>NC_088101.1:68367891-68687558 GCF_036370855.1 Dromaius novaehollandiae
AGTTGGATGGAATTGAGCCTAAATTGTTACAGACAGTGCCCTGTTAATCTCCATTTAAAAGAGCCTCTATTGGCTGTCCAAACTTGAAATAAAATAGTGTGGTTTCAGATCTTTTGTGAAAAAGATTTGCAGACTATTGAAATACTTCTTTCCACTAGCAAAGCATGTTCTAGATAGTAATGTCACAAAGTATTTAAGAAAAGCACATGCTCTATTTAAAATACATAATTGGTTATTAAGGAAATGTCCTTACTTAAAATTAGAATGTGAGGTAGGTATTGCTTTAGAAATCTTGGGATTTTAAGCTAATAGATGGAATTCACCTCGAACTAGCAAAAAAATGAAAAGGGAAGTGTTTCCTTAATTCTAGATATTTCTCCAATGAAGTACAGTCTATAAAGACAGCTAATGATGAAATTATTAAAAACATGTATCTTTCAAAACATACTCTTTTATCTATGGTCTGTTCTGCTTAATCTTTTACAGGGCTCTGTGTATGTATGTGTATATGTATGTAATCTCAAAATAAATACCGAGATAATCTTGAATTATCAATAACAAAAGGTTAATTTTAGTTACTTTGTCTATTAGATAAACTATTCTTACAGAGGATATCCCTTTAAGGATAACTGATTGCTCTACCAAATCTTCATGAACTAGGTATCAGAACATCTCAGTGAGGGTAGGCATTATTCCCTTTCACAGAGCGAAGAGCTTGGTCAGAGAGGTTAATTGATTTTTACCAAGGTCACAGCAGAAGTGTGTTGCTGAACCTACATTTTTCAGCTCTGAAGCTCATGCTGTAACAAGGCTGTTCTTATTTTTGACATACTAAACTTCCTATTCTTATTGGAGTGACACTTTTTTCCTAGATCCACTATGTGAGAGGATTTGTAGAGTAATACATGTAACAGTGAAATTATTACTAAAATACTACCTTAATAAAAACTTAGATACATTGAAGCTTACTGGTCCTATAGAAGCTAGTACAATGAGGTGCTTGAAGCAGATTTTTATTGTACCACTGTTGACTTTGTATGATGATATAAATCTCTCCAATAAATATTCCCTTCCAGTACTTCTGTTTGCATTGCTGCTGTTCTAAAAATGATTATTCTCTTTGGGTGAGGACTCTTAACCATTCTTGTATGTTGCTTGAATTGTTTATTAGTATATATGTTTGTTGTGGCAATTAGCAAAAAATTTGGCGATTTTTGTGTATAAAAGAAATTGAATAGTTGCAGTAATCAATGTGCCAAATTCAGATGAGGTTTGAAAGCTGGGGTTGTGTATGAATTTGCATGGTAATGAAAGAATGTCTTTTTACATAGGTGGCGCATTTGGAACGAACAGGGCATTACTTAACAGTAAAGGATAATCAAGTGGTGCAGTTGCATCCTTCTACTGTTCTTGATCATAAACCAGAATGGGTGCTTTATAATGAGTTTGTCCTTACAACAAAGAACTACATTCGGACATGTACAGACATCAAGCCAGAATGGTAAGCAAAAAGTCTTAAAACAGTGATGACCTACTGTAAAACTTTTTTTTCTCCTTTTTTTTTTTAATTGAGAATATTCCTTTTACTTCTCACAAAACTAATATTGTTTAAATGTTTTGGGGAATGGCAGTGGTATTGGCTTGTGAACTTGCAGATGACTAAAAACTTTCTTGGTAGACACTTTTCTGTTTGTGGGAGTCCTGTGTAAAACTCAGATGCCCAGGCTCTGTATGCAGTGCATGGGGAGATGCTTAACTTGAACACTTACTAAAGTAAGCCTGCTGGGTAGGAGCTGCGTGGAGTTCTGGTCAGCTGAAAATACTAGATTTGGGGATATGTCCTAGCACCCATTTGTGTACCTGTGTTAAAGATATACTGGCAGATGCCTCTGTTCACAAGATCTAGAACTTCTGTTGGGAGTAGGTGTTTCTAACTTTTAAGGATTTGAATAGGATTCCGAGTTTTCTTTTTAATGTATTACGAATGAAAGAGGTGGTAATCTTGGTACAGCCTGCCTTGTCATAATATCTAATCAGTAGAATGCATATCAAGGAAATGAGAGGTCTGATCCTCTGCAGACCAGTGGAGATCTGAATCCTCTCATCCATCTTCAGAGGTGGCTGCCAGATTTCAAGCTTTGGGGACAAGGGAGGTTTTACAACTGCTGTTGAAACTGATGTTGCACAGAAGATTTGTAAGCCAGAAAAATTGTCGTGTATGCCATTGTGTTTATAGTATTTTAATGGAAAACACAAGTTTGAATTCTTCTATAGATCTTCTTTCTGAACAGGCACTGTACAACCTAAAGGCTGGCCACCAGGATCGTAGCACCTTTTTTTGGTTGCATTTTTAAGCTTAAAACAGCTGAGAATGAACGGTTACTATGACACAAATTGATATTTAGGTGGTCTTTTGGACTTAGACATTAAGCTGACTCTGTGGGGTGTTTCTGCATGTACTAAAGCAGAAACATGGGTCTGTAAGGGATATCAGGCAGAGCAGGAGAATCTCTTATTACAGTTGTGCTGCTTTTTTGCTTTGGACTTTGGCACTTGCACAGGGTATGACTGAAATTTAAACATCTGTGTGCATGCATGTAACCTTTCATTAATGTTGGGATCATGAGATGAGTTGAAAATAAAAGAATTGGTAATCCTTCTGTTCCACTCAGTTGGGGAATTTCTTTAGGATGCATCTTAAAATTTGAGTATTAGTAACAACCTTCTCCTTTTTTAACAGGCTGGTGAAAATTGCCCCTCAATATTATGACATGAGCAATTTTCCACAGTGTGAAGCAAAGAGACAGTTGGACCGCATCATTGCCAAACTTCAGTCCAAGGAATACTCACAGTACTGAATTTATGCTTTGAACTGAAGTTATTCAGAGGACAGCTTTAAAAGATGAATGAATTCAAAGTTCAAGTTGTGCTCTTCACTTTGGTTCAATAATGGCCTTTATTTGAAAGCTTTTTAATTTTTCTTTACAGTAAATATTCCATTCTGATTTCATAAATTAAACATTTATGCCTCCCTTTTGTGTTGACACTGTAGCTCATACTGGAAAAGCTGATCAATGTTTTGCAGTTTATTGAAAGTAGTTCTATATATAACAATGTTATAAGCATTTCTTTAGAAATGGTTGAAAATGCTTCTAAAAATGTGATTATCGACCATGGTATGCATGATCGTTGTAATTGTTGACATTCCTTTTAGAAGTTGTGAAATGTTACAACTTGTGCTTATGTAGACACAATCTTCAGCTTCAGTACAAAGGTACTGACTTCAATAAAGTCTATTTATACTAATTTTGTGCCACAGTATGTCAGTATTTCTATTGTTTTGATCAAAATGTGAGAAACCATTTAATCTTCAGTTAAACTGCTATTTTATTGACATGACTAGTTTAAGTAGCACAATTATAGTGACATCAATATAATACAGTGTTAATCCCTTGCAAACTTCTCTGAATTGCTTAGGAAATTGTTTTAGAAGTGAAATGCATATAAACTTGTCTGAAGAATGCTTTCTTCAGACATATTCCTAGATATTTCTTGGGCAAAATTGTAATAATATGTCCTGTAAAGTGAAGTATCTGTGGCCAGTTGGAAATTACCATGCTGAGCCATGTTCAGATACAGTTTCGGATAAAGATCAGCACAAATCGCCACACTGTAGGACAAATTATACACTTCACCACTATAATTCTGTAGTGATTTTAGTGAAATACTACTTGACAAGCTTTTCAAGATGGGAATGTTAATCCTTGGTTATTTTTAGTAAGACTTAACATATTTGGTGGGATTTCAGATTTTTATCTTCCTTGAAATACATTCAAGATTCAGCCCTTCTGGCAAAGGTAAGTTGGAGTAACTCTTGCCAGAACAGGCTTGTTTTGGAATGGGTGCTGGGTACTTTTTTTTTTTCCTCTCTTCCTTCCCCCTCTCCCCCCATGCTGTAAGGTGGAAGCAAAAGTAGGGTTATGCTCAGAGAGTAGGATAGTAGCTTAAGATAAACTACTGGAAGACTAATCTTAAGAACTGATGTTTGGGGTATCGTGTTTAAATTCTAGCAGTCGGCTACAAAACTACTTAGAATGGACTTCAAAAATTCTCTTCTATTTCCAAGTTTCTTTCTAAAATGCAGTTTAAATGGTTTTGTTGTTGTTAGCAATGAAAACAGTGTTTCTTTCTAAAATGCAGTTTAAATGGTTTTGTTGTTGTTAGCAATGAAAACAGTGTGAGGGAAAACATGTCTGAAGATGAAAATTTGAGTGGATTCATAAAACAGTGAGACTCATGAGCCTGTCCAGACTTAGAAGTGGGGGACCTCCCACACTTCAGGAATTGAGATCCTTCTGTTCTCTTTAATGCACACTGTACTGCACCATCAGATAACTTAACTTTCAGTAGGAAGGAGGGAGATCGACCTTTTTATAAAATGTTTGAATTGATTTAAGTCATCTGACTACAAATTAAAACAGATTTATTTAACATGTAGGTATCCTGATCTGTTGAAGCATTTTATTTCAAGCTGGTACTCCTAAAAATAAGACTAAAACAAATTTTGCTGTAGAGCAAATCTGAAGTCTGATTTGTCAGATTGTGTGTTGTATTTGGTCAGCATTCTCTTCTGGAAGGGGCAGAAGGATGGGGGTGACTGTGAGATGCTGAAAAATGGCTGTTGTCTAATCCTTACTCCCCAGGTAAGAATTTCTCTAGTACTCATGTGCAGCCTTCAGCTAAATGGTGTAGGACCTACTGTATAATTTTTCTTAGATATAGGGCGGTCCACAGACACAGCCAATTCTCAGCATGAAATCGCTTGAGGACCCCAGAAGCAGCTGGCATAAATTACACCAGCTTTGGTGCTAGAGTACCTTGAGAATTGGGGAGCAGATGGTTATGGCTGTGAGTAGAACTTGACACTGGAGAGACTATGGCCTGTAGGTGGGTGGGGTTTTTTCTTTCCCTCCCCACCTGCTAATTGTCATACCAACAAACTCAGCTTGGGCCATGACAGCCAACCTGGGATCTTTCACTCTTGTGCATCTTTGCTACCATGAATGCAAATACTACAGGCCAAATTAATGTCCTCTGACAGCTGTGCAGCCCTGCTATCTTCCAATTAAGTCAGTGACACCTGTGCAGTCCACCTAAAGGCACTAGGGTGCACTTGTTGTCATTGGCTTAATTGGAAGACTGTTGGGTTGCACAGCTGCTGTGGGGGACAGAACAGGCCAGATCCTCTCCTGCTGCCTTTCTGGGGGGGAGGGGGAGGCATGCTGTGAAGAGCAGCTTGGCTATGGGACCCCCCCTGGAATTGGGGGGCAAGTGATTTGAGGAAATGCTGAGGCTCAAGCATCTTGGGAATCTAGTGCACTTGATACTTGCGTTGATAGTAGTATGTCATTGTGGTTCCCTGGAAGACATTTTTCTCTTTTAAATTGAAGAACTGATGTTCAAAATATTTGCAGTACTTAAGTTTAGGACTAAAACATTTTCTTAGGCAGGGCTATATCTGTTAAATATACAGTAGTTTATTTACCAGCAACTCTAATCATGTAGTACGGAATAGACCTAGGGTTGGAGTGGGGAAGCTCATCTTAGTACAGGCATCATGTGCTAGGTGTTTCTTTGGCATAATACTAATTTTTAACAGTAGCAGGAGTAGTGTTTAAGGGTTTTTCAGCAGTGGCAGGTAGCCTCACTTAAATCTCTGTGGACACCCCTGAGTTAGTGCAAACTTCACTTTTTTTGTAGAGAAGCATTTTTTTTTGAGAGTCATATACTATATGGGACATACAGTGCGAATGGGACAAATTAACTAATACCATGTGCTGCAAGGAAAAGTACTGGCCCTTGCTCTGTGAAGGAGTAATGAAAGGGACAACATGTCTTGTTAGAGACATTTTCCAGTTCCTGAAAAGAAACTACCAGGAGCCCTTTTTTTAACTAAGATCTCAGGGACACAATAGATGCAGGTAAAATAACTTGGTTTGGTCCACAGGCCTGTTTTTTTTTTTTTTCCTCCATAAGTTAAGCGTTTTGAAAGCTAAAACCTCATTTCTATTTTTCTGAGGGAAAAACTGAGGGTTGGCAAGATTAGAAAGAGTTGCCCAGAGCCATTAAAGGACACCATGAGAGAGATCCAGGAATCACGCTGCTTTTCTATGAGCGTACAGAGCTCACTGCCTACTGCTTAGAACAGATTAAAATATCACAGCTACACTCATCATCACAACTTTGGTTTTCGTTGCTTATAATACAGACTGCAGTAATTGGGGGGAAAACAGTCAGCAATTACAAAATGGAAAAGAATTTGGTATTCTCAAATAAAGTCTCATGCATTTTTTTGTGAAATGCCATAGCTAACTAAAATTCCAATTTGCTTTATCATGTTACTCTTATGTTCTTAACTGGCAGTAGCCTTGAGAAAACTGGTTAATTTTCTTTTTCCTGGAATGGGTCAAGTCTGTTCTAGGAAGTTTCAGTGAACAATCCTGAAAATGCCCTGCTGCTCTTTCTGCTGGGCCATGGAATGAGGGGTTCTGAATAAACTACCTTTTAATGTGAGTTGCCTGGGACCAACTTTAGCTGTTTGCTGTTCTGCTGTGTTCCCTGCCTTACTAATTTCTTGTACATTGCTTAATGGTATTCAGAGTACTGCCTAGGGTGAAAGCATGTTCCTTTCAGAAAACTGAAGAATTGGTGTGTTAAGATTAGTTGGCTATCTCCTTTGGGTGATTTTTTTTTTTTTTTTTTTTACATGAGGAATTACAGTGTTTTTTGAAAATACTAGGCTTGTATAAGATGAAATATTTATATTGTGTAACTTTTTTTAATATATGTTATGGATTAGTTAGGAAAATATTACTAAGCGAAAGGAATATATTTTTTTGAAAAGAGGAGAGTCTTCCATCTTAATAGCGCTTCTACATAATACCTCAAAGCGGTAAAGGGCTAACATTAATGTGAGGTAATAAGTATGTTTAGGCTTGTTATACACAGAAGTAGTTACTGATGCTTGACTGCCTAAAGCTGTATTTAGATACGTATTTGCTAACATTATGCAGACATTATAAGAAGTGACCAGTTATACTGTGTTTAGATTTCTAAGGATTTTCTAGCATTTAGGTTTTTTGTCAGAGAAAGGAGTAAATGGTAACTTCATGGTTTACTATGTCTTGATGTCATTAAAAAAAAAAAAAACTTTTGGAAGCTTTGTATATGCAAAAGTGTAAAAGCTGTGCACTAAAGTTTCATTTGCAGTTACAAGAACATGTATTCATTTCTTTAAAGTGCTGTTGATACAGGACAGTTAGTGTTGATATGTTCAGTTCAGTTTTGCATACTAGAGTAATAGCATAATTCTTGATCCTTCTTTCTCACTTTTTAGATCAAGACTTGTGAAACTGACATAGCTTTAGTTTGTGACTTGTAATTCTCAATATGCACCACTCAGTATTTGTCATAAGAAATGCGACTTAAAAAAGTATGCTGAAATTGGCTCTTAGCACATCATTTAAAAAGATACTGTAACAAAAGTCAAGGGGCAAGTAGTTTTCCTTCTGTCAAGTCAAGCTGCGATTACTAATTTGTAATCAGATTGCTATAGTTTCCTTCATTTTTCCACAATTCAACAAGTCATATCACACCATGATATTAGGAAGTGGAGAGCTGTAATCTAAGGTACATTAATTTATTCACTTACTATTATTTGTGAGGGATAGACATCTATCTCAGTTTTAGAAGAGCTGAAGATTTAAAAATAAACATCTTTTTCTATTAGAAGCAGCATAATGTGTATCACTAGTCTGACCTTTTAAAATTATTTTGCTTCAGGACTACATATGGGACATAAGATTTATATGAAAAAAGAGAGGAAAAATGATCAGCTTGGTCAGCCTAGTTCATTTTTCTACAAATACATCTTACACTGGTAGCTTTCTTTTATTGGTATGCTTCCTAGAACTGTTCTGATACAAAACTGGACATTGGTCCCTAGTAATACAAACTTCAGATATTTTTGAGCTTGATGAACACCTTTAAAAACAGTATTGCACCATTATGTTACAGCATTTTTCCCTCTTTTCACTTTCCATTTGCAAATAACAGACTTGGGCTGCCTCTAACTTGCACTGATGCATTTGAGATAAGTGGTGGGCATCAAGGAGATCCCAGCTTCCAGTATCAAGGGTTTAAACTAAATATGGTGACAGTAAAATAACATTCGTAGAGCAGTAGTGATAGATTAGTTCCAATGACTTGATTGCTTTAATTTTGCAATTTCATTTAAGATATGGTAGTTTCTCAGGAACACTGAGTGTATGTTGGATAGATGATAAAATAATTTTCATTTGTGTACATCGGTTATAAGTGATTCTTTTAAGTTTTTTCCAGCTATGAAAGCTATGCAGTAGTTATATTGTATAGAGAAATAAAACATAGCACAAATTAATGTTGATAATAAATATTTTCTGTGGCTCTAAACATTTGGTTTTTTTGGTTGGTTTTATTCTTTTAGCTAAAGTAGGCTCTTGCCTTCCAGTTGAACTTACTGTCTGTTTTGTAAGCATATCACATTAATGTTCCTGGCTTCATTGCTTCCAGCAGCATAAACAATAAACACTTGAACCATCAAGCACTTCTCAGGCTTCATACAGTGGAGGGTTGCTGTTGAACCTGTTTCCTGACTGCTTTGTCTATTTAAATACTCAGTCATGTAGTGAAACCACTTCTACTTATATTAGTGATGGATTTTGTCCTCAAAAATATCAACCTTTTCAGCTTTATGAAGATGCTAGTTTTCGCTACCAAAATTCATGTGTTTTTTCTGAAGTGCTACAAACTAAACTTGACCTTTCAAATCTTAGAATGTTATCTTTGAGATTATTTCATTTTGCATGTTGAGTAACAGGTAATTGATAAGCTTTTTATTGTGAGGGCGACAGTATAGTTCTTTTTAAAAAAAGTTTAATGTACTGTGAACCTTCCGTGAAAGGCTTACAATTTGTACAGTGGCAGAAGGTTAAAAGCAGTGAAATTCACAAAATGTTTGTACGAGCAGCTAGCTGTCTAAAGCTATACTGACAACATCATTCTAATGAGTTATTGCGTTATGCAATATAATGGAAGTAAAGTTAAATTACTGCTGCTTTTACAGACTTTAAGGAATCATTTGATTAAAAGCAGAAACCCAAGAATTGGCAAGAATTTAGCATTTCCCTCTTAATGTTCAAAATAATACATACCCTGTTTGTTGAAAATAGCCTACTTTCATTTTGAGTAAATTTATAGACAATAAACAGCTTCTTCCTATAATCAAACCACTGTTAAAGAAAAATCCATAAAGGGAGTGGAAACAAGTATACTAAAATATTTAATTTTGGATGTTAGATCATGGCTGCGCCTTACACATTGTGGCTCTAAAGCTCATTGCTGGACTTGCTGCTACATAAATCCAACTACTCTTTCAAATGCCTGTTTTCTACAGATGCAGCATTGCCAAATACTAGGTTTAATTGTAATGTGGTGGCAGAGTTGTGATTTTCTCCAGCCTAGAGAAATCCTATTTGTCTCTGAAGGAGAATTATGGGAGGAAAAGTGAATATGAAAATAATTATTTTAAACGTTAATGGCCTACTTCATGATCCTCTTCATAATCATATTTGTTCTTCACACAATTGCCTGCAATGAAAATTATTTTTGCAACTAAAGCTTTAAGAATCTAACAGTTCATAGTCTGCTGGCTTGTTATGTGACTAATGTTTAGCTCTCTCATTAGGCACAGTGTGGTTTTATCAATTTATTTGCCTTTTTTTAGCAGTTTCTTTTGATCAAACTAATCTGATCATAAAGAACAACTTTATCAAAGCTGAGCTGTCTAGACATAGAGCAGAACTTCCTAAATTAGCAAAAATTTGGAAGTCGGCAACAAATCTTTGTTCATACTACCTCCAGACCTTTGATACAAAAAAAATGTAGAAAATTGCAGAAAAATTCTAATTGCCTTTCATTACATTCATATTAATTTGCTTTAGGAAAAACAAAATGATTCTCTCCCTTGATTTTGGGAGACATGTAATGGGAAGGACGGGTGCTTACAAGCTGGACAAGAATGTCTAGTAAAAAAAAGCCTACCTAGCTCAGAATAGCGTTCCTCCTAGTGAGGTTTGTTTTTATTAATTGGATCAAATAGGATGAGGTTACCAATGAAAAGCAAAGTTAATGATCTGCCAAATCTCTCTGAAATATCTATCAATTATTTTTGAGGGTATGCTGCCTCTTTGTGGTATTTCTTGTATAAAAATGGAACTCTGTGTTGATCAAAGCTTTTCTTGGGATAGTGCAAAAGAGTTAAATGCAATCTCCCTGAACTTTACCGAGTGTGACTGGGAGTCTTTTTTCCCTACTTCAAATTCTTCCCCACATGATACGGTGCATAGTGCCAAAGAGGTAGTCAAATAATTTTTGAATGTCCATAATACACTTTGTGATGATGAGGTGCTGCTGCTTTATTGATAAGCTATGAGTAATGTCCTGAACAAAGAAGTCTCTGATCTTTTTCATTATCTGAGCAATGAAAAAAGATTTCATCATACCTCTCAGTACCTTCATTCGTAGATGATATCTTTACCATCATTGAAAAAATGGCGTTGATTCTACTCTGTTTAAATCACACAGTATTTTGCTAAGGACCTGAACGTACCAAGGAGCAGCAAAGTATCAGTGGTTTGTTTTCAGATGTAAAGATAGTTACATAATAGGCAGCCTCACAACTGGCCAACCATCTTGATTCCTGCTAATTTGGAATATTTTCAGATTTTTTTGCTTTAATTAGTTGCTTTGTGTAGTAACTAATCACAGATATGTTATTTTTCAGAAGTTAAAATCTGATAGGCCTTTGTAATTTATTTGCATTGCTAATTGATGGTGAGACTATCAGAGAAAGTTATGAACCACCTCCTAAGTTCAAGCTTGCCTACATTTGAACAGCATGTATTCACTGCTTGTTATTTATAATACTGGGGTATTGAACACTAATGGAGATTACTCACGTTGAAAAGCTGCTGGAAGGCCTGAACTAAGAATTAAATTATCATAGTGGCTTCATTTTGTTAACAGTCTCATTGAAAATATCTTGCTTGCAGGACAATCAAACTCATCAGTGTTCTGCTCTTCCACTTCAGTAGACAAAGTTTTAATCAGTGGCACACTTGATCTTGCAGAATTCAAGGAAAATAATTTCCTGCATTTTTTAGATGAGCACAAATTCATGTAATCTAGCTTTTAAACTACTGCAGCTTTCTTTTATTCCTTTTCGAATAATCAGTTTTACTTCATTCAGTTGCTTATTACATGTAACTTCTATTATCAAGATGACCCAGCGCTTGGATGAGATTAGCTCATGGATGAAGAGTAAGCAATTGAAGCTGAACTCAGGCAGGGCAGGTATTAGACTGATAGGGATATCGAAATATTTTGAAAAATATGCAGTCTTTGAAGCTGTATATTTGCAATTGGTCAATGCACTTACATAGCTTTAGAACACCTTGTTACTCCATTCTGATGGTCTCACATAGCAGCATTTACCCAAAAAACCCTCTTTTTTTTTCTTGGAGATGCCATTCCATCTTGGTGGCCAGTCTTGGTGGCTTCAACTATCTGTTGATCTTTGTTATCTTTTGGATGGAGCACAACAGTGTATGGAATCTTCACCATCTAGCAAACTTACAAAAAAAAAAAAGAAAGAATTATATTCCAGATCTTGGTCTTTATCTTCAAGACACTCAACAGCCTGGATTCGGCTCTAGGATAAGAATCATGAGTGACAAAGCGCCAATGTTTCTTTGGTATGACTGAACTTTCTGAAATTAGGGTAAAACTTGTCTGTGCAGGAAAAGGAAGAAAGCATGCAGATGCAAGTGCAAGACTGTGCAACAAAATTCAACGGTAATTAATAATCAGCTAAAATTTCATTGCTTTCTGCTTTAATTGCAAGGAGTGTTTCTTTGACCATTTTGTGTCTCACCATAGACAGCAAAACCTCCAACACAATACTGGTGCGCACACTTTTCCCTCTGAGGAGAGGCAGATGTTAGTCACCTAGTTTAATACACTGTTTGAAAGTGTTCAGATGCCATGGTGATGTACACAATCTAAAAAGGATATTGGACACAATATAAGAAAACTTTAGAAAAACTGACTCTGAAAATTCTCATACCTACATTTAGTACTCACTGAACGGAAAGTATCCATTTGCTGTATTTTGATCAATGGCCACCACTGGCTATCATATCCATTATAGAGCAATTTTCTCTATGGAATTTTCCTTCAGCTGCATTCTGCAGAACCTTGTCTTTTTTGAATGGTGGCATCTGATTGAAGTTTGGGGCATTATACTAGAATATCCTTGTAAATTTGTATTGCAATTCATCTTGATGTATTTAGATTATACTGGATCTTCTGCACGTGCAGTTGTATATGTGGTTGAGGCTGATGATTCCAATGTGCAGAAGCTATTCTGGGAACTCAGATCTCTTAATTAACTTGGAACTATCCTATCTAGCAATTTGAAGATGAGAGAGTGATTTGAATTTTAGCTAGAATACAGTGAGAAGCCAATGAAAAAGCAGAACAGGGAAGTAACATGTTCAAAGTGACTATGGTTGCTCTGTTCTCATCTACTGGTGGTTTTATTCTCAGTTACGCCTAACTTTACATTTTTGTAAAATTAGAGACATCAATTATCTTGAAAGTTAAACAGAAACCTAAACATTCTGGAGTCTTCACTTAATTGCAGTGTAAGTAGTTTTCTACTCTTCTGGGACTATTTTCTTTTATAAACATTGTTTAACACTGTTGCCCATTTTTTCCATTGGTATCAAGGGAGTAGGGTCTGGTACTTAACTGTTGATCTCCTCAAATATTAAAAGGACGTAATACTTAGCTCCAGAGGTACTTATAAAATAAAATGAAATCATTTGATAGAAGGTGCTAAGGAAGCTTTAAAGTATTAGCCTAATAGAAAACCTATCAGTGAACTTTTAAAGTCTTTTCTCTTCAATTTTTATGTACTGTCTTAATTGAGCCTCATGCACTTATGAACAGGCTAAGTAAAAATATTCTTTTTTTCACCTGCAAATAAGATGCAGGAACAGCTTCTGAATTAATTTTTGAATATCTGACAATATAGGCATTTCCCAGTGAGAAGAGATTTTCAATTAATGAAGTCTAGCAAAGTCAGGAATAAAAAAGTACATGTCTCTGCCAGTGCTGAGAGTTTGAAAAAAAGTGAGGATGGTGAATTAAAAAACGGTGCCCACAAATCATCATGAGGTATTTGTGATTTCAAGCTTTAAAAAAAGCGGGGAGCTGTTTTTTATAAACAAGACCACAGTATTCTGTTTAAATGCTACACTGATTGTTGGAGGGACACTAAACTACATAAATAAAATGTACAGTCATTGAATATCACTTCAAGCTGCTGAATCTTAATTTAGAGGCTATAACTGATTAGAGTTGAATTCGGATCCCCATGGGACTGTTCTGACACAAAGCTGTTTACATGAAATATGAGAGCTAAAGATGAATGTCTCTTCTTCCATCTCAAAGTTCTCCATATGCTTCTCAGACCAAAGACCTCTAGGAGAAGCCTTCCTTTTCAGGCAATTTCTCAAGAGATCACTTTCCTTAAAGTAAAGATATGCGCTTTTCATGAGGCCCCGGCTTTTGCCTGCAAAACACAGCCTTTCAGTTATGTTTATTGTTTGAAGGGTCTCTGCTGCAACTTGGCACTGGGTGATACCAGATCTATTTACTGGCTCAAGCAGCAGTCCCAGCCCTTAGCCTTGTCTTCGTGCACCAGCCTCAGGGGAATGAGGACGTGCTGTCTGTGAGGAGACAGCACAACCTCTATTTGAAAGTTTCACCTTGATTCACCTTACTCCCTTACCAGACAGGCTTTTCAGTAAAAAAAGAAAGCAAAAAAAAAGTAGACTTTGAAACAATTTAGGGCTTCAAGCTGAAAACATGGAAGCAAAGACTAAGCAAAATGAAATTCTGGACTATATTTAAAAAGATTCCTTTCTAGCTGATTTGCTATCCTTTATATAGAGGTTCTTTGGCACATCCTAACTGCAAAAGCATCACAGTATCATCCTGTGTGTGTGTTATCTCAAAAGATTAAAATAATTTCCTCTGTTCTGCCTCCACCAATAGGCTTCTTTTTTTCCACGCAGGTGGAGTATTAATGGTTATCCTGAGGAGGTTACTTTTGTTATTCAAACATTTCCTGGATTTTCCTCTTCCCTCCATTCATCCTCAAGCCAGCTGTTACAAGTTCTTTACAAGAATTTGTTTCATTTTACCTCCAGCTTACTCCTTCCTGGCCAGACTTAATACACCTTACCAGTCTTCTCTACAGAGCTTTTAACACATTGGGATATTAGACATGGGTAATTTGTAGACTTTATTTTTAATTTTTATCTTTATCAATTTTTTATAGAGACCATTCAGACTTGACGGCATGGTGTTTTGGCCAATCTGTTTCCTCCACAAACACTGTAAGTTTGGGGAACTCCAGCATCACACTGTGGCATTCATTGATGCCCAATCACCACTAATTTTAATGAAATGGTCTGTTCTTTTCCAGAGGCAGAGAGAAAATTCAGTCAGCAATTTGTCAAGTTTTGTTACAATATAGTCAATACCTAAGTAGTACTGGAAGTGCTGCTTTTTTGCATGATCTTTGTACTTTTCTGTTCTCCGCCTTCAACAGTAATTTAAAATTCCAACTTAAAATGTTACACATTGTGTTCACTGCTCTTAAAGAACACAGTTCACTGACTGCTTTCCAGATGGAAAATAATTTTACTGGTGCTGCTTCCACCATCTTCTGCTGGCAGTGGGGGAAAAGTAAGTGGGAGGTGATATTGGAGGTGGTGAGGTATTGATTTGGACAGCCTGGGGAGAGATGCTGGATTCGGTACTTGGTGCAGTACTAGTGTTCAGAGCTTCTATTATTTCAGATCTGCTTTGTCCACATGTTGAAGCACAAGGCCATCTATTTGGACAAAACCTTTGCTTAGAGGAAAAAAAAAACACATATAAGAGAAAACACAGTGAGCAGCCTTCTGCAATATGTCCAAATATTGCCAAAAACTGTTCATAAACCTTTTACTGGAATTTAAAAGATAACTGAAATATGTATATTATTTTGAAAAAGATTTCAAATTAAGTTTAGATTTGGACCTTAAGCACCCAGAATCTGTTCTGAGGCTTTTAAAGAACACTGCATTGGAGATGCAAATACTCTCTCTCTCTCTCTCTCTCAGTAGAGACTGGAGATGAAGAGCAGAAGTAGAGTAAAAGGAGTAGAAAAAAGGCTATCTACTGAAGTGTACAAATACATCAGGGATTAGCAAGACAAAAGAAAAAATCAAACCAGGATTTCATAGTGCAAACTTCATCTGAACAACACTGACTCCCTCAGAGGGAGGAGAAGGGGACAATTCAAGAATCATGGTGAAGTGTCAAGGAAATTAAATTTTAAGCCTTAATTTTTGCTCTCTGAAAGGATGAAACAAATTCTTAAACTATGTGAAGTTTTGTGGGCCATTGATGAGCAGCCTTGACAGGCTGAAGGCTCTCAAAGAAAATGCTGGAGCAATTTGAGAAACAAATCATTGGGATCATAGTGAACAACTTGTTTCAGATGGAGTTTCCATGTTCTATTGTTGGGAACATTCCTACTACGTTTACCTGGTTTAGGACAGGATGAAAGGCACTTTGACCTGTATGGAACAGAGCTGTCAGTTATGAAAATGCTTCTGGATATCGTTGTCCTTTCAGAGGGAGAAAAGAGGTTGGCCCATGTGAAAACGCTGATATTTTATTACTACACTCAACTGTGTTTCATGGTATCATTCTGTTTGGAGACTGATTTGAAGAAATTTTTTTTTTTCAACAAGTAGAATGGCCAAAGATTGAATGCTTTTTCCTTAAAATGTAGGAAGCAGGTCAGCAGGAGTGAGGAACTTCAGTGGGCCTATGGACAGAGAAATAGGTCGCAGAAAACTGTCCCTCGTCTTTTCCATCGATTGTTATGGATTGTTACCACTGTGCTGGGCACTGCTCAACAAATCACAGGCATGCACTTGGGACCTCTTGGGAAGAGAGGCAAAAATAAAGTCTTTTTAAGGAAAAACATATAATACACATATTCTTATATGAAAGAAAATCTTTACTCCCTCCCCCCCAAAATTAGTATGTACGCTATTTGCTTTCCATTTATAGTTAATCTGCTTTTCGTGACATTAATGTTAACTGATGAGGAAAATGTTTCCTCTTGTTGGTGATTATGCTTTAGGTGTTGGTTATACAATCCGTGCAAGGAATACTCAAGGAACCTGGTTACTTGGCAAACGCTTTAAAATCATTCTATACAGTGTAACTTCACTGTCAAATGTAATTTAGAAACAGTTTATCTGCTGCTACTTTTACCTTTTCTTATGATCCTAAAGTGTTCCCTGTTAACCTGTGGCATTTTTGCAAAATGGCATTGTCATTACTATTATTTTAATAGGAGAAGATGATTGTGAATGCCCCGAAATCGGCAGGAGGGAGGTCGCACGGCCGGCGCCACTTCTGTAATTACTTACACGCTTAAAAAAAGGATCCAACTTCGCCCCCGTTCCTTGAAAACCGGAGCGTGGATGCGAACTGCCCCCGAAAGGAAGACCGGAGGGGAGGAGAGCAGGACACGCGGGACCGCACCTGACTGGTGCTCTCCCGCGGGCGGCCGTTGGCGGCGGCCGTTGGCGGCGGCGCCCCCGCCCCCCGCCAGGCGCCCGCCCTCGGCGGCCCGAGCGGGCTGCGCTGTGGGGCCGGAGCCGCGCCCGCCGCGCCGCCCGGCGCCCCCGCTCCTTCACCCACCTCTCGTCGGCCGCGGCTCGCAGCCTGGACGCTGAGCCCGAACTTTTCGCCAGCGGGCCGGGCCGGGCCGGCGGCCGGGGAGGGCCGGCGGCGGCCGCGCATCGCCACTTGCCCGCTCCTTCCCTGCCCGCCGCGGTGAGGTCGTAGGTCCTGCCGGCGCCCCCTTGTTTGCTTGCGCAGACTGCTTCGCCGAGGAGGAGACGGGGGTGGGTGGGGATGGAGAGGTCGCCGGGCGCTGGTGATTTAGCACCGGGGTCGGTAGCAGAGCCCGCGCCCGGCGGCGGCGGCGGCGGCAGCAGCGGCGGCGGCAGCAGCGGAGCGAGCGCGCACACGTGACTCCGGCGGCGGCTCCTCGGTGCCGCTACAAACAGGCGCACACGCACGCACACACCGCGCACACACAGACACACGCGCTCCCTCCCCGCTCCTCCAGCCAGCCTCTCTCCCGCTCGCACGCACCGTGCAAGCCGCCGCCAGGGCAAAGCTGTCGGCGCACTCCGCGGCGGCAGCACCCGGAGCAGCAGCAGCAGCGGCGGCGGTCGCGCAAGAGCAAGAGTTTGCTGCGTGCCTTCCCGAAGCGGTTTTGCGCCCAGAGGATGGCCGGCTGCGGGCTGTCAGAAGATGCTTTCTTCTCTTCCTTCTTTTACAACTACACCTCCTCCTGGGAGACCTCCTACAACCAGGTATGGGGGCCGGTGCTGCGAGGCGCGCTCGCCCCCTCTGCGCCCGCCGGGCTCCTCGGGGGAGGCAGAGGTGGTGCCGGCGTGTGCGGGAAGGGGGCTCTAAGTAAGAGGCTGCTCAGCGTGGCTTTAAGAGGGTGGAGGAAGTCGGTCGAGGAAAGAAAAGAAAGAAAAGAGCCTTTTTCATACGTGTCTCTTTTAGCCCCTTTCCTTCCCACCGCCTTCGCCCCTCCTGGGAGGAAGAGGAGCGGGATGAGGAAGAGGCGAGGGAGGGGGCTTTGGGAGCGGTAGTGCGGGGGGCTCCGCGTTACCCCGGACAACTCGGAGCGCGGCGAGGCAACTCGAGCGAAGCCTCCCCGCGGCTCCGCTCGCCGCCTGCCCAGCGCGCTGGGGGCCCGCGGCGGCCAGACCGGCTCGGCGGGGCGGCCTGTGAGTGCCAGCCCTGACTCAGAAGGACACCCCCACCCTTACCCTTTCCCTCAGAAATGGCTGAATATGCATTTAACGTAGTAATCTCGGAGCCTGCCTCCGTGGCTACAGTCCGGTTTATCCTTCTCTCCCTCCGATTCCCTCTTCCCCCCTCCACGTACTTAACTTTGATGACTGTGCAATGCGGAGCAGGCACCCAGGCAACCCCGGCTCCTGCTGCCGGGCAGCCCTGCCTCGCCGGCGCCTCGGCTCGGGCCGTGGGGGCGGCTGGCGAGATGGGTAGGAGAGGCAGTGGGGAAGAGTGAAGAAAAAAGCAGAAATCACGTCTGAGATGTAGAGTGCTATTCTGGGAGCCTCCGAAACGTCTTTAATTAAATAACTGCTGTAGTCTGCTGCCCCCGCTGCTTGTTTGGTGAAAGTCTACAGGCAACTGTCATTTATAAACTACATCGGTGTGTGTGTGTGTGTGTGTGTGTGTGTGTGTGTGTGTGTGTGTGTGAGTGTGAGTGAAAGGGGGGTGTCTGGTGCCGGCGAGACGGGAAAAGTTGGGCAGCGGGTGGAAGGGGCTGCGGCGGGGGGCGGCGGGGGGGGGCCGTGTCTGTCAGGTGGCGGCGGAGTCGGGGAGCCTCGCATCTCCTCGCCTCCCGCTCCCTCCCTGCTGGGGGCAGAGCGCCGCTGAGCTCATGGAAAAACGTGCCGCCACAGTCCTGGTTTCCAGGAAACTGAAATCCTCAAACTAGCAGTTGCCAGTTTAAGGTTACACCTCATAGCGAGGGATCACGAAACCGCACGCTGCTCTCTGCCTGCGGGAGTTAATAGTACAGAGCGGCGAGGAGCAGGGCTCCTCCTCCGGCAGCAGGCAGCCGCGGCGCGGGCAGGCGGCGGCGCGGCCGCGGAGTTCGGGTGCTGCCCCCGCCCCGGGGCCCCGGGGCCCCCCACGGCCGCGTCTGCCCTTGAGGCAGCCCAGTCATGGCTGGTGCCCCGGGTGCGAGCCGATGTGCATCCGGCCCATCTCGGAAGGCACCTCGCGGGGGGCAAGCCTGCCTGCTGGCTTTGCTCCCCGGCCTGGGGAGGAGCGTGCCTAAGAGGGAACAAGCGAGCCCCGCTTGTGCCGACGCGCCCGGGGGCGGGGGGGAGGGGGGGTTAACGCAGAGAGCAGACATACGCGTACCACTCCAGGCGCGGGGCGCGCTGCCGCTCGGTCCCCGAGCGGGCCGAAGCCGCTCCGCCGTGGCGGATGCATCGGCCGGTGCCGCCCCCGGCCCGGGCCCCGCGCGCCGTGGCAAGGCGAGGCGCTCGCGGCGGGTCCCTGACGGCCACCGCCAGCCCCGGCCGGCAGCGCAGCGCAGGGCGCCGCGGCGGCAGGCTGCCGGGCCTCCCTGCCGGCCTCGCTGCCGGCCTCCCTGCCTGCCGCCGCGCGGCGTCCCGCCGCCCCGGGGCGGCCGCGGCGCAAGTTTGCCGCGCGGTCGCCGAGACGAGCCGCGGCTGGGGGTGGCGGAGCCTGCGCTCGTGCGCACACGCGGGGACGCGCGCCCCTCCGCGCGCAGTGCCGCTGCCTCGCTGCGAGCAGGGACCGTGGAGTGTTACCCTGTTAAATACCAGTCCCCAGAAGTCACAGAAATTTAAGATGGGCTTATATCTGTTTTAAACGGCAAGCAGTCATAGAAGACTCCTTTGAAACCCTCAAAGGAGGAAAATGGTTAAGAACCAGAAAATAAAATCAGGTTTAAACCAGTTCCTTTATCAAAAGTTAGTTTCACTCTGTAGTGAAATGTAGCTCCGTGAAAGAATGGCATTGTTAAATGATAGGTTCTTTTCCTTTTTTTTTTTTTTTTTTTAGAGCAAGTCCCTATTACAATGGAAGCAGGAAGAATTACTGACAGACCTACGGTTGATTTATACTAAATACCCATGTGGGATGGTATCTAAGGGGAAAACAGGGGAGGTAATTTAGGATGCAGAAAATCTATTTATAGAGGGACTATATAAACTCTAGGATATATACACAAAGTTGAATTAAATATGCATGATTAGGAAAGGAGTTTAGAAGGAGAAGGTGTAATCATTATATAGCATTACAGCAGGCATGGATGAGCATGCGAGACTTTCTGGGGCGAAGATGAGAAGAATTTTTAAGATATATATCCTTTCTGGTGCTCAAGGCTCCTTTCTATTTTCATCTTTTGAATATTATGTTAGCATTTACATCAGTCAGATTCACCAGCTGAGGATTAGCAGTAGATGCTAGTCTGAATATGAAATCAAAATGAATATGGGATTTTGCTGCAAATAGATTTTTCTTACAAGTTTTAACTTTTAAAAAGGCAGGGTTGGCTTAAATTTGACAGTCAGCCATATTTGTGTGTGTTTGTTTTTACCTGAAATGCATCCAAAAAAAAAAAAAGCTTGCAAACCATTTCTTCTTGCTAAATATAGCAACATAGCTGAAATAGAATTTGTTTTGTATACTCAATCTAAAACAAAACAAAACAGCAAACAGTAAAACTTTTAAAATAAAGTGCTGATGCAGAGATGGGTTGACTACTGGAAAAATAGTGTTTTATTCCCAGATCAATATGATGCACTCTCAACATCTAGTACAAGGTAAAAAGGATCCCTTGTACAATATCAATAACAGTTTAGCCATGCTTAGTAAAAGAATCTTTTCCTGGCATCTCAAGACATGTTTTAATGAAAGTATAAGTAATCAAAATAACACTTAATAATGGAACCAGTCAAGTTAAAGAGAACCGAGTGATTTATTCTAGAAGCATAATATAAGTTCTGACAGCTCTGAAATCAGAGATAGGACATTTGCTTTACAATTCAGGAAAGCTGAGTTATGAGTTTCAACTCTTATATTTTCGATGCATTATTGCAGTTTGTTTTTAAGTGCAAGATTATATGAGTGATTTGTTGGTAATATTCTTGGAAGGAACTTTTTCTATTGCATATTAAATTCCAAAGTGCATCACAGAAAAGCTCGTATCTGAAAAATTATGTCTGGAGACTATATGAAGTCTGTTTTGAATCCATTTCTGAGACAGTCTGCCAGAAAATAAGGATCTGGAATAGTTATGCATATGGCTTCTTTGTGTTACTAAGGTGAGCTCTAAAAATATTAACTACTCTTCTGAAGTTTGGTATCTTCTTTACAGTTATTTTAGTACAAGGATTTAACCATTATGCTCAATTTTAGACTGGATAGCCTTGTAGACTTAAGTCCTCAGAATTATGACTTGTAGTGGCATAGGCTTATCTGCGTTGTCTTGCCAATGTGTGTAAACCTGAGATTAAGGAATATCCAGCAGATTTCCAGTTGATTCACTCCATGGTCTCTGTTTTTAGACCGTCAATAAACATGCCACTTTTAGTGCTTTGCTCTGTGGGTAATTATTCACTACAAACTTCCCGAGTCTATCTTTTGGTTTACTGAAATGCTCTTTACATCTGTTTCTTATTTAGTACCGATGAGAAAAGACCTGTCATTTCTAAGAACTGCAAAAGGGGACCTGGCCTTTTAAGAGCACTAGGTATATTCTTGGACATAACCTATTTTTCCTCACAGAACTGGCAGCATTATTTTTACTAGTTAATTTTCGCTCCCCACTCCAGAATGGGTGACGTTGCTGTGTTACTGATTATGTGTGGTTGGGAAGTGCTTTAGAATCATTTGAAATGTAATTGTTCAGGGATGAAATCCTATGACTAAGGCATAAATCAGGATACTTATTTTAATTTGACCTCAAAAAAGTCCCTGCAGTATGTAAGTAAAATGAGAGTATGCTGTCTGATTCCTGCCAGCATTTCAGAGATTTTTACCTGCAAGACTCAGCTGAGTACTTGTTATCTGGCATCATCCCTTTCTCCTGCGTTTTCAGACATGGCAGTGCTTTTGCGACACACTCTCACAGAATGGAGGTAAGTCAGTGAAAGTTTGCGAGAAGAGCGAGTTTTGTGGCTTGGCTCTTTGTTCCACCTTCAGGGACAAAAATACCCCATTCTGTCAGTATTTTTGGGTACTGGATTGAATCTAGTACACTGGTTTTACGTATCTTCTTCTTGTAACTAGAATAAATCCAGTGGCTCCATTTCTGTTATGGCTCATAGCCAGTCAGACTTTTTGACTTAAATTGTTTTCAGAGTTTCTGTGTGGTGTTTTGTTTCTTTTTTTTTCTCTTTGAAAAGCAGAACGCAAGAGTCTATGGGAGGTTTGGAATTAAAATGTGTTAAATGAGTTCAGGTTTAATGCATGCGTATAGCATATACTACCTGTGTATACGAGGATGTTGAATGTAATTCAGAGAGATACCGTATCAGTCTTTGCACAGAATCAGAGCAGTGCACTTTAGGATTTTGTGGACCTTTTTCGGTAATAGAAAAAGACTCAGTCAATTGTTGTACATTATTTGGTTGTGAAAATCAATGGAATAAAATTATTGTTCATTTTCAGTTATATTTTAGCAAAGCCTGTAACAACATTTCTGCAACTGAAAAGATACTGTCAAAACTAAATTAGGTAAGAAAAAACAGCAATTCCAATTTAATATTATCAGAAAAGACGTGGTAATTAAAAAAGAAGTTAATCCTGGATTTGAAGATTTGCCTGGCTTTACTGTGTCCAAAAGGCATTGTGTTTTGGTGCACATGGCTGGGAAAATGGAATACAATAAAATGAAAGTGAAACCAAATAGCTTCGTTTTCTTGGCATCTGAGCAGAAGATAAGTAATAGGATTATGGGGGAGATAGATATAGTTTGGGTTTGGAAAGACCTCTGCTTAAATAATTCAAATGTCAATAATATAACAAGTGACAGATTTATTTATTTATTTATTTTTAAGCTTGGTTCTGTTCCTTTCAGGGAGTAGTGTCTTAATCTGAACGTACTGAATGTTACTATTAATTTCCACGGGTTGTCAGAGTCATTGCGGAGAACTTAGAGAGTAGATCTCAAAATACATTTTTTATCCAGTTTTTGTATTATTATTCTGGTTGTTGTTTAATAAACCCATCCACAGTCTGGATGAAAAAACAGAGTGTATTCTGATGTTAGTCCCATCTGGCAAATAAGCATAATTTAAACTGGGTGCAAACCATTTCGTCATGCCCCAGAGCAAAACAGCAAAATAATAGTGTAGTAGAGCAAAATAATGCAAGTTTAAAGCATGTGCATGGGCAAGATGTTATTTTAATATCTTAGTTCAAAAGAAAAGCTTAGGTGTGAATTGTAAGTTACAGGTTTGTCTGTGATGAATTAATGCATTTTACTACTTTACACATAAGAGGGATTTTCAGTAATACAGTTGTGTTTAGAAAAAAATCTTAGTAGTCCTAGCAATGTATTTTGTAGGAAGAAGGCAGAGAGTTCTTAGCTGGTCAAATGTTCATGTGGTCTAAGCAGAAATGTAAAAGTGCAGGGTCTGCATTGGAATGAGAATGGGGTCATCCACCCTTTGTACTCATCATCAGGGAAGCAGAACCTTCTTCCAGAGAGACCATAGGAAATCAATGAGTACACTTTGCTAGTGTAGAGATAAATGTGTACTGTAGAAGGGTATTAAATATAAAAGGGCAGCAGTAAAATGATTTACTACATGAAGCAGTGGAACTTTCTTTTGGTCATCTTAAAGAGAATCTTCGTTTTTGGTAACATAACTGTATTTTCTTTTAATACTAATACCTGAAAAAAGCTGGCAAGCAAACTATTTTGTAGGGATTTTAACTGTATGTTGTAAGCTAGGAGATGCTTGTTTATAAATGGCAGCTTATTTCAAAATATACATGTATTTTTGAACATATTATCTGACATTTATCATTTAGATTATAGTCATCTCACCTGACTTACCAAAAGTTAATGGTTTTTTTAATGTTTTTTCCTGAGGCAGTGTGGATGCCTGTGATTCAGTTTGTCTCGCCATGACCAGAAGGTATCACTGAGGGATACCAGCACAACGGATGCACATAGGAGAGAACCTGACGTACATTTAGGTGTAGAGACTTAATGAAATGTGGAAGAGCAGGTGCACAGTCCTAATGTGTCGAGTCTTTTTTTTAATTTCCTCTGATGTGTCTGTTTGCTGTGTGAGCAAATCTCCTTGTACATTTGAAACCTATAGCACTATAAAATTGCTGAAAAGGAAGGAAAAACAATACTCTTATGATGTCTTTTGTCTTAGGCTACAAGTGTTCTCTACAAATGGCAACTGAAACGCCCCTTCTATTTAAGTAGCTGTGCGTTATTGTCTCAACTCTAAAGGTAAAACTGAGGTGTAGAGAGATGATTAGTAGCAGAGTCGCCCTTGTTTTGGGTATGTCACTTTTGACACTGTGGTCCTAATTTTGGAAGGAGGCATTTAGCACTCTTAGTTCCCTTGGAAGTCATTGGGAGCTGATACCACAAGATGTGTGTATACATTAGCACTTGGGAGCAGGAGTATGCTGCAGCCTCCAGTCATCCTGACTTTACAGTGCTTTGGTTTATATTGTAGATTGGCCATGTAGGAAATGAATTGAATACCTTTTGGATGGAACTAAATTGGAAGACGCGCCCCTGATGCAGTTGAGCTACAAATGGACTTTCAGCTCATGAGATCAGACCAGAGCTAGGAACGAAGTTGAACAACCAAGCAAACCACACCCTGAGGTGCATACAGTGTAGGTGTCAGCTCCTCAGCACCAGCTGGTTGGCTAGTCCACTCTTAGCATGCTGTGTTACTTGCTAATGTAGACAGAGTATGTATCAGCTTCCCTAGTGAAGAGCCCATGAAAGCCTATATTTGGGAAGCTAGTTGGAGACTTGGGAGTAGAAACCGGTCACCTGACTTGCATCCGTATGTCGCAATCACAAGACCATTATTCCTTTCCTCAAAAAGGGGTAGTTCATGTTGGCAGGAAGAGAAAAGGTTCATTTGATCCCTTGTAATATAACACATGAGTGAATAAGAGGCACTGGTATTTTGGCTCACAAAAGCCCTCCACATTTTTAACCCATTTTATTATTTGCAAGAGCAATTTATTTCCTAATGTTAACAATGAGTGATTATGATTCTGTACTTCCGTTTACAGCATAAATTAGCATTTTGTTTTCCATTACAGCTTTTGAATGAGGAATTATAATGTATAATTTGCTGCAAATAGATGTTATCATCTCTTTGGATGAGAACAACCACATAAACTTGAGCAAATGATAAAAATGGAATCAATTACTTCTCAAATGGAAGTAGTTTACAAACCTTCACATACAGAATGGGAATAGTAGCTGGTTATTGTAACAAATAATTAGTTTTTTTTTAAAACAACATTTATTAAATTCCATTGACAATTTAGTAATTGTTTATAGAAGATTTAACCATCCCCCTCACAAAACACATGCCACATAATATCTGCATTTTATAAACTACAGATTGTCTCTATAGTCTTTGTAACAAGCTTTATGCATATATATTCACCTGTGCAAACATTCCAGGAGGGGAGCACTGAGCCACAAATTACACAGATGATGATGATGATGATTAGAGAGCTTCACAGCATGCTAGAATTAGTAGGCTAAGGTTGAAACTGTAGAGGAGAGGAGAATGGAGAGTGTGTCTTGTAGGCTGTATCCAAAGCCTGCTGAAGGTGATGTGAAATTTTTCTGCCACTTTTGAACTTATAATCTAGGTCCCAAGTATTAGAGGGACAGAGAAGAAGAGGAAGAGACATTATTATAACTGCTTGAATGAGTAAATGCTGTGAGTCTCTGCTGGAGGTGAGGCAATATCTGGTACCTTAATATAATGGATTTACTGGTTTGAATTTCATGAAGAAGTTTTCACTGTCAGTTGCTATGATATGTTTCTGTTTATACAGTTATTTACACTTGCAAGAGGATCAGTCCACAGCCAAAATGAATGTGAGAAACAGTCCAGACTTCCATCTGTTCTTTGTCCTTTGCAGAGACTTGTTTCATCTCACCTAAGGGTGTAATTCAGGCATCATTTTCAACCCATTCTTTGTCATGGAGGCTGTCTAAATTCTTATGATTTTGTACATACCATTTGCATGTATGTTAATTTCTGATCATCTAAAACTCTGACTGACAAAAGCCACTGGCCTATAGCATTTCTCTACTTGAATTCATCAGCATCTTTACCATAGCCTTCCCTGATAACCTCATTGCATGCATGCGCAGTATAATTGCTGAGTGAACATACTGTCTTGATTTTTTTTCCACTCTTACCCTTACTTAAAAATACAAATCAAAATCCATACTTTGCCTTTGTAGCTAGTGCTTCAGATTTTAGACATCTTGTTGTCCTTTTAAATCCTTCACCTAATTTAGCTTTTCCCTATTTACTGTGTTACCACCTCTCTCTGTTTACAAATGATGTTAGATACGATATTTGGCTGGATTGCTTCTGTTAACCAGCACTTTTTTGCTATCCCCACACTTTTGCTTTTGTTTAGTAAACTTGTGAGGCAGCTGAGGAAGATTATCTGAGCTTTTCTCTTCCTGGTCTCTTGAAAGCCTCTTTTACCTAGTTATTAAAAAAGGAATAAACTTATTGTGTGGTTGGAAAACTAAGAAATAAGCTAGACAAAAACAGTCATCACCTTGACTATTGTGTTTCACTGTATTCTGTTGCTTTTTCCTTTAGGTACATAACTACTGACCTACTTAGATCAGTTCTGTAGACTGGATAAACAGTAGGTTTTTATTTTTTTTAAACATTAGAAAAGAATAATGATGTCTTTTCTCTGACCCAGCTCTTTCACTGAACCTCACTAAGTCTGCTCTACTCTAGCAAACGTTACAAGTAGTTAAGTTTTATAAAAGGAGGAAAAAGTGATAAAATGTAAATAGCATATTTTGCAATTCAGGCTGCTGTATTGGCCTTAGAGCCCTCTTTTGATGCCATGTAGCTGGTTGCTTAGGATGGAGCTTTTTCACAATGTCATTTTTGAGGGCAGCTGTTAGGTGTGAAAATTTACAACTGACACTTACTTTCTCTTTTTGACTTACTGTCTGGATTTTTAAACTTCCTGCACAAACTACCTTGTACTGGGGAAGAAGGTGAATGTCACAGGATCACAGTGAGGCCTTCTGAAGCTTAGAACAGGTATCTGTTGAAGCAATGGTTACTGAAAGCAGGCTGCTGGTACTTGGTTTTTGGAAATGCGTACAGAGTCATCATGGGGTCCCTGGACAGAACAATTTACAGTCTTAAAGTGTATTTGACTGTAAAAACTCATTCCAACAAGATAACTCACTTCAACCATTTGTGTTCTTTTTTTTTTTTCTTAAGAGTCAAACAGCACATTGTGAGTTAACATGTCTACTAAACTTTGGCTTTATTCATGAAACTTCACATTATATTGTCTGCTACTTCTGTATGTTCATAGCTTGCTTAAGCCTTGATCCAGCAAAGCACTTAATTATGTGCTCAGCTGTAAACACTTGAAGTCAAGGGAACTGCTCACAGGTTTAAAACAAATGTGTGCTATGTTAGAGTGGGGCCTTACACAGCTATATCTTCAGGACAGAAAACTTCCTTCCTATTGTTAAGTATTTACCATATTTCCAGTCCTTTATAAGTATTGATGGTAATTATGGCAGTGGGAACAAGAAAGCAATGAAGAGATCAAGGAAGTGTTTATCATACTGGTTATTGCCATACAGTCACTTTCTTTGTTAAATGTATTGACAAATAAAAGATGATTCCTTTTCCTCTCCCAAGAGAAAAAGCCTTGTGATGGAATGAATAGGTAGTGCATTAAAATGGAAAATAATGTTCAGTGACAGAAAGCCATGCATTAAAGATACTTAAGGACAGGAAACTCCTTCTGGAGTGTAAGCAAGGTTTAAAAAAAAAGATGACTGAAAGCATGCAAAGGTGAAAAAAATTTGAGTCGGACACGCACATGGACACACACACGGACACATACACACATGGACAGAGAGACTTAAATATTTAGGTTATGTAAAATGAGTAAATTAACTACTGACCAAGTAAATTAGCTGAACAGAAGTAAGGTTGCACATCTGGATTTTTTTATTTTCATCCAAAAGACTGTTAATTGCTAGAGGATTAAAATAATTCACATTCAAGGATAGGAAATGATAACGGTGTGCAGAAGCTTGGATACTCCAGCTATACAAGAAATAGTGAAAGGAATACTTTTCTCTCTGTGTGATGTCAAAGCCAAAAGAAGAAAGAAGGGAGGAGGTTGTGGCTCTTTGATGTCACTTTCAGAATAAAAATAATGCTGTAAAAGAAATGGCGTAATCTTTTTCTATTTATCTAAGTCCTTTTCTTCTAAAGAGTTAGGGCAGCATTGTTAATTGATTTTCTGACACTCATAATAACAGTTGCATTAAAAATAATTTACAAAGGAATCTTTTTTTTTTTTTTTCTTTTCAGAAGCTGTGCCCTGCAGAATCTGTTGTAGAAAAGTGGGTAGAGAATGGATTATTGTACAGCACTGTTCTCACAGAATTATAATCTGCTTGATTGGTAAAGTGCATGTTGTGCATTTACATTGTCCATCTTTAGCTAGTGTTGTCTTTCCAGTAAGATTTGCTGTTCAGTAGTAATAGCATCAGGATATCTTGTGCCCTTTTCAGCATAAATAAAGGTTGTCCTAACAGCTGCTTAGATGGTGCTGGCATAGCATCCATCCTAGCTGGAGTGCTGGCTTTTGGCTAGATTATTTCAACACACTGGACCTTTTCTCTGGTTACCAGTGGTTGAATCATTTCTGGCTGCGAAAACAGATGTGTGGCTTTTTGGGGAAGTAAAGTTAATTAAGGGAGGTTAACAAATTGGCCCACTTTATTTATTTATTTATTTATATTAGGGGTTAGAGGATACATGTAGGAATGGAATAGATTTTTGTGAGCATGAGATTGGACAGATTATCAACACACACATTGCTTATATGGGAAATTTGGGGCATACCCATGGCAAAAAGAACATGTCCATTGCCTTGTTACCTTTTAAGACATGTTAAGAATCAGAGAAGAAATCCTTAGTATTTAAAATGATAACTACTAAGGTGAAGACAAAATGGGCAAATATGAGTGGCTAGTTTATCTTCTCAGTGTATATTGTATATTAATATTATCATTTGGACATTTTGTAAGGCAGCTCACAGTCCTATCAAATCTGTATGGGCAAACACTTTACAAATGTCTTGTTAAATTTTTCATTTTTTCATCTTTGGCTTTTGTCTATATTCAAAGGAATTCTCTAGGTGAAAACTTCTCTGGAAAATATTTGCCATATTTCAGAGATAGTTTACCCTTTTTTGTTTAGCATGGTGATTTGTATCTTTACTAACATTGATCTCTATCTTTTAAAATCTGCTGGCAGGCATAATACAATTGTTATGGAAAAGGAAACTTTTTGTATAAAAAAATTCTTAGTTTTGTGATTTCTTTTTTAGTCTTCTATTCTTGATTGTTGTGTAAAATAAATGGTGAAGGATGAAAATAAAACTGGCAGCAGCTCATTTAATTTTTGTTACTCCTGTCGCAAATAAGTGTGTTGTGTAATAGAAAGCTATTCATCAGAGCATTCTGAAACAGGGAAAACAATGTGCATATACTAGAGCTGCACAATGTGTTATGTAGTAAAACCCCAGATGTACAGAAGTATCTCTAGAATTATCACTAAACCTTCATGTCTAAATAAACTATAATCTTTTTCAGCAGCATCCAGGCTTTCTGACTGAGTCTGCTACAACTATAAACTAGCAGTACAAATAGAAAAAAACATAGTTTACACGTGTAATTTTTTTCTATGGGAAAAAATGTATATTTGAAAGGATCATGGAGAGACCGTATTATAGAAAAATAATTGTGGAGATCACAAACATGTATCCATGAAACCACTGAACTCTCTTCACCTTTGAGTTGGCTGAACTATGCCGTCACCCACAGAAAAGACTGTGCTTTGAATGAGTTTGCTCTGAGAGAATCTCGGTGAAGAAGTTTACATGTTCAGAAGAATGGGTTGTGTATCTGGGCTTTGCAGAGCATGAGGAGATGTTATACTTGTCCTGTTGTAAAAGCACAGTAAGCTAGGTAGTAGTTCAGAGCATTTTCCATGAGAGGCATAAAAATGTCAGAATGACTATCTGCCTGACTGTAGCTCTTGGAGAGCAGTTTGTGGCTCCCTTTGGATTAGTGGTTACCCAGGCTGGAGAATAGCTGTGTCATCCCTACCTGTAGTGCGAGTTACCGGAGACTTGCCATGTTAGGTTTCTAATTTTGGATATCATTTTGCCAGATATGGCAAAATGTATGGACTGTTTTTTGCCTGAAGCTAGGGTCTCTTTTTATTCAGATATCAGCAAATGTGATTTTACTATTTTTTGAGGAACACAATTAGATCAAAAAAAAAAAGTGCAAAATGCCACACTATGATGTATAATTAAATCTTGTCACCAGGGAAGGCAATGTAGAATGTAGATCCCTTTTTTTAACAGAATTTTTCTTTTAGAAAAAAAATAATTAAATATAAGACCAAAAGCAAACATAAGAATAAAAGAGCTGGCAGATTGAGAAATATTTTATGAGAATATTTCTTTTTTGTAGTTTAGAAGATGTAAAACAAAGTGGCAGCAAAAGTCAGAGCTGTATTTGATTAGAAATCAAAAGGTTATTAATAGTGCTGATTGCTTCAGCTTAGTTATGTCTGTTCTAGTATTACTCTTATATTTGTTTGCAACACTAATCAAGCTCACTGTAAGCCCTTATCTTTGACCAACCAGAAGAAATCATAAAAGGAAATAATCGTTTAGTGAGAAAGACTTTGATAACAGCTTGACTCTAGTGTGGGAGACAAGGAGATAACACCATCTGAATGAAATGATATAACCAAGGTAGCTAAGGTGATAAATTCTTTAGTTGTCTTGTCCTCAGTGGTAAAATATACAGCAAATTAAAGATGTCTTTTCAAGAATCATTTTAAACACTGATGTTGTTTTTAATTTGCATGTTTCACATTTGCATGTGTAGAGGAGAAGGAAGAGATTTGATGTTGAAAATAATGTGATTTTGTAAAGCTGCAGATTTACAGAGATTGTAGAGTAAAGCTTAAATTTACAAATTGCAGAGTTTAAGACCAGAAGATTCAGTATGACCTCCCACACATCTTATGCCATTAGTTATTACCCAGTTATCCCCGTATTGAACTGAAAGCTCTGGTTAGTGTGACTTGTATTTGACCAAAACATTTTCCAAAAATTAGTAAGTCTGTCTGAAGGAAGGCATTAAGATATTAAGTAGCTCCCTTGGTACTTGCTCTACTGACTAATCATTCTTGTCTGCTTTCTTTAGAAAGCCTGTTTTTTCAATACAGTTTTTCTGGATTAATTTTCTAAGCACAGGTTCTCTTTATGACTTCATCTGGTGCCTTGGGAAGCCCTTCAGTATCTTTTGTTTTCTTCCTCTGAAAATAGTTATAAACTAGTCAAGTCACCACTCAGTCTTCTTTTTGAAAAGCTAGTCAAAGTGAGCTCTTCAGGACTCTTATTGGAGGCCATTTTTTTGCAGACCTCAGATATACTTGTAGAACTTTTCTGTTCTCTTTCCAATTTTTTGACTTCCCTTAAAGAAAGTTAGTTGCCAGAAGTATGACATGGTATTTTGGTACTGGTGTCTCTGATGCTGTATTACAGAGAAGAATCCACTTTCCTGCATCTCTTCAGTATATCCAAGATTCAGATAATTCTTTTTGCCCCAGTATAACATTCACACTTAGTCACTTGTGGATTGCAATCCTTGCAGTCTTCACTGAGTCATGCCTATTCAGGACACAGCCTACCATTCTGTACATATGGTACATTTCCTATTCATTGGTCTGCACCTTAGTACTTTCATTCCAACATATTTCATTAAGCCAGCCTTTTTTTTCATCTTTATATCCCTCTTTTCCAGGCTTTATACTGCCTACTGTTTTTCTTTTTTTTAATCATCAATGTCTTTATATCACTGATAAAATACTGAGTAGTGTGAAGCCTAGCACCAATTCTTGCTGAAATCCATGAGAAACGTCTCAAATCTATGGTAATTCCTCATTGACAAGTATTTTATAGTATCTGTCTTAGCCTCATTTTGATACATTTAATATATTCTTATATAGTATCATGCTAATATTTGAATCTGAATGTCATGTTGTAATAAATCAGCTGCTTTGCAGACAGTCTTCTACAGATGCACAATTACTGAACAAGTGATTTCATCAAACATTTGAATTGAAATTACTGGATATTTTTAGTGATGAGACACCACTCTTCTAGTAAGTTATACATGTACGTAACTTGATATATCACTTAATATACCTCTCGTGAGAGGAGGAGGAGCATTCACGTTCATAGTATGTAAATGAGCATTTTTGAATAACTTTGGATCTATAGAGACTATAGCTGAGTTTTCATATACTTGTACTTGCAGTACCTGCACTAAAGAGGCAATGACCAAAGCATTGCCTCAGAGCAAGACCTTATGAATGATGTATAATATCAACATGTCAGTTTGCCAACATGTAGGATATGCCTGGGTAATACTTCCATCTCTTTCTAGATAGGGCTTGAATAATTGGAAATGTACTCAGGTTTGGTCTAAACTGGAAAATGAAAAACAGCTTTAGGATATTCTTGGCCACCAAAAGTGGAAAGAAATGAGATACACTAACTACTGATTCAGTTTTGCAGAAGTCAGTCAGTTTGTACCAAGGCTGAATTTATTCCCATATATCTAAAAAAGAGCTTCTTCTGTGTTACTTCTCTGATGCTATAGTTCATTCACTCTAAAATCTGTCAGTCAGGACTGCTTCTGAATGAGATGGTCCTGCTGGCCCCAGCTTTTGTCCTGTCCCTGTCATTTATGCTGGTGCAAGTGTTGCACACAGTGAACCAGATCAGGGAGCTGATCCATGTTCACCTCTCACATGTGGTTCACCCTCTAGCTACACAAACATTGGCCGTGGCACAAGAGAGGGGCTGCACAGGCTCAAGAGCAAGGAATTAAGGAAAAGGCAAACACATCTATCTTATTGTCAGTGACGGACAATATTGTTTTAACTATGGTGTAAATCTGTAGTCAGATATGCTAAGGGACTTGGGCCAGTTGCTCACCTCTGCTGCTCACCTGCTCCATTGTGTTAGTATGGCTTATGGCCTTCCTGCCAGAGGCTACCCTCCATTCAAATTTGCAAGCTTAATTGCACATGCAATTGCTAACATGGTCCTCTCAAAATGACCTAAATTAATATAAACATTGAAAAAACAGAAAAATCTATTGTTATCAACCTGAAGTATCCCAAGCAAACCTGACCCTTTATTTTACAAGAACTTTGTTACAGTATGGTACAGTACAGTTCTGATGTGCTGTCATGCTGGGAGATCATCAAGAGGTGATGATGAGCAACTAGAGGTCTGTAGCGGTGGTAGCCTGGGTCAGCTGCAGCCCCAAGAGACTATCTGACTTCAGCCTACATTTGCACTGAACAGAGAGAGGTACTAAGTCAGAATTAAGTGTCTTTTCTAAGAAAGATTTGAGGTGAAAACAGTGGGTACTTGTTGTTTTCAGTAGGTCTGGATTTTTCCTCATTGAAGAACTATAGGAAAAAGAATGCAGTTTTCTATAGGTCCGTATCGCGCATGTGATCTCTTTTTTTCCCCCCAAGGAAGTAACGATTTTGAGTGTCCTGGTTTTTGAATGGTCAGCTTCAGACATTTTAAGTAGGGATGACTTTCAAAGGAGAAGTGTGTAGCATTTACTGAATCTTTGGGCTTTTTATGATCTCAGTTTTAGAAACCCAATCTTAAACAACCAGAATCAATGTCTCTTGACATGCATGTCTAGTATTTAATGCATGAACACAGGTTTCAACTATATTGCAGAGAAAGCTGTATGAAGACCCTCTAGGTTAGGTTATGCAGAGAATTATCCATAGTCAGAGGAATTGATTACTGTAACTGATGTCTCTGTCTTTTAATAACTATTTGTATGACATTTGTTACTCATAAATGGAACTTTGAAGGCTTAAAATTAAGCTGTATAAATTTTTTAAAACAAGCCTAGGATCCTCAGTCTTTTATGTAGTCCCACTGTGCGGGGCTCTGTACTTCATGCAGGCTTATGAGCCCTAATGGCCATGTGTTCCCCTAGAAAGGAAGATTTGGCGACGTGTATTTTGTTTGCAGTATTTACAAGTCTAAATTGAAGCATGGAATAGGTCTAATATCTATGCTGAACTTCTGTGAGATAAAACACAGCCTAAAACACTTCCCTATAAACTGAGGGTTTTGTTTTGGCAATGATAATGGAATTTAGAGCTGAGTGCGGAGGGCTTAGGGTAACATTTGTCAAAGGTGCTAAGTCCCATTTTCAGTAGGCACATGGGTGTGAGAAGCAAGGTGCCTTTCAGTGAGTCTTTAGGTAAGCTCTCTTGAAACATGTAGTGCTGTGTAGGAATATCTGAGATAGTTTCAAATGAACTAGCTCAGATACCAAAAGCAACAAAAGTAGGAGGCAGTTTACTCTTCCAGGGGATTAGTTATTACAGGTAGGCAGTCATGTCAGTATATCTTCATTTTGTTTGCTGTCCAAGCCAGTTCCGGATAGAAGGCTATGTTGGATCTTTCTATTCAGCATTGCACTTTGTGTATGGTACATGTGTACTTTTAAACTCCTGATATAAGTAATGACTGCATGTAAAATGGGGGGGCTCCCGAAAATTTTTAGAAGACTTAGGAAGTCTCTGTTAAGACAGACTTGAAAGCTGGTACTTTAAGCTCAAGTTTAAAAGTTCAGGACTGATGTTGCTTAAAGGAAAAGGAGAAGTTCACAGCCTTTTTTTGTGTGTGTGTGTGTGGCTCAAGACCAAAATAAAAGTACACTTTGAAATGCCTAATTTTAATTAATTTAGCTGTATTTATATCTGTCTGAAAACACTGGATATTATCCTGCCAAGCAGTAAAAATGCCATCTGTATAAGATTTGTTAAAATAAGTGTTTATATGTGCCCTAATTAAATTTTTAAAGACAAGAGGTGTGACTATTTTTATAGTACAAAGTAATTGTTTTAAAATGTGCAAAAACCCAACAGTACTCCAAAACAGAGGAGTCCTGCAGTCTTAAATGTCTAAAAGTTAACATTTAGTGTGGCAAAATGCATTTAAAAGTTCAGGCAAATTTAAAGACATGAGTAGCCAGTTGTGTAGCAGAAGGGGAGAGAGTGCAGTTATTTCAATTTTTACAAATGAAATCTTAATAAAAGTTTTGCAGTGTCTTACTGATTCTCTATTTAATGTTCTCCCTAGCGCTTCTTTTTATAGAGTAGCACAATATGTGTCATTTAGTATGTGTCTAATCTCTCTTTTGTTTTTAAACAGATCTTCTTCCACTGGTAGCAGCTTTAAGAAATATGTGAGTAGAACTGTAGAAATAAAAGCAAATAAGAGAAAACCATGTAGTAATTCTTTATACTTACATCTCAGTTTTCTTTCATTTGGGAACTCAAGGCCTATTGCTTTCAGTTGCCAAATGTTAGGGTGATTGCTTTCAAGGTGAAGCGGTTCTGTGCTGCTTTGAACTGATACTGCGTGATTAAGGTAATAAGTAAGTGCCACTTAATTGGAACAGGTCTGATCAGAAGACATTCCAGGTAACTGATTTAAGCCAAACAATACTTAATTGCAATGACTGTTGCTTAATGGGGATGGTAATGATGTGCATTGGGGACGCTTTCGAATGATTCATTGGTGTTTGGGTCTTTTGTGTCTTCCTCACTGCTGGCTCTTTTTCCTGTTATTCAAAACAGCTTCCAGTCTCTTCATAAATATGCATGGTTCGTTCAGAAAGTGGATAAAACATTGCTGGTGGTCAGCTTTTAATAGTTCTGTGCCAGAGCTTTAAAATCAGCTTGCTTAAAATCACGATGCCTCTAATAAATATGAGGATCTTTTTGTTTCCTTGCAGGATTTTGAATCGTTGTTTGCTTTACAGTTTTCTATGCATTCAGGAATGTTAGAAATTGAAATAAGAAAAGACAAGTCTCATAATTTTTTGGCTTCTGGATCAGGGCAGACTCTAACATCATGAGACTTCTTAAATCACAGAAGTTGATATGTTCTCTGCCCTTGGCAAACTGTTGAGTTGGCTTAGTTCTGTCATATTCTCTTCACTAGAATTGTCTGTTTTCTTTTTCATGAGCCTGCCTGATCTGTTAGAAAATAGACTTCAGAAGTGAGGAAGCTTTCTTTATAGTTGAAACTGGCCATAGATAAAACTGGGCCCTTTTCCCACTTTTTCTGAAACTTTGACCTGCAAATACATGTTTGCACCTACATAATTTAGCCTTGCTCAGCCCACCTGATCTTATCATCAGTATGAGGTGTTGATGTTTTCAGCTTCAGTTGCTCTGTGTCTGTCCACTTTTTCCAGAGGTGCTTTCTTTCACATTGTATTTTTTTGGGGAGTCCTTGTTAAATAGGTGTATATATTGGGTATTGTGGAGAGATCTAGTGTTTCCTTAGATAATCTGTCAGATAAAGTTTGCTCCTGAGGCTAATGTTAAAATTCTTTTACAATTCCAGAAATCTCATGCTTCTGTGTTTTTCAGATTTCTCTCTTTTTTTTTTTTTTTTTTTTTTTCCTGGAGTGAACATGTTGGATTAACATGAGTACATATATTTGAGTTTAAAAGACTTAAAAATCTTTTCTTTTATTATCTTTTATTATTTCTATGTCCTTTTCTCTTTTATTACATCTGGCACTTGACATGTGGGTAGTTTGTAGGTAGGTTTTGACAATGACTCCTGCAAGAAGTGATTTTCAATGACGGTAACATATTTAAGAAATTGTCATTGTTTGAAAAATAGACATGTTTCTTTGTCAGCAAATCCAGTGCAAATATGAAAGCAGGACAGTATTTTTATCATGAACTTCATAACCAGTCTGTACTACCTTTTTCAAAAATGAAAGGACACTCCAAGGTTTATAGGATCATGCTTCCTTGTCCTCCTCCTCCTCCTCTGTTTCTCATTATCTCTTCCCTTTAGGAACAGTTAAGAAAAGAACTTCAGAATGACACATATCAAAGGTGGCACAGGGAAGAGTTTGTTGGCATAAACCAGAACTATGCATCTCCTGAGCAGAAAACTCATGTCTGTGTTGACGGCTGCAAGCACTCTTACATATTGAGTCAAATCTCTTTATCTAAATCAACCAACAATATTTAACCCCTTATACTTGGAATGAAAAAATATTAGACATATGAGGCATTATCATTATCGGCATTTTCCATGTAAGATGATTATAGATAAATGGAGAAACTCTCAGGAATTGTCTGGGCTACTTAATGGATTGGCCAGTGCTTCCCAGAAATGATAGTTAATAATTGGGTGATTTTTTTTTCTGCGCCTTTAAAATGACAGGCAGAATTTTCAAAATGTCTCTTGATTTTGGTGCCTTTATTATGCTTTTCCCTGACCTTGAGATTCATTAAGGGGCCTGATTTGCAGTGAGCAGAGATGTGGTCAGAAAGTCTAGGCCTCTTTAAAGTGTCTAAATGTCAGTTCCATTTACCTACCAAAATTAAAATTAAACCAAAATTAATTTAAAATACACTTGCAAACCCACTTAGCTCAGTAAGTTTGATATTTTTTAATTACATTAGTGAGATCTAGGCCCCTGTTCTGCTAGGCATTGTACTTACCCATATCATCTCTTTTAAGTCAAGCACTTATTAATTTACTTGCTTTTTTAATATAAATCAGGAAATCATAAATCTAACATTGCCCACATAATAGCCAATTATTCGAGTTTTCTGATGTATAAAGAAATACATATTTTTATCACAGCATGACTTACACTTTACTGCAACATATAAACGCATTTCTTTCATCAGTAATTTCAACGTATAAACACAAATCCCGTAGTGAAAACAATCACAAAACATAGCTGAGTTAAATCTGTTGATTGGCCTATACAACATACATACTTTTTGTGAGTGCTAAATATTATTTTTAATGAAAGCAATAATTACAAATATGCTTAACTAAAAATTTGAGTAATTACAATGTTTTTCATTCATTATCCTTCTTTAAAAGAAAGGTCACAGTTTAGATAGAGAGTTTAAAAAAAAATTACAATCCAGCTGTTTTTAAGCTAGCAAAAGTAATGTATAGGTTGGCAATGAGTTTCAGATTTGGTAGTTAGGCCAGAGTGTAATTGGTGTGGATGGAGGTTACTGACTTCCACTGAAGACCTAGCCCTCTGTGTGCACTCAGAATAAGAGTTCCTTCCCTTGTGGTTGTGTAGTGGAGCTATATGAAATACTGTGATTTTTACGGTCTGTGGACTCTAAATCAAGAAGTGTCCCTTGTTGGTTGGAATATCTGTTGAGACTGAAAGCTGTTTGGCTTGGCCTGATGGTTGAGGATTCTTGTGTAAGGATAAAGGAGAGAAATGACATGAGGATGCCTTTTGCCACACAAAACTGTGTTACAAGGTGTAGTCACATAGGAAATGCTTTATTTGCCTACATGTAACTATTTGTAAAGTGTCCTTTTGCCTTTCACCCAAAAGGGAGGGTGCTTCCACCTCCAGCTTGTTATCAGCCTCCTCCACCTGAGGAATTGATTACTGAAGTGGTGATGTGGGAGAACACTGGCAGCTGCAGCTACAGGCCATCCAGTCTGGAGCGGAGGTGCTGTTTGGATCACCATGCCCTATCGCTTGTCTTACGATGCGGATGGGAGCACAGTGGTTCTCAGCAGCTATTGCTGATGCAGTTGTTCTGGGATCTGAAGCTTTTCATTTTCTTCATAGCCTTTGTAGCCTTTCTTTTTTTATACTCCCTTGGCATTTCACAGTCTCACAGTTTGGAAGGGAAGAATCTGTGCCTGGAGGACCTTGCAGTCTAACTTGGATGTGCAGGGTTTGTGTAGGATACTGCAGACCTAGGAGAGGAAGGAAGGAAGTTACAATGATTTATTCAGCTGAGACCCCTTGCTCAGAGAAGAGGTAACTGTACATGAGAAGCGCGGGGGAAGACAAGTTAATAGGCTTTCTGTGCTAGTTTAGCTTACTAACTGCGGGAATTGTGGCTGAAGTGAGTCTTCTGAAAGCTGCGTTAAGTGAGGGAAGGTAAGTGCCCCTATGAAACACGTGTAAGGATGTAAGAAAAGACATGGTGGGCCTTGTGGAAAAAGTGGACAAATGGGCCATCTGTAATGTTAGAGACACTACTGCTAGATGCTGGTAGTGCTTCTGAAGTCATAAATTGATAATGCTATTAGCGTGAGATGCCAGAACTACTGCTAGTGTCCAACAGCAGGAGTGATTTTCCCACTAGGAGAGTGAGTCATGCTGTCCCTGTGGAGAGAAGTGTACTAAAAAAAAGAAACTGGTGAATTATGCTGTTTTTGGAAAATACTGAAATACATCTTACACAGTGCCTGCACTGTTGCATTTCAGATAGGTTCAGATTTGTAACCTAGAGAAACAGGAGCATGTACAGGACTGGTTTGTATAAGGTACTATGGCAGTATGTGGAAGGACATTGGAAGAGAAAGGACACGGATAAAGGGTTTAAAGAGGAGATAGTTAAATAGTAAATTAGACCTGGCTTTCCATCAGCGATGTCACCTTTGAAAGCAGGAGAATGCAAATGGTGTCTTCTCCTCCAAAGAAGTTGTTGGTGGCAGGACTGAAATTGAATTGCCCTAATGACAGATGTCACATATAGCAAAACAGTTCACAATTCTCATATAAGTGCAAACTTTAGAATCAGTGATGTCAGTAACTGGAGAAGCTGCAGTTTTGAGTTCCCCAAAATATTATCATTATGAGTAGTTCGTTTGTGGTAGCACTTAGGAGCCTTAACAAGGCCAGAAATGAAGGAGCTGTATGTCAGGGTGCAGTGCGGACCAGCAGCTCCCTGTGGCCGTGGAGCTGGGAACCAAGGGGGATCCCAGGGCCGGTAGGGCCCATCCCACTGCCCCTAGCAAGGGAGCAGGGCAGGTTAGAGGGTGCAGCTGAGGGCAGCCCTGAGCACAGGGCATCAGGCATCTCTGTGGTGTTGGGGCAATGCTGAGACTAGGTTGGGAAGCCAGTCAGCAGGTTGGGGCCTGGGTCAGGATCCAGAGGTCTGTGGCCAGGCACAGGCATGGCTGTAGTGTGCCTGGGGCTGTAGCTCACGTAGGGGCCAAGCAGCAGAGTGGCAGCCTAAAGCAGATCCCAGGGAACGGGTCTGCCCTGGCTGAGGCTGTGCTTCTAGCAGCACTGTCTGGGACTCTGTCCCTGAGGTCACCAGTGGGAAGGAGGCAGCCCTCAGCTGCACTCGAAGCCAGACCTCTGGGAGGGGGGATGCTTTCAGGGCCCTTACCAGTGCTAACAGCAGCTGCCACAGGGCTTTCACTCGCACTCCGTCCTCTTACAAAATCTTAGACCCTACCAGGTGAGACATAACTGGTAAATGCAATGAACAAGGATGTGGAGGGAAGAGCAAAGCAGCAAGCTCATAAGCGAACTGTGTACACGTGCTAGCTGTGTGCACAATTTGTAGCCAAATAGCAGCAGCAATCACCCTAATCACAACGTATTGCTAGTTGCTTATTATATTACTTACATACTGTACCACATACAGAAAAAAAATCAAATGTTGCATCAGAGACTGAAGTACTAAATGTTACAGTCTTTGAAGTGAGCGGTAATGAGAGAGAATTTAAGAAGAGTAGAACTTACAAAACCAGGGAAAAATGACTCAACGGGCATGGGAAGGGTAGATGACATGATGATGTGGCAGGTTATCTCAGGAACACTCAAAGACTGAAAAGAATTTAATAACACAGAAATGAATGGAGTGGATGAAACACCATGTGTGGCAGAGCTGCTGTCATTGTTGCCTGACCAGGAGAATCACTTGTGACTGGTTTAAAGAAATGAGAATATAAGGTTCTGCAGTGAGCTATGGCAAGCCAAGAACATATTTAACACAACTCTGCTTAGCATTAGTCCTTGCTTTATTGTTACAGTAGCAAATGCAGTCATATGTGGGGACCCTGTTCTACGAGGCTCTGTACAAATGCCGAATGAAAAGACAGTATCTGCCTGATAGAGCTTACCCTGCAGTCAGGTGGAGAGGTGCAAAGAGACAACACAACAGTCATCTCTGATCTCTATATGGACTAATGCACTGATGCTGTGGTGAAAACAGATAGGGCAGAGAGCGGTTCTCCCAAGGACCTAGTGCCTCTGTAGCACTTCTAGCAGCCGTTTTCTCATTGACCCAAGTGGGGTTCCCTGGGGACTGTATTATGTATCAGAGGCACAAGCTTCTTTCAGAAGACACACCTGATGGTGAAAGAGAGAGTTGCAAGAGAGCCATATGACTAAGTCAGAACTTGTACCGATAGTATGACTAAGACTCTTGTACCCAGTGTAATGAATACTGTAGTAAGTCAAGCAAAGCTGGAGAAACATCATGGAACTAAAGGTGAAATAACTGCTTGTGTTGTCTGTGCTCTTGGAAAAGTGACTGCAATCATGATTTGTTTGGAGTTGTACAGCATATTTTAGGTTCAGAACAGTGAGTCAGAACATTCCACAACCAGTGTGATTTTAATGTAGCATATCCCTTTGCAACTTGAGTTTATACTTCCATGTTCTTTTAAAACAATGTGTCTAACTTTACAAAAGATGCTTTAGATATGCAAACAAATATATACTGAAGAAAGTGTATTTCGTTTCCTGAGAAAGTGATCTCTATTACATCAAACACCAAAATGTCACCTCAGGTCATAAACTATGTTGCAAAACATAAAATCGTTTTGTCTTTTCCAAAAGTTTATGTATACAAGTAAGCCAGCAAGTAAGGAAGTCAAATGTATTTGACTCCATTTCAGACTTTCTTAAACAAATAAACCGCAACCCCAATCTTATAGTGTACGAAGAAAAACTGTCAGCCTGCAGCTTTCTCTTCCTGACTAGGCTGCGAAAGATTTGGTTTATATTCATGTTTGTATCAGGTAAGCTCAATGCATTATGAACCTTGCAATATAGTGTTACACAAAAAAACAAGTTCATTTGGGGGTGTTTTGATACTAAAAAAGAAAGGAAAATTTTGTTTGTTGTTTGGCAGCAGATAATTCTGTGACATTTTGGTAACTTTGTGTTTACTACTCAGGAGGTTAGTTGTAAGTAGTTGGTTACATGTACGAATAAGTAGATCCCATGTGGCTAAATGACAGTGAACGTAGAATACAAACTGGACCTCATTTTCCATTTCCTTCATCAGAATAGTTCCTTTTAAATCCTTTCTCTTTTAGGATTTGATGTATTGCAACCCCTGTATTTGGAAGTTACAACGATGAATATATATAAAAATCAGGAATGAGCAAATCAAGTGGAGTAGATGATACAGAGAATTTAAAGTGGTTTTTAGATTGACAAAATTTATTTATTTATTGGAAAATCTTTTATTCCCAGGAATAAACACTAGGTTGTTTCCAAGAAGCCATCAGTTGTGGCAGGGAATGGAAGAGTTGAGGGGAGAAGAGTAGTTTTATCTGAATAAAAGTTCTGTGCAAGTGCTGAAGAAAACCAAAGATGACATTGCATGGCAGAATTCATCTGTTCCAGAAAGTATATATGCTGTAGATGGAGTAGCAGCTGAATTGCTGTAGAAATTAATTTGTCCCACACAGAATAAGTTGAATAATTTATCAGAATAAACATGCAGGGCTGTGATGGGAAGCCATCTATTCAGTGTATCTATAAGGAGACAAAAATGAAAGCAATCTTGTATCTTGCTCTTTGCAAGTAGAGAGAGACGACATAAAAAGATTTCTTGGTCTGTATGTATGACAGGATGGAGAAGCAGGATGGAGAGGAGCCACTCGACAAGCTACCATCTTTTTGACCAAATATAACTAGAAAAATGGACTCACCACCTGTCTCCTGTCACCACCTGAGAATACAAAGGAGAAATTTTTGGTGTTGGTCTTCTTATTGATGCACATTTCCTTCCCATCGAAGAAGGAAGAAATGGGATCTTAAGATATCTGTCCGTGCAGCCGTGCAGCTATGTACTGTTCCTTACACAGGGCTCATGACCATTGCATCTGGTTTCTGAATGATGGCCACTTAGTGCCAAAAATACTTTTGGAGTATGATGATGATTTAGTTAAAAGTGGTTTACCAAGAAGAAAACATATGGTCTGATTTTATTTTCCTTCACAGTAAAGTAATAGGATGTCCCTATTAGGAATGGGTTTCTGGCAGGTGACACCTGAGAGAGGGGAAGTGAACTGTTTGGGTATGTATATGTGTACAGTCTGTAGAAGTCACCAGCCCTCCAGACCAGACCCACGTGCTGTATACCTAGTGAATTCACAACCAGCGCAGCACCCAGTGGACACAGGAGGCAGCTTGCCTGAGGACAGCAGGTGCGGTAGCACCCTGTCAGGCTCCCTGTGACAGCTAGCTGCAGGCTTCAGTGTGACGCTGAATGCATTGTGCTTGTACCTGCTGTTTAAGAGCAGTATAAGGAGAGATGCACAGCGTTAACAGTTGAACAAGGTGCTAACCGAGATAAACAAACTATGTCTAAATAACACACAGTTGTTTCTTGTGAATAGCCTACAAAACTGGGAAGTATATGCCTTGACACTTAATCTGAATTTTTGTTGGATAAATAAGAATTAATCAGAAGAAAAATGTTTAATCCTCCTTCATGCATTAGATAAAAAAAGGATACAAATCCATAGTTTGCTTTTACACATCCCATTGTAGTTTTCTGACCCCTTTAGGCTTTTGTCTATAGAGAAAAAAGTAGTCTTTGTTTCCATTTGATCTATATCAAAAGATGGTTTTTGTCTTTTGCACAATGCAGAACTTTTAATTTGTGTTGATACCAGTTGTATCAATACATTGTTTAGGAAACTATCTGGCATCTTTTGCTACAACCTGGTATCCCATTAATAAGCGCACATGCAGTTGTCTCCCATTTTGCCCCAAACATTATGCAAGTGTTGTACTGGGTTTGGTTGTGCAAGTTAAACATATCCTGTAGGATGGAAGGCTTTTATGTTCCTGTAGGAAAGCTTTTCATGCAGTTCAGTTTGGTGGAGATGTTTATACTTGGGGTGGGTTTCATCTGAGGCAGCATTAACTGCTACTCTGTACAGAGTTGTCTGGGCTCCCTCGGTAGCCTAAGAAGAGAGAAACATGTCCATAGGGTGACTGACCTTCAGCCAGTGGTTGAATTTAAATGTACTAGTTTAGATACATTACTTCTAGACTGCTGAAGGTGAGATAAATCTCATCTTTACTAGTGTGATAGCAAATGGTTCAGTCATAGTGAGTTGAACTGGGAGCTGCCATGGCATACCCTCAAGATGTTTGTCTTAAGACTCAGTGTAACTGGCATGCTAGATAACAGCTGATTTGTATCAGTATCAGGCTTCATGTAGCTAGGAGTGTTGACAGAAACACTCTCTGAAGTTACAAAAAGGTCTGCATTAATGGTCACAATCTTTTTTTTTTTTTGGTTTTTTTTTTTTTGACTTCATAACACTTCCCACTTTCCTGAGTATTTTGGAATATAGACTTGCATATGGCCAAGTTAAGTAGTTTGTCATAAACTGGCAAAATTGGAAGTATAGTCACTCTACTATTCAGGTCTTCAAAATTTTGAGTTTTCAGTAATGTATCTGTGAACCACTCTCCTTCTGCCTGTTTTGCTATTGAAAGAGGAACAGCCAGATTTCTACTGGTGCTGATGCCTATAAAATTTTAACTCATAGAACTGCTTCTCTAACCACTGCTGGGAAATGAGTTCAGTGGGGTGTTGATGGAGCAGCTGCTCCCTGTGCCTTGCCCAGCTGAGAAGATTATTCTGCTGTCAGTCGATTTGCCCTTCCTGCCTACCCAAAGTTCTTCCGCTGTCCTCACTTGGATCATCTCCTGGTGAATCTGTGAAGCCTTATACCTTGGATCCATTAGTGAACCAGACTTTCTTGTGCACACTTAATTTGTTGTGCTCTCATGAGAATAGTTTCATGCTACCCAAGTCTTATGATCAGTCTGGCTTGAAGGCTGATTCAGCAGACATATCTCCTAAAGCAGTCTCAAGTGCAGCAAGTATTATGCATATCTGCTGTATCAAATTCCATGGAGCTTGTGGGTGGTTTAGAAATAATGTAAGCTAAGCAGTTTTTGAGCACAGCTTGTTTCTGTAGATGAAGGCACTATAGCTTCTACAAAGTGCAGCCTTTTAATTTTTTTGTCTTGTACACTAAATGCAGACTTAGAAGTGAGAAGAAAATAACTGCTCTCTATTTTTGGGGATGAAGGGGAAGAACCCGATTTCTAGCATTTGGGAATTTTTGGAAGAGATATAAGTAGAAGATTGAAACAATTGTAAAGTTTGAAAGGCTGTGTCCTGACAGAGATGTACAACAAGTTTGCTCATTTTATGTGCATATGTGTTTACATATGTGTAGCAATTCCATGCCGTATCACTAAGAGATACTGCACACTGGAGACATGATACAGATTGGACTGTAAGATTTAATTCATGTTATATTGAAATTCTCGAAAAAGAGCTGGTAGCTTTGAGTAGTAAAGAAATATCTGCAAATGATTTTTTCTTTTAGTATGCAGAATGAGGTATCTGTAGCTGCCATTTTATTTTGTTTTTGTTTGTAGGAAGATCAGTGCTTCTGCAAAGGAGTGCTTGCATTTTTCCCTAGGTTTGTGGTACAATGCTTTTGGAAAGGATGCATGTGTTGCAAGCTGACTTTCCTTTTTTTAAGGTCAGGTTTGTAGTTTGAGAAGTGGTACTGCTGCTGTTTAGCTCTGTTCTCTCCACTAGAATTTACTGCTGGAGGGATGGTGTTTATCATGTCCTTTCCATTCTTCATACTTTTGAAAAGGGAAAACTGGTTGTGCAGATTGCTTGTTGCAGGAATAGCATATGTAAACTAGTGCTTCAGGTGGGACTTATGAACAGACTGTAGAAAGGGCACATCTGACAATAGTATCATAGGGACTTGTTTTACAGCTTCCCTGTGATCTGAATGCAACAGAGGATAGGGGTGAATACTGCATGGGTAGTGAATCATTGTATTTTTTTCCTGTCTTAGAAGTCCATTAGCTCCATAGCTACTTGGACAAAGGCGTCCTTTGGCAGGAGGAACTGCAGGCCTGGTATAGCCTCGATGGTGTTCTTGGAGGAGGGGGCACATTGTCAGTGCTCAATTGTGTGCAGATATCTCTGTTGTTATGTTGTGCAAAACACAGACCACTTTGCTCTCCTTCAGCTTAAGAATTCTCCTTAAGAATCCCCAGTGTTATCTGTGCATACAGCTGTAGATGCATCAACCTTTCTTCTCAAAAACAGATAAACTGGGGATAGCAGAGAGCAGAATCACAAGCTGGCCTATTTTATAATCCAGTTGGTGGTAATACTTCTCTGTACCAGCTGATGCTGCTTCTTTGTCAAACAAAGTGTTTGAGTGGTGTTTGACTTCTGCTAGTGCTGATCCTGGCATCTGACATTACCACTGTGTCTGTTTCCCAACTGCATCCCTTCGATACTTGTAGAAAAATGACTGAGTTGTTTATGCACACAATTTCTTGTGAATCTGGCACCTCTTCTCTTCCCAGGTACAATAGACTTGTGAGAAGAGGCTGTTCTTTTAGCACAGGGTGTGCAAGTTAAGAGGAATTCCTTTTATGTCAGTATTGTAAAAGTGTCAATGGGCAATTCTTAGAAGCAGCAGGGCAGTAACTTTCAGGTAGAACAACAGATGATAAAGCACATATTATAGAGGAAAAACAGCTTAGTCTCTTAGGCTGAGAAAAACAGAAGTTGCTTGTATTTAAGGAATGAGAATTGTCATGTCAGTAACAAATGTCACATTACAGGCATGGCCTATGTAACACAGGAGCAGACCCATGCATTCTAACCATGTACCCTAACCCTAAGGTCAATTGTCGCTTTGAATGCTGAAGAAAGATACCTTGGTAGAAGAGATAATTTCAGTATACGTAACTGAGAAATCTTTTTTTTTTTTTTTTTTTAAACAAGCAGTATTGGTTGATGCAGAGAATGACATGACTGAACCTGCAGAGCAGCAGCTGGCAAGACAGTCCAGGAAAGGTTGAAGCCTATGTCTGTTTGAAAGAAAGACAAATACTGTGTAGAAGTCACAACACTCAACCGGTCTTAAGCAAAATATGTGGTAGAGACCTTTATAAACTGAGCAAACAAAGGCTTGGCAGTAGCATTATATCAGCACGCACATCAAGTCTTTGCAATGGTGTTAGCAGTCCACTATCCTGGATACTTCATATGTTCTGTGTCCTTGTTTTACTTCCTATTTTGTAGAAAAAAAGATCTCTCCACTTAAGTTTCTGAAGGATCTTCTGTCTGTGTTTGAGCTGAGCAATCTGTCTTGGTAGTGTCTAAGTGCTGTATTAATTTGGAGGCAAGGTGGTCATTTCTGTGTGCTGATTTGGTCAAACCAGAGTGATCTGAACCAGTCTAGCCCAGATGCCTCAGTTATCCAAATGCCAGAGCTGATCACTGAGGTTTGATGTGAAAATAAAAGTCTTCAAGTGCTGGTGCACTGATCACACTCTCAGCACATAAATCTTTCCCTGCATTGGCAGATAAATGAACTTGGTGACCTGCTAGGTCTTTTCCATCTCTCTCTTACATGATTGTCCGTGTTGAAGCCCTAGAGCATCACTGTTGTTGCCTCCTTCTGAGCCAAGTGGCCTCAGGGAAAGAACCTCTCTGTCAGTGACTAGGAGAGCTCGCCAACTGGCTGTGAGTTGTGTGATGGCTCAGGGGACCCCTCCTTCGTACTTTTATAGCCTGCAGAAATGGGCCTCTCTATTATCTGGACCCGTGATTGTTTGGAGATTGCTGGGCTCTGCCACGACCCGGGGATAATAGCCTTCTGCTTTATAGTGTTCTGCTGCCCTTTAAATTTGAAGTGTAGTGAGAGCAAAGTGTGGCAGTTCTTGAAATAGCATGGAAATGGAGCCAGCCTGGGGAGATCTAAAGCTAGTGGGGTGCAGCCAGCATAGCTACTGTTCTGCTGGTCCGGTGTCTCCCTTTGCAGTCTCTGCCTCTGAGTTCTTTGCAGTAACCTAAATCTGCCCTGTCCTACTGCAGCAAAAGGGGAAAGATAACAGCGGAATCACTGCTGGTGCTTTGCTGTGAGATGGATCCCATGTGCAGCACGAGGCTTGCAGGCAGAGGGAGCACATGTCTCCCTGCATCATCAGTGCAGTGAGATTAAGATGGCATGTAACCTGTGACATGGGAGTGTGAATTACTGATATATGAATCTTTCTCTTTCACTCCTCTAGCCCAACATAATAATGGCTTCTAGAACGTTACTAAAGTGGAGGAAGGAGCATTAAAATCCAAAATACCATTTTTTCTATTGGGTGTACAAACAGGTTTCCAAAGTAGCAACAAGAATCATGGAGGAGGAAGGTGAGTGAAGAGGTGGAAAGGAGATACTGTGAGGATGAAGAAAAGAGATAATTAAGTTGGCTAAACAAGAGAATAACAAAAGTAGGAGAAAAACAGATTAAAAATATGAAAACAGTTAAAGAGGCAAGCTAGTATCTGGAGATGACAAATGGCTGTATTCTCAAAAATATCTAGTAGTTTTGAGACTCCCCAGTCTCATTTTATTTTTTGTGAGAGTTAGGATTCTTAGGATCTAAACCACTCTTGGAAATGCTTTTTAGATTCCTAAGTCACTTCTGATGGTTTTCAAATTTTTTCAAGTTCTGACATACTAGAAAAAAACTTCTCTGTGTCAATTAAACTATACAATACAGGGAAATGCAGGAAGCAGTTGGGAAGGTTTCCTGTAAGTTACTATATAGGATGCTGAGGGAAGTGAGATCAAAATGCATTGACAGTACGGAGCCAGGTAAGATGTAATGTCCTTTAGTGCTTCCAGATCAAAGAAGTAATAGTGCTTGGAGTGTTTGGTCACACAAAGGCATAACAGAAAAGTAGCTGTACGGAGTCATAATAAAGGTGTATATAACCTTGTACACTGTTACAAACAGTGGCTGTGGTTGGGTAGCCTATGAACTAAATTCATAAATAGTCATAATGCTCCGGAATATTTTCCTGACATCCAACAGATTTCAGCGCAAAGATTTTGTGAGCCAGTGGTGGTGGTTTTGACCTCAGTCTGTTTCTTTAGAGTCAACTTTGATATATGAAGTAGCAAGATTCTTCTTGGGATCTAACTTACAAATCACTTTTTTCTCTTCCTGTGGTCAGTGTAAGATCTCTTCTGTCAACAGGTGATCTGAGAATACATTTCTGTGCCTGGCTGTGAGCAACACAAAGTTGTCTTATATGCCACAATAATATCTAGAGTTACAGTGATATAAAGCAACTTTGGATGTTGAGTTCATATTCAAGGAAAATGATAGTCAGCCTCCATCAGAATATGTGTAGCTTAAGACTGAGGTTTTTGAACAGCTAATTCCTATGCAGCATGCTCTGCATTGCCCTGATATCTAGTGATTAAATAGCATTCTTTAAAGTGGCACTAATATTGTGCATCATCTGGCAGAAGTTCTTAAAATCTGCACTGATTGTAGTTGTTCAGTAAAAAGGTAAGTATGCCCCTTAGGAGAGCTGCAAGGGAAAACAGCTTATCTACGCACACCTGAAACTGGAAGAGACAATTCACTGGAACTTAATTTGCTGCATGCTGGAAAGACTAATGATGATTCTGCATTACTTTGGCAAAGAAACGAGGTAGGTGGCAAAAAAGCTCTTATTATAGTGCCTAGGTAGTAGGAATTTATGAGATACTTGTTTTGTTTTTGCAATCTGTGATGTCATTTCAAAATCTTGCTGTAAGAATTTTGAGAGCTGCAACACTGTAATCTAAAGACTAAATATGCCTGCACCAATTCTGACACTAGCTTAATCTCTGTCCTATGCCATATCCTAACGTATTGCTGCTGTAGAAAAGTACTTTTATCTTATTTGCGGTGTTTTTGTTGTAAAAGGATGTAGAGTGGGAAAAGGAAGGAAAACCCCTAGAAAAAGCAGCTATGTCTTATTATGTTGACATAATATTTTCCAGCAGCTCTTCCTGTTATGTGGAACTTAGCTATGATGGAGATCAGGGGGTGAAATAGATAGAATGGGGATGGTATTAACATAAATGATAAGGGCTATCTGAACTGTGAGAAATTGGAAGAGACTGCCGATTTCTGTAAAACATACCCCTTCAGTAAGGAACATAAGACCATAAAGGCTTAGACTAAAATTTATTATAGCCCAGTATCCTGTCTCATCCGATAAACGGTGGTGAGGCTCAATGGTGAAATGAAGAGTGTAAGACCTGGGAAGCCCGCTGTGGTACTTCCACTGTATATTATTCTTGTTTCCAGCTGTCTAGGACTTCCTGAGTCTTAGTTTTTTAAATTAAATAATTCTGCCTGTTTCTTTTTCTTCCATGAATTTGACCAGTTCTGGTAGTGGATTTCACAGCTTAGTTATGTGTTGTGGGGAAAAAGTAAACCATTGTTTTGAACCTTCCACATGCTTATTTCATGACTTCCGTTTTTTTTCTCTTAGGGGAAACACTGAAAAAACATTTCCTATTTACTTCCTTCACTTGTGATTATAATAGACATCTATGGCATGTATCACAAACCCTTCAGTCAGTTCTTTGCCAGGCTGAAAATCCTTTATTTTTTCAGCCATTCCTTATATGGCAAATGCTCCATGCTTTTCATCAAACTTGTTGTCCCTCCTTGTATGTTTTCCAGTTCAGCTATCCTTTCTGAGAGGAGGCAGCCATAACTGTACATACTGTTCAAGATGCAGATGAACCTCTAATTTGTGTAGTGGCATGATGTTCTTTTCTATTTTTTTCCTTTCCTAAAAGATTCTAAAATTTTATTTGCATGTTTGACTAATACCGAGTGTTGCACTTCACAAAGATTTCTGCTATAACCTCAAGATTTCTGTTGTGAGTGGTGCCAGCTAGTTCAGAACCCTAGTTCAGAACCCATCCATGTGTATGCCATGTAGAATTATTTTCCCAGTATGCATTACTTAGTGTTACTAAGATTGGATTCCATCTGCCATTTTTTTGCGATATTGTGACACTCGTCTGCACAACTCCTAGCAGTCTGTTTTGGTGTTTACTTATTTGAATAACTTGAGGGCAAACTTTGAAGGGTCACTTCAAATGAAGGGTTGCTTCACCTTTTTCCCGAATCATATGGTAGTATGTTGAATAGCAACTATGGATCTAGAATAGGTTCCACCAGTGAGAGCCTTTATTTGGTAGAATTAACCATTTGTTCCTCTTCTTCAACCTATTCTTTTTTAATTATTCATCCATCAGGTCACTTTCACTCTTCACGCATAGCACTGTCAAGGAGGGACTTTTCTTGGATTCAAGTAGACTTCATCACAAAGATCTCTCATGCCCACATGCTCAGTGATTTCTTCAGACAACTCTAATGGATCTGAGAGGTATAATTGCCCTCTACAAAAGCTGTGTTGATCTCTCTGCAAAAAGAGAGATTATCACGTTATTGCCAGTAGGGGACATTAAAAAGTGGCAAATTCAGTGCCAATTAAAAACTAAGAATGATCAAAACCTAGTCATAAAAGTATAAAGTTTCTACTTTTTTGTTAAAGAGCTGTAGCTTTAAGAAATGCACCAAATATTGGGTGCTAGCTGCATTGGCAACAGGAATTGTCACGTAGTTTCAAACACGTATTTTAAAGTGGTTTGGTTTGTAATTTATGAAAAACATGCATCTTATGCAGGCTTTGTTCGAGTGCCAATTCTGAAATTCCAGCACCAAGCTGTTTTCTAGTTGTTCATCCTTCCTGTAGAAGCAATGGCCACATTGGTTTACATTTTTGAAACTTCAAAGTATCTGAGAGGATTTTTGCTGGAAGATTGTTTTGCCAAACAAGCTTTCCATTGAGGGAAGAAGAAGCATAGAACCTTCTGAACCTTCTACAGCAGATGATGGTATACCTTTAAATGTTTTTTTCCTCCCATAATTTTGCATCTGAAAAGAGCTTGGTGGGATCACCTATAAAATCTGGGTCCATTCAGCAGCTATTAGAGGAGTAGTATTATGGTTTCTCCATGTTGTTTTTAATCCATCCCTGTTTTGGGGGAACTGCTGTGAGGAATAAGAGACTTTACTCAATCCCTGGGTTTTCTGTTGCAGCAGTCAGGAGGTACCTCTCTCCATTCTGTCTCAAATGCTGACACTATTTTACAAAAAACAGCACTGAAAGATAGATCATATCTACCTAAGGATGATTTTTAGCTGCCTGGCCCTATGTGTTGAAATAGTGCCCTGCAAGTCAAAGACCTCATTGTCCCTTGAGCTGTCTGTTCCTTCTGGGTAGAACTATTAATGCTGGTAGCAATGACTGGCATGCAGCATAATTTTGAGATGAGAGACTGCAGTAGAGAGAAAAACAATCCTATGAAAATGCATCCCATGATACCAGAGCAGCAATTAACAGTCCTGTCTTTCCCCACAGGGAGATGACTAACATTTAGATTATTGCCAAACTGTTAATACAAAATAAAAAGCAAACCCATTCCGAGTGACCCATAGTAGTTTCAGATTAGCTTTCTCATTAAATTAAGTTTTTTTTTGTTTTTTGTTTTTGTTTTTTTTTTAAATATAGGAAGCAGTTTTAATTATTTCTGTACCAGGAATCATAGGTAATGCCATGAGGTTACCATAACATTTGGAGTGGGGATACACTCAGCATTTCTGGCATCTCTATCTATTGGCATATGATTGGCCATGCTGTGCATCAAGGCTGTGCTGGAAGATAGGTGGCTAAGTAGGTGGGTTAAGGAGTCATTACGCAAACTAACTTGATTCTGTGTCATTTTGTCAATAGAGGCATTACAAAAATCAGTAGTAAGCTATTTGGGAATTGGGGCTTTGCCAGACTGGAAAGAATTAACAGCTTCTTGAGTATCAGCAGTAGAAATTGGGTCATCTGGGGAGTCAGCCATGTGCTCAGAAATAATGGGGAACTGTAGTTTATTTAATAAGAGGGTTTAAGATAATTGTGGGGAAATTGAAGTGAAGAGGGCTCTTGGAATGAGCATAGCTTCTTGCAAATATAGAAAAAGGAGTAATATATGTCCTTAGGAAACAAATTGGCTGCCTGTTTAGTCTTAAGCATGGGATGGTCTTTGCTACTTGAATCATTCCCCTTTTTAGCTTCCTTATTTTATGCAATACATTTGTTAGAAAAGTTTTCTCCTACTTTGGATTAGCAACATCTAAAGTGCCCACTGATTTGCTCAGATTTTGAAGGAGTATTTGGTCTTGGCTGACAGAAGTTGCATCTGGTTTATGAAGATGCAAAATTAAGTTCCAAATCATGGTGAAACTTGGTAGCTCGTTTCATGAAATTAAATGGGAAAGTAATTGGTTGTTCCCTGGAGGCTCATCTCATGAGAACAATCTGAAACAAGAAGAAATCATGTTTTTTTCCAGAGTAGTAAAAGAACAAAATGATAAGGTGTATGGGTTTTATTTTAAACTCCTGATGCTTTTTAGTGCAAATGTAGATTGTATATTTGTATGTGTACTTTGTAGACAATCTGTGCCCTCCTCTTTGGTTAGTTTGAATAGGTAACTCCGTAATTCTTGTAGTGAGGTATCATAAGTATCAGTATGAGCTAATGAAATGTTCATGACCTGTAATCATAGATGGTGAGAAAGGGTCTTTCCTCATAAATTCATAGGCATGCAGAAGCCAGACTTCTCTCCTTTTGGAAGTAAGGATGAACTTTACATAGCTTCACTGTATTTCTCCCTTTCAAGAATTTATCTGTCTGGGTTTTAAAAGAGCTCAGATCCCATTTGGGCACCTAACTTAAGTGGCTGGATTTGCAAAAGCGTTTAGCATCTAGCAGCTACTTTTATTTCCACTTATGTACCCAAATGGAGATGAGGTGTTTTGACAGTGTGGCCCATTATTTGTCAAGTTGGTTGTGATTAAGATGCTGAGCATTCCAGCAGCGCTCTATTAAAATACTTTTACAGCAGAGTGCCTTACTGGGCCATTTATGAAGCCATACTATTGGACTAATATAAATGTAATTCTGAAGTTGTGCAACCACATCTTGTAAACAAAAATATAGTGGGTAAATTGCTGGTTGTTGTTCTTTCCCCTGTTCAGAGAATTCAACTGAAAACGAGGTGAAATTCAGGCAGTTGCGTCCACAGGAAAGAAAATACTGAGCGTTCCCAGAACAGTAACCACTGAGGTATGCAGAACTGTCAGTCTCTATTATGTAAGCAGGATGTATAAATGTAAAGAATATCCTTCAGGAGCAGTGCATTGTTGTACAACATATATCTGTGACATTTGTCCATCTGTTCTTCTTGGCATCTTGAAAAGAAAATAATGTGAAGAATCACAGATTTCCATGGAATTCAGTTAAGGAAGACTCTTAAATCTGGAATAGGATTTTGTAGGGTAAACAAAGAAAGTTATTGGAGGACTGACCACTTGGTTATTGCTTACCATTATGGCTAGTAGTCTTTCTGATTCTGATTTTTCATCTTTTTTTTTTTTTTTTAAATCTTGGCTAGTCATTTATCCCTGTCACCTTGAGTCATTATCTGTCTGAAGAATTAAATGAACATCATTTAATTCTCAGCTTATGTTCAAACTAGATATTTCCCAGTCACCTCAGCATGGACAGAAACTGCAGAGCATCACACTTCTTTTTGGAGCCTAGCAGTGAGGAGGCAGTGATTGATTTCAGGACTGGGCTGTTACTGAAACACTTGCATGCTGACCACAAGAGCCATTGGTGGCACATGGACATAATGCTGCTTGGCACCTGATGACAAGAGCATCTGTTGTCTGAATGAGGAGGAGAGTGGAGTGCTAGGTTACACCTTCAGTCACATGAAGCATTCTTGTTCCTTGTTGCGTTAATGCTTGGCCTCTGCTTCTTAGCATGGTGTTTTAGGTTTCAAAATGAAAAGAGAGCTAGCTTTTAAAAAAGACTGTATTGACTTAGCAGCCTCAGCAATTTAGTGTTCTGTGTTTTGATTCTAAAAGATGTTGAAGAAATCCTTCATCCAAGCAAATGGAAAATGATGGTAATAAAGACCTTTATGTCTGAAGCTCACAGCCATAAACAAAAATGTCAAATGTATGTTGCTGACAACAAACTTCTTTTCTTCTTTAGCACCAAGTAGGTTAAGATGTTGTTCAGACGTGGTGCCTGGAGATGGAGAAGAACATCTAGTCCTCTTGGCTGAGAGTGTCCACTTCGTGTCTTCTGTCACCTCTCTTGCCCAGGGCTAAGAGATTCTGAGCTGGACGGTTAACCTACTTATGTAAAATCTCTTGTGATTTTTTTTTTTTTTTAAAGGATCTTCTCTCTGTTGGCTGATTGGCTGTCCCTTAATTTGTACCACAAGAGCTAAAGGATCTGACTAATTTATGATCTTTTCCCCCCAAATTTTTCATATTGGTCTGAATGGATAAAGGTCCAACTGAGCCTCGTTCTCTTCCCTTTCCACCCATCTTTGTATTGTTACTGAGGCACAACTGTATTGAAAGCACTAGGACCTTACCTTTAGGAAAGGTGAGTCTTTAGTCCTTAGAAACTTGTAGCAGGCTGGTTAAGAAGGCTAGCTATCAGAATAAATCAGTATTTTGCAGATGAAAACTGCACCTAAAGTGGAAGAAGAGAGCTGCAGGTTTCATTTTCCTTTGGTAACCATCACATGGGGTTGGAGAGTTTATGGGGAAGACATAGAAATGTGCTGAATCCTCTGGGTACCGATGCATCCTCAATAAGTTGTTAGTTGAATGGTGATATGGGGGGAGGGGGTTGTGAAGTACATTCTTCTGATTCTAAATTTGTAAAATTGGGGTTTGGTGCTTAAATAACCCTTGTGCTTATAAGTCCTGTGCTCTGAACAATTTCTTTTTCTAGGAATTTGCATTTATCCTGTTTTAGCTCACATTCTGTGCTACTGAGATTAAGTGGATTTTTAAAAATCATGATATTTGAGCTCCTCCTCCCAAATATCAATGCATGTGTATTTATGATGCGTCTGTTTTATTGTATGTGTACACAGAGCAGATAAATGTCAGGAAATGAAAATGCATGCATGGCACACTGAAATGCCTTCTGATGCGTCTGAGATGGTGCTCGCTTGTGAAAGCGTTGTACTTGCGTCAAGATACTGATTGCGCTGGGTGAATATATAGGACTTTTCAGTTTAGAATTAGCTCGGTTGTCTTTGCACAGGATGGCACAGCGCAGTAGACATAGCAGTAAGTCTGTGGCAGAGCTAGGGACTGAATTTGAATCTCTTGGGTTTCAGACCAGTGTCCAAAGTAGTGTCATTTTTTCATTTATTGTTTCTTTTGCTTTTCTGTGTTGTGTGGTAGTAACCAGGAGATTCGGTCATGATCAGAGTTCACCCAATTAGGGCCTTTACAGGCTCTTCAGCGTTACCTGTTATCCTTTGTTAGTCAAGGGAAAGACTGCTGTTGTCTTACATTTCGCTGGAACTGGATCAGGTCCTTACTGAGATAAAGCGCTCACTCTGAGAGGCTGCAGTTAAGGATGGTCAGTAGAGCTGATGGAAGCAGTAGTAGAAATGGTGGTATTCTGCACAAGTGGCTAATCACTGAAGTGTACTAAAGTGTGTGCGATATAAGGGGCTATGTTCTCTCTTGAGGGGGTATAGGAGGTGATTGTGCTACAGAAATACCAACGTTCATATGACATGTGTTGTCTTAAAATTGTTTCAGTATGCTAGACTTGATATTTTATCTTTCAGAGCAGCACTACTACTCAAGGTATGTATTTTTAGATCATTATAAAGCTGCCTGGTGAGATAACATTGGAGAGGGAGAAATCCATACATGCAAGCTAGCTTTGTAACAGTTTGAGCATTTATGACAAGACTATATTCCTTACTTCCTAGCTACACATCTGCTGAGAGCCTCATACCATACTTAAACTTTAATATATGGTTTTAAGGTCACTAGTGGTCACTATCTGATAGTTAATGCCTGAGGAAACTATACATTATTGCTATTATGAATTGTTTTTGGACTGTTTTCAGTTTCCCATTTTATTGAATAGCTGCTGACACCCTCCGAGTCTCTCAGAGCTGGATTACAGTGGTTGACACAGAGGACAATTTTATGGCTTTGTTGTATATGTATGTCTCTTAGAAGAATACACTGCAGTATTTATTTATATATTGCTAAAGAGTCCAAGCATAATAGGAAATTTCACATTATGTAATATATCTTTTACAACTGATTCACTTTTTTTGAAGTATCTAAAGATAAGAAAGGGATGGAATCATTTAAGCTAATATTTTTGTATTATTTTTAGCAATCATTTATTACTGTGATATTCATATGAAATGTGTTCATAGTATCAAAAGCTCTATATGAAAATAAGGCTTTTTAAAGCTGTGATTTCATTGTTTTTAGTTACATAATTATTTTCCTTAAGTATTTTGGATTTAGTTTATCACATTTAAAAAAATTGTTTCTGGAAGTTACTCATTGTTCTATGGTGTTAAAAGTATAAGCAGTATCATGTACTGAAATTTGTATGTTTATTATACTTCAGAATTTTTTTATGGCAATGTGAAAGTATTACTCACAAAATAATAGAAATAAGGGCAAAAAATGAAAAATGGTAGAACATAATGATTTGCTTCCAGATATGAGTTCTTTTTCCCCTGAAGTTGTAGACATGAAATGACAGATACTCAGCTGAATAGAGGATAAAAAGGTCTTAATATTAAAAACAAAATGTGACAGGAAATATACCCTAGAAGCCTAGCTTCTTGGATACTCATTCTTGGTTTCATTCGCCACCCTGAATTAATCTTTTAACTTCATAAGATCTAAAAGGGAGTTGTGTAGTGATTTCATTTGTCTTCATGTACTGCAGTGCTGCTGTATGGAAAGCTATATTAACATTTATAACAGGCAATTTTGTCAAGAACTACTAAATAATATAAATCTGCATTAAGTATTGCCTTTGTCAAAAGTATAACAATAAAGCCTCATAAATCTCTGTCTATTTGTTTATATATCTATTAGACAACTGGTAAACGTGGTCAGGTTGCTGGGGTGTTGATGGATAGGGGGAATAAACAAAAAAGGAAGTCCAAACACATACTGAGTTTTACTGTTAAGCGAAGGACAGTGAGAAATTTAGATGGACTGCAGTATATGAAAGGCTTTGCTCCCGCTACAAAGGAAGAACAAATTCATAATGTTTATCAGTGTGGTCCAGCTATTGCATAATAACCACAGCCAGCCATAGTACATGTAATTATGACATATCTCTCATAATCTGTATTATCATAATACATTTTTCTTCCACAAGAGAAATTAGATGTGTAGTGCTCTGTGGCTCACGATTTTGCTGTCTTAAAGAGATGCTGAGTATTTGAGTGATGGCTGAATTACCTATTTTATACTTAAGTACATAATCCCAAGATGGTTTAAATCAATGTGTTAATTGTTAAGTGATACTGTAATTATATGTATAATCATGGAAATTTTGAATCCAGATTATTTACTTGCTCTCAGGAAATTAATCTACAGAGGTCATATATTAGATTGCTTGTTTATTAAGTGGAACCCCTGTAGTTACAAAGTACTGATTGGCTATAAGCTGAATGAAGCATTCTTATAACTGTATCCAGCAGGTGTCAACAGTTCAAATCTTAGAGTGTGTATTGATCCAGATTCAACAGTTCATTAATCTAAGCACACATTATATAGATTTTCCAATGTAATTTTGAAAGGGTTGAAAAATTGTATTGACTGATGAGAGATGATACTCAAATTAATGTTTTTATGGCATATCTCCCTTGGGTATGTGACATATTCAGATGGGTTTGGGTGCTAAAACCAACACTGTATCTTGATTTTTATTTTCATATGTACTTTTCTGGCTTGAGAGTAGCTTCAACAGATGAAGTACTCTTTAGTTTGCCGGCAATCCAAACCATCTGTTTTTCTAGCATCAGGTTTGTCACACTTCAGTTCCTGCTTCCTTTTCATTTGCTTGCAGGAAAATAGTGTTGGTACCACTTAAGAATCCCAGAGACATCCAAATGCACTTTATTTTTTTTCTCCTCCTTGGTCTTGATCTTGAAATTCTTTGGAGTCCTCTGGCAAGGCACTTCAGCACAGCCTCATATAGACTTGTTCAAGCTGTTATGATGGTTTTCTGAGAACGGTTAAAATGAAGCATGTGCTTAGGGGCGTTGTTTCATGGGGAGAAATGCCATGGATAGGCTGCTAGGAGAAGTACTCCGAGGTATCTGGCTAGCTTTTCCCCTCATTTTCTGTGGTGTACCTGAAAGCAGAAATCAGCCAGTCTTTCAGATCACTTGTCGAATACTTTGTTCTCGCATATGAATTTAGTAGGAGAAAGACTGTTTTTCTTCCGTGATGAATTCTGACAGAGACCAACCAGTTTGTGCGTCTGTAGACTTCTAGTTCTCCAAGATTTCACTCCTTTTCTCCTCTCTGTTAATTGCTAGTATCTTTATTGAAGTAAAGAACAATGAAAAGAAAGAAAAAGGAGAGAGATGTGTCTACTGTTATTGGTGAGACAAAAAAGAGGGGAGGATTGTTTAATTTTAAGGAAAGAAAATCCAATATACAGAAACAGGTTGACGTTTTCAGGAGTTATTGTATTTTTTCCCTTACTGTAATGATCAAGCTAAAGATATACTTCAGTCCTGCTGGTCAATTTTGATTAGACTGCCGTAATGCCTTGTACCATATATTAGGATAGCAGGAGTGCTTACTCAATCATTTACACATGATAAGGGCTTTTTATTCTTTTCTTTTTCTGACCCCCTGCAGAAGAAATTTGTGCAGTATTATTAAAGTTGTGATACCTCTTTGAGACATTTGCTAAAATATAATACGAATTGCAAAGCTGTAAAGATAGCAATTGCACAATAGATCATTGTAGATCTGACTCAATAAAGATATTGTACAGAATCTGACCCAAATGTCTTATCACTTATGCCTCTTTTATCCTGATCATGCTATTGTTATTTCCTAGTACTAATAACTAACTTTACATTTTTCAAGTTCTGTGTTTAATTTGATAAAGGATGAATGCTTGTGTATTTAATAAAGAAATGAAATGCAAAATTGCAATAAAGCTTTTAAAATAGCAGGTAAGAATTGTTAAGAAGAGTCGACATGCCTGTCAAGATAATGCTGATAGAATTTCATACATCTGCAGTAGGACACAAAATTAATTACCAAAGAATCTGACATTGTTAGTCCTTTTTATTCAGTTATATGAGAGCTTCAGTGCTCTGGAAAAAAATAATCAAAGTAGAATTTAAAACTGTTCTCAGAATGGCATGTTTTCATCTAAAAATGTTAATGTATGTTAAACTTCAATTAAAAAGAATACATATCATAACTTAACCTTCTTTTAATAGAGTCATTATCTATGGTACAGATCCTATTCGAAGGTATATTATTTAACTGAAAGATTCTGCTTAAAATGTAAAGAAGCTGTGTTTTTCATCAAATTATGGTCTTCCATTTGGAATTTTGGAGAGTCAGGCATACACACAATGGTGCAATCTGCAGCCTTCCATGAAGTCCAAGGGTGTAATTCCGTCACAGAGATTGGTGACATTTCCATCATGAAGTACAGATTGAGCACTTCATACAAATATAAAATACCAAGATCCCCTTGCAACCTTTATGTTTTTAAAGGTATTTTATCTGGGCTATCACTACATTTCTGGAATATGTGTGTCTGTAAACTCTGACAAATTCAAATACTCGTTTTTGCAGGCAAGCTGTCTTTACTTTGCCACTCGTGATTTCTGCAGATACTTGTATGGAAATAATGTCTTATTTCTTTATGAAGAGTGAGCCATTCAGGATGTCACAGACAAAGTTTCTTAGAGTGATATGATATGTAAGAGGATAGGCATTTGGCACCCAAATTTATTTTGACTGCCTATGTCACTGTGTAGGAAAAAAAATAGCTGAAGTGTGGAGCGTGCTAAGGCATCGCAAGCTGCCTGGCCGCTAGGTGTCACTGGTGCTCCATAGTAAAATGACTGCACGTGCATTTTTTGGGCTGTGACTGTGAAGTAGCTCTAGGGGGCAAAGGTTTGTGAAGATAACTTCAGTTGGTGTAGTGCAACTTGAGATCATGCGGTTGTGAATTTTGAGACAAACAGCAACTAAGCATGTGTGGATGTAGTTTAGGCATCCAGCATATTGTTGAGAGAGAGAGGCATCAGCAAGCCATTTTTAGCTGGATTGGTGGGAGCCAACTGTGGTCTGCTATGTTTGAACCACTGAAACCTTAACACATGGGAAAGAAAACAGCTTGCTAATCTCCATTTTGTTTATCAGTGAAGGGATACCTTTATTTCATAGTCACTGACTGGACTAAATGGATCAATACTTTACTAAAACTTCAAAGACTAAGGTTGCTTAGGTAACATGCCGTAACTTTTCTATTCAGTCACTCACTGAAGTCCTCCCATTGTTTTTTAAACTTTTTTAAAACATAGATTTGACTTATATAGCCTGAATCTAAAAGCCAAAGGTGAGAAAAGAAGGGGAAAACCTGGGGCCAACACTGAAAATATACTTTTATGCCTGTATTTAGACCAGAATTTGTCTGAGAAGAAGTACCAGTAACAAAAGTGAATACAGAAGTTGTCCACTGATGCTGCACATGCTTAACGAAAAGTTTAGGAGTATCCTTAAGATGGTGTGAAAGACTGAAGACTGCTATATATTTAAAAGGTACTTTATCCAAGTCTGTCATTCCCTACATCAGGAGAGAATTTCTACTAGCAGGGAGTGCTTCAGTCTAGGAAATAAAGGCATAGTTCTTAAGATCCAATGGATAATAGCTGAAATTAGAAAACAGTAAATGTTTATACCATATTTCAAAGTATCAGTTTAGTACCATTTTTAATTACTTCATCCCATGTCAGCAGACATGTTAAATCAAGACAAAATGTCTTTTAAAAAGATACATCGTGCAAATAACTTAGAAGGTATGGGTTTTGTGCAGGAATTACTAGGTGAAGTTTTTTGGACTAATACTGAGACCTAGGGCTTTGAATAGGCCTGGTGACTCCACCTCCAGATAATCGTAGACAGATTTGCGGGTTTGTGACCTCTGTACTTTTCCTGTGCGACTGAGCAGAAAGTCTGAGATTGTATCCCGGCTGGAAGGAAAAGACTGAAAATCATGGATCTAATATGGCTAAAATTTCAATGCATTTTTATGGTACGTTTGTCCCCAGAAAAGTAATACTCTGTAAAATCTGCTTTCTTACTAATTGTCCTAGTGACTTGCATATAATATCTACTTAGTTTGCAAGAATATTTGCTTAATGTTGAGTCTGGCAAGTGAAACCTGAGCTTGTTCTCTTTAACATTTCATCTCTGTCAGTAAAGTCATTAAGCAGACAGATCTATACAGCCCCATTGTGGGCTTGTATAGAGGTAACTGATTTTAACTTAGTAAGCAGTTTTGTTGATGACCTAAAAGTTGAAGTGAATTGAATTCACTCAGCTAGGTAAGCTTTTCAGGGCTCAGAGGAGCAAAAGGCAAGTAAAAACATTTTATCATTAACATCACAGATAGAACTGAATAGTCACAGGATGTATAATTGTGGTAGAAGAATGTTATTCGTGTGTAGTAGAAGTGCATCTTAAAGCAATAAGGAGGAAGGTGACAAAACTTAGTTAATTAAAAGTACGGATTATGCAGCTCAGCAGGTCTCCATTTGACAGTTAATGGATTGCTACAGGGATCCTGTTACAAACTAGAAGGGGGCTATGTTCCTTGTAGACATTTTTAGAATTAAAAGTACTATGTTGTGTGCAATTAAATCAGGCCAATTCACCCTTTAAGTTTAGCATTTGTATCTAAGGTCTTGTTATTAACTGTATTCACAGAGATTATTCATTGACCACTGAATTTTGTCCCACTGGGAGAGAGAATGAGCTGTAGTCCAAGGCACTAACACTATTTTAGAGCAGGAACAGATTACATGTTGCGGCAATGACCAAAGCTGGAAATTGGCCAGAGCTTGAGGGCGAACTCTTAGAAAAGGTGTAGAAAACCTTTTTCTATCACACAGGTGTTTGTGGTGTGGCCACCCCGCAGCATGGTTTTTGGGGAGTTTCTCTTGGGTGGTAGAGAAAGCCCGTTCTATGAGCTGCCCTACTAAAATTGTCATGTGACTGAGATCCATAAGATGCCTATCACTGGAACCAGAAGAACCAGCCTTGGAGACTTCTTCCAGCTTCATTTCTTCCGACAGCCAGGGATGTTGCTTGCTCTTGCAGCAGCCCTTGCAGCAGCACATAACTCCATACTGAAGCCACAGGTAGAACATTTATGGGTGGCCTTTGGTTCAGGAGCTGTAGATAAGCTGTTACCATTCCACAGGTATGTTCTTCGCTGGAAAGGGCCTGGTCCATATTCTTTTGTGGGAGGCTGCAGTTTAATGTTTGATTCTCTCTCTTCCCTCAGAAGCGAACTAGGTTTAGGGGCAATGTTAGAAGCAAAAAAGTGAGGTTTATAGGAGTATGTACTTGAATCTCTCTTTTCTGCCCCAAATTCCAGGCTTGCGGAGGGGCAGACTTCAAGACTCTGATAGGGTCAGAGGTGTTAAAATTATCTACAGATACAGGGTAGAAAGACAAATTTTGGTGGAGTTATTTAGGTGCTGTAAGCCAGAGTAGGGTTGTCAAAGGAGCATGGATCTTGCAGAAGCTTTTCTTTTCATTTGGGGCTACATCCTGAAAAAAGGGAGGGGAGCATCTGTATGGATTCTTTCAGCCTTCAGTGGATCCTTTGGGATCAGCAAATTCTAGGTTCAGAATCTCTGGCTTCTTCCATGTGGGCAAGTCCTGCTCCCTCCTGCTTGATGGTTGTGTCTAGGAAGCCAGGTGAACTGGCACATGGCATATCCTCTCTTGCACAAAGTTTCTTCCCATTTAGAGACCTGAAGGTCAGAAGGAAAGGGAAACGTTGTGTTCCAAGCACGGGGAATAAAATGCTGTTGCTATTTACATGTTGTAAGAGTGGTGGGAACCACCAAGCTGTGAGATAACAATCCAGGGACCAACTTTGCTCAAACATTCACATTTTATTTAACATTTATTTAAATAGTGAAACTCTTTGATTGTTATACTAGCATTAAAGCAGGCTGGAAACTGGTTTACAGTCTCTGGAAAGCAGCCACACATCATCAGTGTCATAAATTATGTCCTTTTTTACCAAGATACTGGCTGCCAGCTGAAAGGTTAGAAATAACTTATTTTATTTTCAAATGCAATTTGCAGTTTATCCATGGAGAGAAATGAGCAAAATGGATGCAGCTGTCTTTTAAATTAACCCCATAGAGTCATCAGACCTGGAGGTCCAAGAGAAGTGAAAATGCCTTAGGTATTGTGTGTGTGTGTCTCATCGGAGAGCACGGGCTCTCATAGTGACAAACCCCCCAAAGACAGCAACGGCGTAACTCCCAGCACATCCATTCAGCAAGGGGGTGACCTGTTCTGGTAATGCAGAACAGAGTTTGTTGATGTAAGAGGCCTACTCTTCTAGGAAGGAGGGACTTTCTTGTTAAAGCCTTTTCTAGGGCTTAGAAGCTATAGCAAATTTTACTGTTCCAGATAAGGTGTGCTATCTTACTTTAGTCACTAGTGAAATTTCATCTTTTAAATGAAATGCACGTTCTGTTTTTGCGACCGTTGTGCCTCATACAGGTGCCAAAGATGTGAATATTTGAAGAACTCCAATGAAGAGGAGAGGCTAAGGCATTTTTTCGATTTATTTGGTATTTAATTTTTTCAGTGCAGTTTGTACATTTCTGCAAGTCAGTTTGTCAGGGCAAACTGTAACATAGGAGAGTAAATCTTGAATTAATAGATCCAGTGGCTTAGTATTCGTGTCAGGCTACCTCAAGTTATTTTAAAGTGATATGTAAAATGATTTTTAAAAACAGTGAGCCCCCTAGGTTGTTTAATTTTCAAATCCATCACCCAAGCAGAGACGGTTTACAGTGCATGTGACATAGCAGAAGAAGGATTACTGTACGTGTGAAGCATGAGGACAAAGATTACTGAGGAAATACCATGGTCAGATGTACTTGGGAATCATCATTTTGTGTATAGGAGGTATTATTCATTTACAATATAGCTCCCTTTGATATGACAATGAGACTGGGTCCTACACAGAGCATGCAAGTTAAGTCTGAAATGTAATCTATGTGGCATAAATGCTTTTTTTTTTTTTTTTTGCCACACAGCTGCATCATTAGAAACCCAGTGACATTTTATGTGTAGAACTGCAGTGGTTGCGTGCTTCTTAAAATACTTTTCTGTAGCACATGCCTTTTTAATGTACAAAGAAAGCTCATACAATATTTCCTATCTCAGTGTCTTGTGACCTGGGAACAGAGCTTATTGTATAAAAACAGCAAGCAAAAACTGTGGCACCTTGCAGTGAGAATATGCAGTTCATTTAAAGTCTAGTTGGATGAATCATTGTTGAAAACTTTTTTCTGAAGGTCACTTATTGCTGAAGATTTTTAAAGGGAAAATGCAACATCACTGCAGTCATCCCTGAAACAATTTTTCCTGCATGTTAATGGTGTATTCCTTGTGTTCAGGAAATCAATGTCAGTGATGTAATGGGAGTTTCTACATCATACTTGTATGTCATTCACACGAAGAGAGCATCGTGGGAGCTGGGTGAGATTGATGTCCTCTCTAAGAATAGCACTGATTATAGAACAGATTTTCCCATATACAGAGCCATTTTTAATTCACTGCCTACTGCAGCTGCCAGCCTGCGGAGATAATTCCTTCTAGCAGAATAGCTGTAGATTATTATAGGGAAATCAAATTTGCATAAAAGCATTTTATCTCTCCCCCTTTTTTTTTCATGTCAAAGTTACCAAACATTCATTGTCAGTTACTTTTTTTATAGGAAGAACTTTGTTACTTTGTTAGAACTACATCTTAAGTAAATTTTTTGTAAGATCTTTCCTGCTCTTTTCTGTTTTATGTATTTTGGAACGAATGCTAAACAAGTACAAATAATTATTGTTGGGAAGCAAACCTTTTTTTTAAAGGAAAAGAGAACTATACATTCTTTCAGAGTTGGTTCTGCACACCTTGATGGTCCAGAGTAGCTTCATTCATTTCTTGCTTGTTCATGGTCCCTGTGATTAGGGCAAAGCTTGCAGGATGGGACTTTGTCGTTCAGAAGTGTGATGTAGCCACCCATTGATCAGAGTGCTGTGCAAATCTGGGTAGGCATTATCGTTTGGTAGTAAGGAAACTGAGGAACAGACAAGTCAAATGACTTGCTTGAGATTGCAAGCAGATAGCAGAATAGACTTTCAGTCTCCCGAATTGCAGATGTTTGCTTGCATGGTCAGACTGTTCTCCACATCGTTAAGCCTTATAGCAATCATTCAAATAGATTTTAAGGTTCAAGAGCAAGAATAACAGTTTGTTGATTTTTTTGGGATGATATTTTTATTACAGTTTTATACCTCAACTTAGGTAAATGCAGGACTGAGTATCCTAGAATCTATATGTGAGCTGCTTTTTCAAAGGTCAAAGAAAATACTGTAGAGAGGTACAGGGAAGAGGAAGAAATTTTCCTTCTTTTTTGAAATCTGGGCATGAAATTTTTCTTAATTTCTGTTCACCTCTGCCCTGTTATTAGATCAATGGAGAATCATTTAAAAATATTTGTGAAATTCATCTCCTCCTCTGTTAAGATCTCTAGTATGATTTGCAGAATTCTGAAACTGGCCTGCAGAAGCTAAATATTTGAAGGAAACACCAAGACATCAGTTACTTGGTTGCCAGGTGTCTAATGCCATTTGACACACCCTAGGGTAGCCTCTACCAACTAGTCCAGAAGGGCACAGGCATCCCATAGATCCTCTATCAGATCCAGTCTTGTGTAGATGCCTTTGATTCTCTAGGGAACCCAGATGATGCTATCAGCTGCCTGTGTTTAGGCAACTGAATTGAGTTCCCAGATTGACTGCAGGCTAAGTCTTCAAAAAATAAACGAACATAGCAGCAAGAACATCGCCTAACATACTGACCACAAAGGTAGATGGTAGCTGATATCTGCATGAAAGCGGTTAAAAGACGTTCAATCCTTGAGGCTAGTTTCAGATTCAAGATTTGCTGCCTTATTCCTTTGGAAACTCTTTGAAGATGAATGGCAGGTATGAGGACATGGTAGTATTAATGCTGGCCAGAACTGGGAGTTGCTTGGTATGACAGAGAGGAGAGGCTGCAAGGGAATTCATTTGTATGCTCTGCCTTGATTGACTCCAATTCTTACATAGGCTGGAGGCCTCTGGAGCTTAAACTTACCTGGCAATGGCCCAGTGGGACCTTCTACCACTTAAAAGCAGCTGAAGTGCTGGATGCTCCAGGAAGGTCTTCTGTGCTCCTCTGGCACATGCTCTGCAGAGGTCTTAGTGGTTTGGGTTGGAGTGACCAGCAGTGAAATGAATATTTATGTTGGTAGTTATGAGATCATGAACTACTATACAAAAACAATTAATTAGTGATCTCCATGCATCTTCAGGCTTCAGTGATTTCAGTAGATGTGACTTCCAAGGGTCTTGGCCACTCCGTGCTATCAGCAATAGAGATTATGGTTTCCCTGAACAGTGTACAGGGTTTTATTTTTCCCAAGAACTGTGATAGCCTGCTTAAGTACTGTGCTCCCTCTGCTATCAGCTGCTAACGCGGAGTTTATGGTTGTAACAGGCAAAATGACTTTGGAGGATTGTGCTGTAACCTGATAGTTTTTCCCCTACGCCCAGCGTTATAACATGATTTGGTCTTGCCTGTGGATGGAAGTAAATCATATTTTACCCTCTCTGTTAAATTGTATTATGGCCCTGACCTTTATAGGTGAGACAAAACTGCATTATAATGTGGTTATAGGACTGCTGTGTTATACAGGGAAAACCTGGTTATCTGTGGGTCTCATGGGAATGTCCTAAAACAGAGGATAATTGGGAGTTTGGATAACCAGGAATTTCAGCCTTGAAGATGTGTTAAGCTAAATCAAAGCTTCACTGCTGAAGCTGGGGGATGTACCTGAGTCCCGTTAGTAGGCATTCAAATGTAACCTAATAATTCAGTGTGATGAAATGGAGTGGGGCAGGCCCTCAGCTGCTGTGACTTGTCATTACACTGAAGTGAGGCTATGACAGCTAACACCATCTGAGATCTTCCTTTCTTCCCGGATTGGCCCTTCAGTATGTTTTTTCTAGCGTGAATCTATCTAAAAATAAGAGTCTATCTAAAAATTAGAAAAGTCAACCAACAGACAGTATAGAGCCCAATTAGACAGAAAAGTGGAGGTAAAGAATCCAGCTCACAACCACCCAGCTGATACATGGTTACAACGCGTTAGTTGAAGTGCTGTTTTCGCATGCCATGGTTTTAGCCAATGCAGTAGAACCCCTTGGTTAAGAAGAATATGCTAGAAAGTATATACCACTGCCAAGAGAGGGTTAAAAGATTGTCACCACTTTTCCCTGAAGATCCCACTTCATACATGGTACTTCCCTCTGGATGCCTCTGAACGTTGTCTAGTTTCTGCCTGAAAGGATGGATGCAGGTCCTACGCAGAGACCCACCGTGGGAGCAGCCAGAGCGCGGCCGGGCAGGAGCCGGCTCCCCCGCGTCCCTGAGCAGCCGGAGTGACCTTAGTCACAGGAAAAGGGACATAGTCAGGGAGAGGCAGCAAGGGGGCTGGACTGAGAGCACAGGTTTGCTGTATCCTATTTCTGTCTCTGTCTCACTTTCACTGTGAGTCTGAGTGAAACCTTCAAATCCAGGTGCTTGCATCCAGACCCTGAAAGTTCAGAGCTAAAGATCCACTTACCCTGAGCACTTCTTGGAGCTCGTATCTAAATGTGAGTCCTGTACTTTATACAGTATGGAGGAGTGAGAAGCACTTTGCAGAATGCTGTGATGATTGCTTACCTAATGTTTTCAAGTTACTAAATGAAGTCTAAAATTAATTGGAATGCTAACAGCACCTTCAGGGATCAGGGTTTAATAGTCTGCAGACCTTAAACTGTTTGCACAGTTGTGCCGTACAGAAAAGGTGTGTCATGTTAGCAAACTTCTTCACATTCCCTTTTGCAGACAGCTTCTGTCTTCTTGCAGTATAAGCCTGACACTGGGGATTGCCATCCTTCAATCATTTGCATATTGTACTTTACTGGGCGTATATATGAGCATACTGGGTGTATGTGTGCGTGCATGTGTTCATGTTTGGAAGCATATACATATATATGTATATGTACAGACTATATGAGGGAGAATTTGTGTGTGTATATACATATAGCACTATATAAATGGGTACAATTGCCTTTCAGATTTTAATGAAAAAAAAAAGTAATTCTGGCTAAAGAGTTCTCTTGCTCAGCCCTCACCACTGTGACTGTGTTTGCTCTGATGTACTTCCCATTCATAGGAGCTGATTATACAGGTGGGTGAATAGGCAGTTGCCTGGGCCCACCTAGAAAGAGTATTTCGCTTTCAGTGTGCACTAAATAATGGACACTGGTAGCCAGTTCCAGCTCTCTCCACCATAGCAAGGAGAGATGGAGACATTTTGCTAATACTGACGTTTAGTTTCTGGGGAACCTTGGTAATATAGAGGAAAACTGAGCATCAGATTCTTGTGCAGTTTATATTGTTTATGTGAATGAAGCTGCCCTGGGTTAGAGAGGCTCTATCTGTAAATCCATCGAACTTACGATTTGCTACATCAAATGATTTCTATTGCTTCAACCCATAAGTCATAAGAAATGCTACTATGCTATATATATTTTTTGTTCTAACATTTGAAGCCCCCAAATACAAAATCATCTATCAGTTAGAAACTATACCTGGTAGGATACCATGTGATTGAAATGTAAAATAATGTCATGTCATCAGAATCAATTTCTTGCTGACCAGTCCGACCACCCTCCCCCAGCCTGTTATCTCACACAATAAAGCCTACAGTTGTATGACTGCAATTTTGATATGATTCCAGCAGACATCAAAATTTATTATGTCAAAGTCATTTTAAAAAAATGCTGTAAGCAAGCATAATTACTTACTGCCTTTCTGCAGACTGTATTAGCTTACATATGATCATTAGCTCTAATTAAAAAATAGCTTTTGATGGATTTTATAAAGAAAAGACTGAATTTCATTTGGGCCTTTGCTATCTTGTGTACATGACGATCTTGACAAATGTGTACCAATCGTTACATTCTTGTAACAATCAGATAAGAAAAGACTGATCAATTGAAGACATAATAAATTAAGGGTATAATAACGTTGCTTGTCAAAGTTTTGCTAACTAAATAAGACCTGGCTTGCAATTTATCTGGTATATTTATATTAAATTGGGAATTACACTTAGAGATTTGTATAATTGATTTGCTTTGCAGTTTTTTAAAATAACGAATTAACTTTTAAATTGTGTGATATTTGCTGTAAATAACAATGATTAGTTTGGTTCAGCCGTAGGATGAGGGAACCAACAGACTGGAACAAGAACCCCTTCTGATGAACAGCACCATCATCCTTTACAGTTTACACTGGCAGTTAAATTAAAAGGTTTTTTTTTTCCCAATAGAGAATTCCTCTTCTCCAGGTTTTAAATAGAGAGTTGGTGTGTTCTTAGCGGTTTACATTTAAGCTTGCCATTATCAGCAGTTTACTGAAGCAGCTGTACAACACACAATGTTCTTCTGCATAAGCATTTTGCAAAGAAGGTTGCAGAATCATCCAGAGCCACTCATGAGGAAGCTAACCTTAGGCTAAAGTAAGAGAAAGGACAGGAGTGTTTTATTATTATTATTATTATTTTTATTATTATTATTATTATTTTATTGATGATTCACTAACCCATTGGGTTTAGAACTGTACCTTCTGGTTGACTATGTTCTTTGTTTGAAGTCCAAAAGACAAAGCTCACTGACCAAGCATAAATGGTAATCTAGCAGTGAGAGATAAATAAAATACATAGTTTTTCTTATACTTGAGCACTTCCGTTATCCTTATAGGATTTTTAGATAAGGAGTTTTACGCAGTCTAAACAGGCATCAATATTGGAAGAAAGTGTATGGAATTAGAACAGCAGATGCATTCTTTTGGAGAGGAGTCAACTGTTGTTGCAGGTTCTGAAAAATATAAACAAGAAGCAGACTTCATGTAACTGTACCATCAATTAAGTTGGTTTAATAGCATTTCAACTTGTTATTAATAAAGCAAACATTTACTAATCTTATCTCTTGTAAGCAGGAAGGAAGTTAAAGTGCGCAGTAATGCACATTGCTGTCAGGAAAAGTGGTTTATAATATCATATGGTATGATTTGCAACGAAGCAAAAACAGCAAATGGCTATGTGGGAGCACTCTTTATCCTCTTGATTTAACTTCTTGCCCTCCCTTCTCCCCTTAGTAGCTTTTTTGTTGTTGTTCATTCCCCTAGTTTCATGCATCCTAAGCATTTCCTGCCGTATGCTGTTTGGATATCTACTGCCTGGCTATGCAAAGATCGTACTACTGGAGAACTGACAAGGCAAGGGATAAATGGTGTGAAAACTCCTTCCCTCAGGTTTTTTTGTTTGTCTTCTCCCAGGATTGAGCTGCTTTGAGGAGCAATCAGCGTGATAGTTTAATTGTACTCCAAGGAATGCTCTGATACCATCAAGACTGACAAATGATGGTCTGAGGAGTGAGAGCACTTACTGAAAAAAATCACTTATCTGTCATTTTTTAAAAGGTGAATATTACTGATTGAAAATGAAACAAACATTTATTTTCTTGTCTCGCATGACTAATTTTCCTCTTTTGCCCTCATATCTTCTTTTAACATTTTCAGTACTACTAATGGGAGCAAGACTCTTTTTTGCTTTTAAGCGAAGAGTAAATCTTGACTAAATCTAGGTTCCTAAGACCATGTTAAGATTCCTAAATAAGTGACCTTGCTTCGAATAGTACTGGGCAGCCCACATCTCGTGCTTGAGCTTCCTGGAGCTGTTACATGCTGAGTGCTTTACAAGTCAGTATGCTGATATTTAAATACCTAACTTTGGGCTTCTGTTAAAAATAATAGCTAAGAGTGTGAAGGAGGATTTGACGGAGTGCTGGAGTCAAAATTGCTGCAGTGTCCCACTGCTGTTGTATTGAAGAGAATGAATTGCTGGTTAATTCTATAGTTTTGCATGCAATACTGATTTCTGAAAACACTCCCCACCTCCTTTGTCTGGAAACGATCCCATAGTCTGCTGACATTTGAAAGAATATACAGCTTATCTGTTGTGAAGTCCACTGAAAAATAATTTACTATGCACATGTTAAATATAGGGGCAGTTGGTCTTTCTATACTACTGCAATAATTCTGTGAGGAAAATTTCAATGATGAAAATGAAAAAAAGTTAAAATAGTCATAATTTACTGCTTTAGTCTGCAGGGCAGCTGTTTTCTGCCTCTATCTGTATTCTAATAAGTCTTTTAAATGAAGAGATTTATGAGATTATTTTAATTTTGATGTCTTTTTAATGCTTCATGCATTTTAAATACAACCTTTTAATAGTTTTTGAGATTGAAGAATTTAATTTTATTTTATACTGCAGAAATAAATGTATTCTCAGGAGACTGCACCATTATTATAGCTTTTCTTTAATTCAACATATTTGGCATATACAGCTATAGTACCAACCAGCAACGCTACACTTAGCATCAAATGTAAGGCATCATTAGAGTTTGAGAGACAATCTGGCTACTAGGGATACTTAAAAAAAAAAAAACCCTGTGCTTGCTGTGGGCAATAACCTTCTGTTGATAGAGTTGCATAGAAAGCCTGTGCTGTAAAGGTAAAAGATATATCCTGAATGCAGCAAAATAGGTGTGGTGCTGCTGTGCAAGACACCTCTGCATCCCTACTGCCTGCTTCTGCAGCAGGCGTGCGGCGGGCAAGGCCGGCAGCGCGCTGGGTGGCTCCGTAATGTAACAGGCCAGCCCCGGGCAATTGTCCGCGGGGCTCCTTCAGGTGCACGGCCATGCGAAAGACTCGTTCTCTCTTAACTCTTGCAGAACTCCTCTCTGCAAAATCTTTGTACCTGTGCTTTTGCTTTGGTTGCATGTTGTTAATAGCAGGCATATAGTTTATATAAGAGCAAAAGAAAATGGGCAAAAGCTTTAAATGGAGTAGAAAGAGTGGTGCTTTCTCATTTAATGTTAACTATCTGACAGTTAAGTATTTAGCTAGTCATAGGTCAGAGGTTAGGAAATGGGTCTTGTTGGAAAGGGGTAGTGTGGTGTGCCAACAGAGGGGTATCCGGGATTCTTTCAGATTCTGGGATTAGTTGCACTGAACTTGAGAGATCATCTTTTGTCGAGTGTAAGAATTTATTAGAGCTAAGCGATTCTACACATATGACAGACTCTGGACAACACTAAACAACATCAGACAATCTACAGGTATAACAAAGCTAAAAAGTATAGTAAAGAACTAAAAATAGAATGCACATATCAGAGCTCTGTGGTTAAGCCACAGATGCACAGTACCGTGATCGTTCTTGCCCTTTCCTTGTCCTTATGGGCCACCCCTCCGGTATAGTTTTCCCCGGATTGTTCTCACCACACTTGAGCTGCGCCAAGATGGTTCAGGTTCTCCCTGGCAGTTGGCATCAGGGGCATCCCTGCTGATGGGTGGGTTGTCAGGTCTGCAGGCCAGCTGATGGTGAGTCTGATCCCACACAGAGTATGCGGCTTACTTTCTTTTATCCTTTCCGGGCTTAGTTCATTATCCAAGTGATCAATGCCAGACCTGAGTTACACAATAGAACAGATGGCCTCAGTCGATAACAGTATGGATACCAAGCGGATGGTCAACAGGATGCTCAACAGTATGGTCAACAGATAACAGTACACATGGTCAACAGATAACCCAGTGCAAAATTTCACAGTATCTAGATGCTTATGGTGTGAGTCTGTGGTATCAGTTCCCCTTTGCTGACTAGGTTCGCTCAGCACTCACGGGGTCGTGGGAGGGCTACAGCAATTTCACAGTGTGGTGACTCCGGCTGTGGTGCACCCGGGGTTCCTAAACTCTTGGGGAGCACCCCAGAGCAAACCCCTCTTCTATGGGCTGCATCATCCTGAATCCCACACTTTCCTGTGTGACACCTACCAGATGGTGTGTGTTTTAAATGTGGCTGGAAAACGTGAAGGGGATGAAGACTGGCAGTGGGAACAGAGCGGCGGGTAACTCAGGCTGACTGGGCAAGCAAACAGCGTGAGTCTCAGTGGCAGGCCTGTGCTGCTGATTCGACAGTCCTACGTCTGTACTGTTAAAAGTGGTAGCAGGAATGTCTCTCTGCAGCAGCAGTCCTTTCAAGGAGCCCTAGGTATTACAGTTGCTGGTATGCCTAATTTTTGCCTGTTGAAAAACAGCTTTGTGATGGTGTTTGAGAAGATGTGGCATGTACTGTTCTCCAGGCTCAGGCAGTTCTGCCTGCCACGGACAAGGGTTGGGACCTTGCTCAGCACCATGCAGGTCCTGTGCTTTCCAACTTTCTCCTACTCTTTTCGGGTACCTGGTAAACATGTGAATGCAGCACCTGCAGCTACTGTTGGCGTACTGGCTTGCATGAATGCCCTTAAGTCAGCTGTAAGCAATCTTGTGTCATTCTCCTAAGATACTTCAGTTGAGATTTGTCAAGGGCCAAGCTGTTAGGAACCTGAAGGATCAAAGAAAATTCCTAAGTATTTTGAGAGAACATCCTCCAAATCATACTTTCTACCTTACCTTTCAGCAAAACTTGAAATGGTCTCAAAGGAGTGATTGGGACTTTCCCAAGCAGGGTGAGAATTTCACCAGTTCTTAAACATATTTTATTGTTCAGGTACTAGGTTTTAGTACATGCATTGCCTTTTGGGGAGTTCTTTTTATATTAGTAAGGTGGAAATTCTGACTGAGCCAGTGAAGGAAGAGTTTGTGACTTAATGTATCAGTTCAGAGGTTAGCCATGGAAATGTCTGCTGTGTCTTCATTTTTTTTTTTTTTTAAAGATACTATAATATTGGATCAGAATGCCATTGGATACACTAATGATTTTGTAATGGTTCATGTGGGAATTCCTAACAAATGCAGATTTTCTTTGTGGATTTAGTGTTCACATACATTTCAGTAGCCTATTTCACAATTGGATGAAAAATTACTTATCCTATAAAGTTCCATCTATAGATAGATGAAAGACACATAAAAATTACAGTAAAGGGGCCATTAGGTATCTAAACAGATAGAAATCACCTTAAAAGAATAGTAAGTGTTTTTACAGGTATGCAGTTCTTTTTTTCTTCAGTGGAAAGGAGGAAAGAAGAGTATTTAGCATAGTGGCTTGCTTGATGGTTATTACTCTGGCTGTGACTTGCTTAAGACAGACATTTCAAAGAAGGAGTTAAGGAGACGATATTAACTAAATGAATTTTATGGATGTCACATTAATGAAAATACTTGGGGAGGAAACACAAACAATAGGGTTGGAGTGTAAAGTTAAGAAGACTGAACATAATTAAGGTGATGTTCAAGGACAGACCGGATGACAACTTCAAAAGGACATCCATTGGGGTTTAATAAACAAACTACATCAAGCTCCGGAAATGCCCTGGACTGAAAACAGTTGGAAGCGCTCAGAGTATTAGGGAGGAAGGGTCATATATTCCTGCTTTGGCATCCACTTCTGGTCACTCTTGCAAATAAGGTTAGGTAGACAGTTGGCCTAAAGTAATATGCCGGTCTTATGTGCCATTCTTATGAGTAGCCCAGATGCTGTAGGATGGCCATTATATTGTTAAGTCAATACCGTGCAAGATTAGATGAAAAAAGATCAACCATGGGAATCCATACTGGATGAGTAAAATCTGAGAGAAAAGTGTATTTAGTCTGTGATCATGTTACAAAACTGGAAACTCTACTGGACTAGGTGCTAAAAAAACCTGGAAGTCTGGCTTTGCACATATCTGCTCTGTGTCACCAGTTACCTGGATGAAGTAGTGAAAACAAATATACAAATGCACATCATTCCTGCGTTGTTATGATGAAATACAATTACTAAGTCACTTGGTCAACTAAATGTCCATGTTTTGGTGCTAATTCCTCTGTTGTAGTATTCTAGGCTTCTGAGATTTCTATAATGTTAACATATAATGTGTAGAAAAAATAATCTGTTAATTATCAGAGAATGACAAAATAGGAGGTGAGTAAAAGCAGACAATAGCCAATATCTTTCTTTCCAGCTGGTTCTAATTATTTTGAGTATTTCTGCCTTGATCTGCCTCTTGTTAGTCAGGCTAAAGCAATAGTATTTGCTGTGCATGCATGTGAGATTTCAGCTACCACACTTTAGGTTTGTAATTAAGAAATTAATTAAAATACTATGCAGTTTACTGCACAGTCTATCAAGAGAAGGGCAGTTTACAAGATTTTTCACGTTGTGTGTGCTATAAATTCTATGCTACAGATGTACAGAATCATATTCATGCTGACATTAAAAGTTATCCTCCTCCTGCAGAGGAGTATCACTAAAAATTATTGTGAAGGACTGGGTATAAAGTAATTGTCTCAGCAGAAAACTAACCAGTAAGAACACAAATTTTAACACTGAAAGACCAACATGGAATCGGAAGTAAGAGTCTTCCTACAAAAGACTAAAGGAGAAAGAAAGAGATATTAAAGAAGTTCTGAACTTGTGTACAAGTTTCTGAGGTTACTGATGAGCTTCTGTCAACCTTCTACTGATGCCCCTTTATTGGCAGCATTTCAGAATTCTGAAGTACAAGTCTGAAAGTTATAATTCAGTTCTGTACCATTACCAGATTCAGAGCCTACATTTCGGGCCATCTGATTTTGGGCTACTTTGTAGCTCCAGCAATTTCACTGGCTACATAACTGATATCAGTTTAGCTGAGGACACTGAATATGATACTCCTTTTTGCAGATTCTAGGGTGACTCTGATTTTACTTTCAATAAAATTGTAGGTCTCCCATTTTATATGTTACTATTGACAAATAAAGGAGAAATACTTGAGCTAATATTGCTCATTCAAAAATGCCTCACTTCATTGTTTAAGATGGTTTTTGGAAAGCAACGTGTGTGAAAATGTTGGTATAAAACACTTCTCATTATCCAGTGTTGAAGATAAAAAAAGAAAATACAGAAAACGAAATATGTATGATAAACTAGTACAATAATGCTGATGTTTGGATGGCATTTGCAGAACTTTTCTCTCAGTGACCCTTTTAAAAATGTCAGGTGTTACCTGCCTAGAGAAGTATGGCTAGGAGAGGTGATGCAACAAAGGCAATGGAAAAAGAAAAACAAGGTATTGCTGGCAAGAAGAATTAGTAGCAGAATACGTGGCAGACAAAATCAGACATTCTCCTCCTTTATCTTATTGTTCTCATGAGGAATTGAATTAAATTTTATAGCATAGAAAATTATTGATCTTTTTTTCAAGAAAGTTTCAAGAAAGTTTCAGTTTGCAGATTTCTCAAGAAATGTTAAACAATCAATATGAATTGGGATAATCACTTCTTTAAACATGAGATGGTTCCCACCCTCCCACCATATATCACAGTGGCAGTGTATTTAAGTTGAGCAATGCCAGTCAGCACAGACTGACTTGGAAAGTACACAGGAGAAAGCTGATAGTTTGTTATAGGAAGGGCATTGGTGTTAAAGTGAAATTTGGTATCTGTGTGTACAATCAATTAATCAAGTTTACACTACTTTTGTGAATTACGGCAGTGTACTACAGGGTCAGATTTTGACATTCTCAATAACACCATGTTGCAACCAAAGGCCTTGGTGAATCCATGAAAATATTCCCTGGAATATTTGGTAATTGTGCTACTGTTGATACTGTTGCATAAAATACCCTTAAGATCAGGCAGTTTGTCACACTCTAATGGTGGATCAGTGTTGATCAGTAGGACCTTTGGCCTGGCTGTGAAGGGAAGAAAGGTCCCAATGATAAAATGATCTCTGCAAGAGCCCCTGTCTTTTGGGATATTTTGCCTTCCATCGAGGCTCTTACTAGCTCAGGTGGTTGCTCATCAAACGGCCAAAGAGGGAGTTGTTAGGGTCTCTTTTCACTTTGTATCTCCTACCATGAATACAATTTAAAGGCTCCCCTTACTTTGGGTTGCAAAGAACTTTTTGGAGCTTCTGAAAGGCTAGAATAGTTCCAAGCAAATTAAATTCCATCCTAAATGATGAAATATAAATGAACACATTGAGCACCAGAAACTCGATAGCTATTTGTGAAAGAGTTGAGGAGCCTTTGTCAAGTACTGTGCTCTCCACTACATTACGAGAAGTATTTATTTCATGTGCATTTAATAATGCAGTAAAGATGATGCCTGAAACACTGTACAATGAGGAATTACTAGTTTTCTGCAAGCAAGTTAAAGGCACTATATATGATTGCCTCAGAGGATATGCAAGATACAGAAAATGAAATGAAATAAATAAAAAGTGGCAGATGACTGGTTTCTGGATATTGCTAGGTGGATTTATTAATTGCTAATATAGCGCTGAGCCATGAATTACTCAGTCATTGCCATTGTTTCAATTTTATGACTTTCCTCTTAAATACAGATTCGTTAGGAAGGAATCAAATGTCACTGGGCAGTGAATTATACAGAAACAAATTTATGCTTGTGAATGCTGATTTCCCATAATAAGTTATGACTTTAAAAGGACACCATCAAGGTATTTTTCATAGTTTCAGCATGACTTTTTTTCCTTGCTGTTGTATATGATAACCCTGTATGCTCTGGGTAAGGAAAGCTGCCTTATACATCGCTTCTGCTTTTCATTTTATCATGTGTGAAAGAAGATTGGGTCATTGTAGTCTTTCATATAATCTACTTTAAACTTGTTATATTTAAGCAAAATAGCATAAAATATTTTTGCTTTAGAATACATATCTTAGAACTAGCTAGATATGCAACCAGATATCCTTACCTGCTTGTCACCTTAAGGATGTACCATCTCTGAGAAAGGCTTTATTTTGGAAATCACCATGCATCTGTTGGTCTTAAACACCTCCCTGTAGCCATGGAACTGGCTTCGTCTTGTCTGGGCTGCCACCGTGAGTTCTGCAATCTGACGTGCTTTGCAGAGGGAGTCCCGTGCTTGTGGGTTCTTACCTTGTATTCTGTGTTCGATCACTAAAAAGTAGTTTGTAATGGTTTAAAGCTTAAACTAATGAAGAAGAAGAATGAAGAAACAGCTTGTAGCTCTGTGAACTGACATGCATGCGAAAATACCTCCAGCCACTTCAGTCTGATGTGAAAGGTCACTGTTACTTTATTGTATTGAGACTAGAGTATAACTGAGAGTCTAAAATAAGTGTTCTGGATTAGTCTTGGCAGCATTTTCAAATAATAAATGGGTAACTGCCTGTCCATGTGGCATAGCATGGTAAAATTAGCTGTACCCTTGAAATTTTGTATTACTATTTGTTTTTTAGTAGATTTGTGTGCAGCAAACTGTGTCAGAGAACCTGGTCAAGTGCTGTAGAAGAGTGGTGTTGTGTAAGTTTCTAATGTGTTTTTTCATTTGAGCATCATACAGTATTGGTTGCTTAGAATGTAATGTCATAAAATGCAAGATTTTCCTTTTGATTTGTTTTTTGCTGCTTTGATAAGATATTTAAAAATGTCCCAAGGAAAGGGGTTTCTACCTAAATTTTTCTGCATCTTTTCAGGTTCTTCTGGGGGCATACTTTCAGTGCTCTAAATAGTCTTTCTCAAATATTGGTATTTATACTGTTCAGACATGTGTAGGCATTTATAACACCATGTATAGTGCCTACTTTAGTCCTTGCATAGCTGACCTATGTATTTTTCTCTCTCTCTTTTTTCCCCTTACATTTCATATCCTAAAGCCAAAACAAGGATAAAGTTTATACTGTCACAGTTGGGTTGGGAGAACTGTCCACCCTGCTAGTGCCGTCAGTCTATTGACTTCTTACAGCAAAAAATGTGTTATAAATCCCAGACTCCTTTGTGCCAGGTGGTATCTTGGGTAACTGCAGGGAGCCGCAGTGAATTTATGAACTGTGAGTTGGTGCCAAGAAGCCCAGCGTGTCTCAAGTCTGTAAAGGCATGAGGCATCCACGTATTGTTCTAGGCACCTCACAGGAGTTGAAAGAAAGGGTGTACATATCCTAAGGTACCTAAGTAGGTAAAAAAAAATCCTGTCGGTAAGGCACCGTCTCTACATCTGTGATAGCCCCAATCAGAGCCAAGTGTGTGACAAAGAGGCAGCGTGTCCCTTCCCTGAATGTCTGTGTGAAACTGGAGTCTTGTGGGATCCCCTGCTTCAGTAGAGCTAACTTGTCTGTATAAATTTGCTTATTTAATGTTGGGGTATCCTGGTTTTGTGGGGAACATAAATGGCTTGGTGATTAAAAGGACTGAACTCTGGGAAGTATGACTGGTAAAGGAATTTTTGTTTGTGGGAGATACTACTGCACCAGCTAGAGTCTGTTACATTTGGAGCTTTGCAAATGTGTAACAAGGCTGTCTACTTTACCTTATCTTAATGGTTCCTCCTTTCCTTACATCTCTTAGAGCAGGCTAAATCAGTTACAGTATTACCTGCATTGCCATTATGGTCAAGGCAAGCTGTTTTTCAGCAGTTGTATATGGGATTTCTCCAAGCTAATTTTGGGATGCAGAAATTCCTTTTTCAGCTGCCAGTTCTTTCTCCATTATCAGCTGAAAAGGTGATGAGAAAAATAAGGGCCCATAGGTATGGAGAGTAGACAGTAGCACAGTCTATATAGAAGACCACAGAAGTAACATAGTAACATGCTGCTATCAAAGATGACATATGAATAAAGGTTTATAGGAATGGTATAATAGAAACATATGCCTTTCAAGATTTGTTAAATGCTTATAACTTTTTTATGTAGCACTTTGTGCCTTAGCATAACTTTTTTTCTCAAGCAATTTGCCTTCTGAAATGCCATGCAAACAGAACTTTACAGTGCCATAACTCACTGTGGAAAGGTGCAATGTAATTACTTACAGGAATGCCTTCATAGGCTATGTGTATCTATGTTAGAAATGATCTACCAGTCTCTCCATTACATAACACCTAAGTTTACAAGGACAGTTCATGCGTCTCTGCCTTGTGGGAAACTGCTATAGCCAATCTACTCAATGTTGTGAAAATGTGTTTAATCAGAATTTTTTTGGTTTAAAGGCGGTGGGTGTGTTCTGAAGATTTTGCTATTTGAAGCTTAATCTTACAAGAAAATCTTTAGCCAAGTCAGGTTTTTAATCGCTATGTTAGTCATTGCAGTGATTACATAAGGAACACAGTAGGAGCATTTCACATACCATCAGCCCTTGGCACTGGAATAACAATGAGGGTGAAGCATTAAAAACTATGTACTTATAAAGACAAACATGGCTAGATTGTTACATAGAGAGATCATCTCAGTATTTGCTGTTTAATATATCTTTACATTAATTCAGCTCATTTCTGAGACAACATACTGGAAGAAAACATAATTTGAATTAATTATTTGCACATATGGCAAGTGCCTGATGTCAGCTAATGCTGCATTAAGGATAGACATGCTGGGCACACATTAAATAATAGAGTAAATATTTGGATGGTTTATGATAAACTGGTTCCTTCTGCAGATCTTCTTTGTTTGTGCCTCAGTAAACATTCCCATTGGGCTTATTTACTGTGATTCATATAGTGCAGTATGTTAAGTGTTATAAAAAGTGTGCTTTTAAATCTAAATTCTACTGCAAGGCCTCAGTGTGTTTTCAGAGCGATTGACTGTTTAGTAACACTTTAAAATAATATTGAAATCATTGTGGCACCTTAGTATTATATGGAATGTTTTGTTAGCATTAATCAGAAAGGTTCATTTCGTGTCAGAAATCCTTCTATAGGAGTTCCATTGTAATCTAGCTGTAATAAAATCTTTACCTCCACGTGTTTCCAAATATTTGTGTCAAGTGATTCTTTTAGGAAAAAGCATTAGGATTAGATGCTCTAAAGTTGTTCAGCAATAGAAGGAAAGGATTATTAAAAAAAAAAAAAAAAAAAAAAAGCTAAGATCAAGAGCCTTGCATAAGAAATAAGTACACAAACCCTTACCTTACTAAACATAAAAAGATATATGAACAGATTAACTAGTTTAAGAGGATGGGAGAATGCAGGATTTAGGGTAGAAGAGGTCCCAAAAATTAATTAAATTTGGGGAGAAGTCTTAAGTTGAGCTTCATGTTTTTTTTACTGCTGTTGAGTTCCTGATGAAGTATAATACCAGAATGGAGAGGCTTGAACCATACAGGCTGGTATGTGTTTTCTACCCTTCATCTGCCCCAGCTGCAGACAATTATTCCAAGATGTGATTTAAGTGGCCCTCCCAGCTTTGGCAGTCCTGAAAGTGTTGTCAGGTGCATCCTTTGGTGGATCGCCTGTATATGCTGCAGTTGATATGTATGTGCCTGGCAAGTCTGATGTGCTGGACTTACTGAAATGCTCAGGTTGATTCTGTATGTGGTTTGAGATAGATCAGATTTGTTGTGTGTGAGATGTAAAGTTGCTCTATGCAGGAGCAGTAGCCATCTGTCCAGGATTTCCCAAGCTACCAGATGTCTCTTGAACAATTGAAACTGTAAGGTGGTAGGTTATTCCTAGAGGCGATAGTCTTTTTCCCACATTGGTAAGCCAAGCAAATTTGCTTAGTGGAGTGAGTAGGTAGGGACAGTGTACACTGTTTGATCTGCCCTTCCAAATGTTCTTCCTCAGCTCTGTGGAAGTGCGCAGCAAAGAGAGAGTGTATCAGTATCAATTTTATTTATTTATTTTAAGAATGACTCAGGAGAAAAGAAGCCAAGGAATCCAGGAACAGCCTTTAGTTTTTAAGGAAAGAGGACAATCTTTGGCTACAAGATAAATAGGTGGATATATTCACACCTCTTGTTTTCCAGAAGGTCATGATATTGAGTATATGAATATATATGTACATGTAAATGGAGATATAATCACACCTTCATTATTACTTCTTATTTTTGCATGTGTATTTTCAAATGTAGGACCTTGAGATACGTTCATCAGAAAATGCTACATGCCAAAACATGTGTTTACATGTGTCTAGGTAGTGAAATAAAATAACAAAAGTGACAACAACAACAATTACCTTCCTGATTTCTGAATGACTACTGAAACAGAGCAGGAATTCAGATCTCTTAGGCACAAAGAGAACAGAAGTTGCAGACAAAAACATCTGGCTGTATCATTTAGATATTAAGAAAACACCAGACAGTATGAAGAGGTTTTAGAATAGGAGTAACAATATGATGAACCTGACTGCAAACTCTGCAGTCAAACTTTGTAGGTCATTTTTAGAGCCAGTATAAGTGTTCAGAGAATGTGTGACAAAACTTACAGAATGGTAGATGAATTCAGGCTCCCACTTTTCCAATACTGGGTCCTACTTTTTCCCAGACTAGTACTTTTAATATATACCATCAGTATCATCTTACCACACATGCCTAAGATCTTCTGTGTTCCCAAACAGCAGTGTAACCACTAGAGTTTTAGTTAATACAGATAAGAAAAACTCACTGGTTAGTGATTTGTTTTTGACATTAGAGGTAGAACAGGGAGAGATATGAGGTGGGGTTAGTGATATTTGTTGCTAATTATAATATGCTGCAGGTGGGAGCATTCTGCATTGAGGAGCTAGTTAAACTACAACGACCATGACAGGCTAGCAGAGGTGAGTCTGTGTTCAAGATCTGCAGCACGTATGTGGTAAGGCAGACATAATTTTAAACCAGCTTTACACTGGATGAGTTTTGGGGGGAATGATCACTACTGCAGTCTGAAGCTGTTTCCAGAAGGCTGTCTGTGATGGCTCTGCTGATTCTGCACTTCTGAAGCTGGAGGAATATGGAGAAGGCAACTTGTACTGGAGTGTGAGAGCAGGGAGTTCTAGGTAAGGGAGAGGACCCTCTGCTGATCAGCCAAAGGCTGATCCAGATCTAGCATACACAAAGAACTGTGATGTGCCCTGTGGGAAATGATCTCTCTCTTTCTGTGCCTGATCTGTGATAAAGTTAATTAATCATTTTCCAGTTGATTTTTGGAATCAGTTTTTTTTGATATTAAGTTGATCAGTGTTTTTGGATATTAAGCTATTGCTGATATAAGCTTGACAATCTTATTGCCTTCCATGCTTTAGCCTTTATCTTAAAAATTCTATGTATTAGATTTTTTCTTTTTTCTTTTTTCTTTTTTTAGAATCTTATTAAAATAATCAAGGAAATATGGATGTACATTGACTTTAAGAACTCATAGAAGATCAGGGTAGAGTCTCATAATAAAGCTCTGATAGGCTAAATGCAATTTTATACATGGTTTTAATATATATTTAGTGGTGTGTTTGACTGACTTGACAAAGCACTGATGTGGATGGCCCCCAGTTTTGGTTTTGCTTCACAGACAACCAGACCGTGATCCAGCTCTATAGCTCCCCGTGCCCATTTGTTTATCCTGCTCACTAATCAACTAGATTGTATGGCCTGCAGAACAGGCACCTAATCAGTTTGTAAAGGAATCAAGAGTTTGTTATTTAGGGGGAAATGGGGATTAAAATAAAAAAGATTTGTTTTTTTTTTAAGTGTCATTTGGGACTGGCTTATAGATCCTGCTGCATTAGACAGCCTTTGGTTCGATTCTTGGCAGCACTAGTTAGATTAGGAGTGTCTAGCATGCAACTGAAATCCTGAGATTCTGTGCTAGGTATTAATAGTGGCATAAACCTAGTGAAAAGTAGGAAAGCTATTTCTAATAAGTGACTTGTTATTTTCTTTGAAATGCAGGAATACATTTTGTTTATTGAGGGCTGGATGTGTTTATGCATTTTCAGCTGAGATGAAACAATATAACAAAATAATTCTTCAACACATCAGAAATACAGATAATCAATTTGTATTAAAATATCACAAATTAAGGCTCTTTTTAATGTTATGAATTACCTATACTTGGAATATATATATATATATATTTACTTTTCAGTGAGTTCTTGAATTACAAAAAATTCCTTTTGAGTTAGTTTTCTTTGGTATGTCTTGGTTGGCTAGTCTTGGTTGGTAAATACAGCTGCCAAAACATACACACCATGATACAGTATATGCTATTACTCATTTTCACCTAGATTGTCATGGTTTGATAGGACCTAGTTATTTTTCTCCCTGCTGCAATTCTGAGTTCTCTTTATGTGCACGTCTGAAGTGTTGCACACTGGTTTTATGTAATGGAGAACAGCTAAGTGCAGCAGAAGTGGGGATATGTAGCAGAGATGTCGATATGCCAATTTTGTGACCCAGCTGATGGTTGATTTGGCCTGTAGCATAAATTTGAGAGACTGCAGATCTCCTTAAATTAATTTCTGCTATAATGGCCTCATATGGGTCCTTTCTGCCAACCCACATTCATTGGAGGATGATATGCATGTGGCTATTCCGCTTTCCACCTGAAATCCAGGTGAGGTGCTGCACCAGCCTTATGTCTTTGGAGGGATCCCCTCAGTGTACTACAGGCATGCGATCCAAAGAACTGGGCCAGTAAATGTGGCGGCAGATATTTCAGGAGTATAATGAGTTTTAAGACAATCAAAAGTGTCCCTATCAAAGCCAACCATTCTGCAAAAATATTTGTAGCAACTTTTCAAGAACTGAGAAAAAGAGAGTAAATACAACACACAGGCACAAAGAAGAACAGAAATAAGAGGTTATGGGCCTCTTCCTGCAGAACAAGTGTATTGTGCGATGGCCACAGAGCTCTTTGCATGAAGCCACCACATGCAGGAGTATTTTAGGATGGTTTCCAAATTTTGGAAGAAGAGCAGAAATGTAATCTTGTTGAAGTTTAGCAATTATGTACCATAGTTAATTAATCATATAATTAAGTAAAATGAGACCATATTTCTTGAAATGTGTCAGATAATTATGATACATTTTGGTAATTACGTGTAATAAAATTAATTAAACATATAATTCAAAGAATCAAGAAAATTGTTTCTTGAAATGATTTATCCTATTCCTAGGTCAGAAAGATCTCAATTTTCTTGTGCTCAGGCATAACCTTATAATCCAGTCTTTGCTTTTTCTGAAGACACTGCAGATTTCCAGTATTAACTTTTTGCCGTAGTATTGGTTCTTGGTCAGAATTTTTCTTGGAGTTCTTTAATCTTTGTAATAGTATTGGTCACCCAGTACGAAAATCCTTGGATCTCTCCTGTTAGATCATTACTCAGAAAATAGATGTGACTGCTGTCTTGTGCTGATTTTTACTTCATTTCTCTGAAGTCCTACAGAGTATTTGTAAAAGAAGAAAAAGAATAAGGAAACAAGAGGAAACAAATATTGCCGAAGCATAAGCCAGGGTGCTCAGAGGTGTTTTAATATGTTGTATTGGCATTTGCCTGAAGCATCAAACACCCAAATATTCTCCCTTGGTATGGAGGGCTAAACTGACCTCCCTTTCAAGTTGCAACATTTTTTATAGCTAGTTCTCATTTTCACTGCTGCTGTGAGGAAATTCTGCTGCCACTGCAGATGATACTATAAGAAGGGGAATCGGCATAAGAAAACCCCATAAAATTGTGCTTGTGATATTAATTTTGTCACCTCAGGCTTAATAATCATTTTATGGTCATTTTTAAAAAGTTTTTAGCCATAATGTTTTATCTATCTTTATGATCTCGTACACCGTGTTTAATCAGTGTAATTATAGAAGGATAATTAAATATAATGCTATTTAGTTCTTAAGATTTTAGCACTATTACTATTAATGTAACTAAAAAAACTTTGTAAATCCTGGTGTCTATACAAAGCAAAATATTGGTGTAGCATATTTGATATGCCATTAAAAAGAGATGGTGCTTTTTTGTTGGTACAGTAGCACACATCCTAATTCATTAGTTCATTTGCAATTGAAAACAGATTTTTTTAGCAGCATAAAACCGAATGAAATGAGAGAGGCTTGTTCTTTACAGGATGTCTCAGATTTTTGAGAAATAGTGTAGGCCCCAATTTAAAAAAATATTTTGGCTTGTGATTAAATTATCTTTATTAAGTAGAGTTCTTGAGTGCCTGTGTTTAAGTTACAGATTAAAATACTATATAATAAACCATGGCCTAATGGCCTGGCTTGGCTCTATATTTTTGACTTGGTACATCTCAACATATTTTTTGGAAAGCAAAGCTCTGACCCAGTGTCAGGTCCCTAAGTCAATGGAAACTTACTGGACATGTTTCCTTTTGAAACTATCTTCTTTGGCTAAAAAATACTGTGTGAAGAGCCTTTTAAGTCTTGTAAAGTGTCATGCACCACCTTCCACAATTGAAAAAGCCCCATTTTATGGCTTGCTGACCAACAGGTGTGATTGTTGTAAATGAAAATGATGCAAATGATTGTAAATGAAGGCTGAAATTCTGATTTTTATGCTGGAGTTCAGAAGGCACAGCAGACCTTTCCCATTTTCAGGCATACTTTTCTGTGTCGGGTATGATCAGTGTTTCCATTCTTTAAATCAAGATGAAAGAAGTCTATAAAGGAGGAGAGGATGGGGTAAAGGTGCTTGGGGGGAGATGTTTTAGTGCTGGTCAAATCTTTTTGCAGAGCATGGTCAGGGAGCAGGCTGAATTCAGAGCAACATGTGCTGTGCTGAATATATTCCTTTGGTCATTAGCGGTTACCCCACATTCTTGATTTTTCCATCTGAAGAGAGATCTTCTAGATTGAAGGGTTAGCTACTGCTCTAGTATAATATGCATCACAATTTCCTCCATCCAGTATGAACTATCCTACAGTGCTGATGGCATGCTATGATGGCAACATTGTATGTTCCATGACTGTTTTATTTGCAGTGATAATGATTTCATTTTTGACAATATTTTCACACATATAAAATAACCCTTCAATACATCATCTGTTGTCTTTTTTTTTCTTTATTTTTTTTGCTCAGCCCAAACCAATTGGCTGCCTCTTTTTCAAAGCTAGTTTGTGCACCCTCTGGGGACTGCTATGTGTTTGTGCATTTGAGACAGCAAGAGTCTGGCAAGAATCACGTCCTGATAGGCCTTTAATATAACTAACATGACTAATGAGCCTAGTATAGATTTAACAAGGAAAAGCTGTAGGATTAGGATGTTTCAAAATAGATGAAAGCTTGTATTAGGATATTTTGAAGTGTGCTGTAAGCATCAAGAGTACATTCTGTTTGATACCAGTACAAATATTTTTCACTCTTATAGCGCACACTAATTGTCAACCTTGTTAGGGCTCTCAGAAGACAGCCCAAGCCTGACTGTGCTCAGAGCATGAACTCTGCTCTCACCCTTTCTGGTTCAGAGCTGAGGCACATTGGCAAGGCCGAATAAAGATGATGCCTTGATTTTTGTCATGCTGCACCTCTTGTGGTAAAGTATTTGTCTTTACGCCTCCACAGTATGTGTAAATCAGACACCTCCATAATCACTGTCTTTGGCAGTCCGCCGTGGGGGACTGTGGGCCCAGCTTTGTAATGTAATGGTGCTAGGCCCAGTCATGCTGAAAATTATATGTGCATTTTCTGCCAGTGGATGGTCCTGCATTTTACACGTGCAGATGTCAAAACACACAGGTTTTGCCCTTGGATTATCTGCTTTGGGATAAAGTGGCATAATAATCTTCACCTATGCTTTCTTGTTAGCCCTAAGCTGTTTTTACAATTCTGGTGACCCATGTAATAGTGATTCACAACTGATCTGCCATGCAAGCAGAAACATTAAAAAAGTAAAGCCATGGTGCATGTTAATAGCTTGGCAGTGATACCAAATGTATAGTGCTTTGCTTTCATGCCTTTGAGGAAAAATGGATGAAATATATACCAGGAAAATCTATAAACTAGTTGGTTCACCACTGTGAAATTCAAATATGACTAGCTATCCCAGGCAAGAATATGGTGCCACATTCAGGCTACATCTAGAAGTTGTCCAGAATGTGTCTTCCAAGGAAGAGAGCTCTGGATTGAGGACTTGCCTCCACCAGCAGGGTCAAGGGATCTGAGCTCTTTCTGTCTGCCTTCTGCGGTGGAGGGTTGCAGACTGGCTTGTAAGTGAAATGCAAAACTTCCCTTCTGTCTTCTCATCCTTGTCACAGAATGCTCAAAGGTGAATTCATTTTACAAGCTAGAACTGTTTTCCATTTCATTTTTCCAAAGCAAATGTCTTGTGAGTGTGAGAAATTGCTCTTTTGTAGGGAACCTAAACATGGCCTTTTAATCACCTGAATGCTGTGCTGTGCTTTGTGTGGCAGGAATGAGAAATACTACTGGAATTTTTCATAGCACTAGTACCAAATGAAGTACCATGATAGCACAAAGTATCACAGTAGTATTACATTGATTTGAAAAGTATTGCAAAACAGAATCAGTATGTGGGGCAGGGAAGATGAGGGTATGGTGTAACTTGTGTTAAATGCCTTTTGCTCTGCTTACCCTTGCTGGAAGAGAAGGAGGTTCAGCACAGTTTGGAAGCGCCCAACCATGTCCTAAGTTGTTTTTTAGGAGATGAGAAGCTGCTGCTCTCCTTTCGCTTGCAAGGAGACTCCTAGTGCCGTTTCCGTGCCTTGTTACAACCACTACTACTTCCATACTAATACAACTTTGTGGATGAAGTTGGGCATAGGAGCATCATTAGTCTTGGAAGAGGTGAACAAAGTCTGACAATTGCACAATAATATTCAAAGGCTTTTAAGAAGTGAAGCAACTGCCAAGAGAGTAGAAGTATCAACACATTATAGTGGTAGCATTTATTGCAGTGGTCGTTTATTATTCATAGCATCCAGTACACATTCCTGTACTACCTTGAAGGTTGTTGTGGGATATAAATGCTGCATCTGCCCTGTACCGGTGCTCTGCACAAAAGTAAATTCCATTCTTTATCTGCATTACTATGGGATTAAGTCAGAGCTTGTGCAGGAGTATATATTCAGAACTCCTTGAATTTAGATTCAGAGTTCCTTGGCTAATATCCCAAGATGTTTTATAAAAAAAATCATGAAACTGTTGGTTTTCAAAATGTATGGATGTGTCTGTGGTTACTGCTGTGGTACATGTGTAAATCAAGTATTGCTGCTTCTCTTCACATTTCAGTGAAATGCAAGATGGCAGCTGCTCAGAGATTACCATTCTTGAAATAAAATGTCTATTTATGACTTAATTTGCTGCTCTGGAAGGCACTGGCACTGAATGTTTTTTTGGTGCACTCATAAAGAAGGCATTGGGTATCTCTGTATGGTATTAGAAAGAACTTTAATGAGTAGGAAGCATGTCAGAAACTATATTTCACATTGAGCATATAAATTTTTGTAGTATGCATGGATATTTTAAACTATATAACAGATGCAAACAGAGGCTTTTAGGCTTATTTCTACTCCCCCAGCCCACCCTTCAGGTAATTAGTTCCTTAGAATATAAAGGTTTCTTTGGCTTAAATGAGTTTCTTTTACAGCACATAAGGGAATTCCTTAAAAAAGAATCCCAACAACAAAAATTTGTACTATGTAGAGAATTTAGCCCAGCTTTGACTTTCCACAGAACCCTGCAGCCCCTTCCCATTTTTACTCATGTGATTCAATTTAAAAATGTGCTTAGTTTTTCAAAGAGTGGCTGGAAGGAGCATTAAGAAAACTATAGCAATTCATTAATAAAGCTTTGCATTTTGGAAACTATTGGGTAGTGAAGTCCATTAAAAAGCAATTAAGATCCCATGAAATGCAGTAATTTTGTTCTCCGAAGGCTTTGTGTGAATGGCACTACCATTATGAGTTAGTAGTGGTTTTTCTATACTGGCATTAGAACCATCACAGTTAAAAGTGGATTTTTTTCTCTTAGGTTACTTGACTATCTCTAATTGAGGTAGATTTTTATCTGAGCTGACTGGTTAAATACATTTCAGAATGCATGCTTTTGTGTTATATTTCTTCTCTGCAAAACCCTTAATGGGGAGCAGAGAAACTAACTCATAGTACTGGTTTCAAGAAAGATAGATAGCTGTCCTTGTAGACTAGGGGAACTTCCCTAGAGGATTGTAGTCAATAATGTGATTTTAAGTGAAATTGTGTCTAGTGCAGTTCCTCAGTACCCCATGCCCCCCAGTGTTGTCAGGGACAATGTTTAAGGCAAATCTGTTTCAAAGGTGCCTGTGTACTTAGGCTGCTGCTGTTCTCCTCTGCAGCTTCAGTCTCGGGACTTTGTTCCTTCTGGCGCTGGAGAAAACACAAGGGGTATACCTACGGCTTTCTCCCAATCCAACCTGCTGTCCACTCCCTTTGTAAATCAGGCGAATCTATCTCCGTCAGTCTTTGTCAGTGGGCACAAGGTAAGCTCCCCACTTTTTATCCCAGAATTCTCCCCCTTTTCCTTGCTCAGTCATTCTGTAGATTTTTCTTACTGCTTTTCAGAAGCAGATCACTTGCCTTTCTAGTAGGAGCTAATCACTGATCAAAACACGTTTGTTGTTGTAAACATTAATTTCTTTGAGCTACTCAGTGGCATTTGTCTTCCTTCTCCCTTCCAAGCCATCTTTTCTTATGTAATATACCTGCTTCTTTGCTCGTCCTGTGAGCCAGACTGGCTCGTTGCGCCCACAATGGCTATTAAAACATGGCTGCTGTTGTGTAGTTTCTCACCCTACCACTTTACTGATAAAAAACTCCTACTCCTCTGCTTGGCTGCCTTCCTTTCCAAAATTCACTGCATTCAGCTGAGGAAACTCAGTCTTACATACAAAGGACAATTCCCTGAATGATGTGGCATTCATAACAGTCTTGGAAGGTGAAAGGGTTGTGATGGATGGACATAGAAAAAAGAATTTTTTTCGGAAAGGGGGAGCATGTTTTTACTGTGCTGTCTCTGCTGGTCCATTTACCACTGAGAGAAGAAAGAAGTGCAGATTAGAAGCTGTTCTGGTAAATTAACCCTAGCTGGTCTCATGTGATCAGTCACTAAGACATTTTTGCCTGAGCACCTTGGGTTGACAAATTCTGACTCCCATCACCAGATGGTTAAGAGTTTTCATACAAAAATATGTGAGCATAAAGTAGTATCTACCAGTGAACTCTTTCTTTAGTTAACGGGAACTCATATCTTTCTTCTACTATCAACCACAGTTCAAGTAAATGATATTCTTTGTGACGGAAGAAATTAAGGTATGTGGTACAGCACACGGCCTCAACACAAACTCATGTTTTCCAACATCCTAAACTGTTATGAAGCAAAGACTTTACAGTTGAGTTTTGTAAGGGAGATTAATTGATCATACTAATATATATTTTTGTGGTCTTTATGCTTTCATTATCAATTTTTTTCATATGGCACCGCCATCATATAGGGCATCTTTTCATAGAGACAGGTGGAAAGAAGTTCTGAATGTTTGGTGTCTGACTTGGGAAACTCCTGCATGCTCAGCAGTTTTGAAAATCAGATGTCTCAGTAAGGAATTAGAAGACTATTTTTTGATAGCCGTGTTTTGGAAATCATACTTGTAATTTTCTTCCATAATAAAATGTGGTCAATTTAATCTAGTCTGCATAATTTCCAATCATTATACTAGCCCTTGTGCATAAATAATTAGCTAAAATGTCTGAGGTCATTTACATCTCTTGCTGTGCAGAACAAATGATATAATGACCATTACTCAGGATTTGCGACAAGATGGTCTTGAAGTTTTAGTCTTCTTGTGTTTCGTTAGCTGACCTAAACCAAGATATCGGGAATGGTTTGCTAATCTGCAGAGACAACTTTGGACACAGCAAGTAATTTCAGCAAGAGCTGTGCAGCTGTGTAAAACCTCTGCCCAGAAGGTGCTATGTTGGGAGTTTAGGCCTTTATTTCTTTTGTTCCTCCTTTTCCCTGCCTGCAGAATGGGACAGCTAGCACGTGTCTGGTTGACAGGGATGCTGTGGGGAGCAGGGAGTGTCTGTGAAGTGCTTTGAAGTTGTGATGCATGGTAGAGTAACACTTCTATGAATAATATTTTCTGCTCCATTTTTCATGATAGCCAATTAATGTATCAAAAGAAAATAACTTTCAGAGTCATGTCGGTTGATAGACATGCACGGAATGTTTATCTTTAAGATGTAATAAAGAAAAGTAACTGATGGATATGGCAAAAATCACTCGGAAGAGAAGTGTGTGTGTTATCTTCCCAAATTAATCAAGAGCTTCCTCAAGATGGAAGATTTGACTATTTCAGGTTCACTTGTCATAACTAAGATATCAGCCAGGCTTCGATATCTAGAAGTGGTTTTTTAATTAATTTTCTCCCACACTTTAAACTGGAGGAAAATACATTAATTTGTAGCATTAGCAGTATGTAAAGCCACCCCTGTATCTATCGGTTACAAGACTTACTAAATACAGCAGGCAGGCACTTTAGATAGATCATGTATATCAGAATGTGCTGTTTCTTCGTTTACTCTGTAAACTTAGGTAAGTAGAGCTGAAATGATTCCAGGTCTGCAGACAACAGAATTATACAACCCTAAGCAAGCCTTTACAACTCAGCAGTATAAAAAAATTGTGAATGCTCTGTGTCTTCTAATGCCAGAAAGGCAGTGTGGAAACAAAAAAATCTTAACTGGACAGAGGTAATTGTGATTTAAATTTCTGGTTTTCTCAGCCATATCTGGCAGAAATGTGGTTAATTTATTTTTATATGAGTATCACTTAGTAAAACCCACTGGATTAAGCCTAGTGACACTTTCTGGTACAACTTTTCTTTTAATCAAAAGGTTGACTTGGTGACGCAGAAATGCTTAGCTATAAATCAGAATTTTATTATCCATCTGTTTGATCCTTCAAAAATTCCTCAAGAATTAAAAAAAAATGTTCAGCTTAGACATTTTCAAAATAAAAGATTTAATTTTTCAGTTCCAGCGTGATTTTTGGTTTTGATTTCTTATAATCTTTTTGGTAATTGATTAAAATGTGTAATATTTGAGGCCAAACAGGCTGTTTCATTTGTTCAAATTTGACATGTTTTGGGTTCAGTAGTTTTAACATAAATTACTTATGGGTTGAAATTAGCTCTAGACTTCCACTGGGGAAAGAATAGTATCACCCATTAGAAAATTAGCCTGGAGTTATACATACCAGAGTCAAACCACTGAGGAATTGCTGGGTCCGTCATCGTGAAGTGAAGCTTTCTATTGAGGTACAGATTCAAAAAGAGCAGTAGGTTGACAAATCAAGTCAAATTCAAGTGGCTTTTTTAGTGCTATTGGCTTCAAGGTCTCACTCCATAAAACCTGTGATTAAATCAGTTTGATTACGTCGGTTCCCTTTTTTGCACTGTGTTTTGGTCTTTCTTGCTCTCACATTGTCAGCAGTGTTGCCATTTTAGTGACTGTCAGCTGAAAATGTCCTCTCCCCCCCAATATGTATTCTTATATTTAGCAATTTTACATCATGGGTGTCAAATCTTGGTTTCCAAGCTAGGTTCAGCTGCAGAGTGAACTCTGTGGCCCTTGTGGTATTTTTCAATATTTAATTTAATTAAAAGTTTTTATGTTTGTTGTTAGTGGGTTTTTTTTTCTCCTCATGTCACTTGAGAAAATGTTCCTTAAGTGAACTAACTAATTGCAACCTAGCGGAATGTTACTTTCCGAGGTAACTGGGATGTGAACTCCAACAGCAAGTGGTGTTAATTCTTTGTTGGTCAATACTAATGACATCATTGTCTATATTTTTAGGAAACAGAGGTGAGAAAAATACTAAAAATTAAATGAAAATTTTTGCAATGGAAATAGCCAAAGAGAAGAAAGAATGAGAAACCAAAAATGGTAGAAAAATGAGAGAAAAATGAGGGGAAAAAAGGAAGGGGACTACCTAGAAAGTTTAGTCTTCCAAAAGGGATCATATTTTCTCAGGAGGTGGTGCAACAATAATGCAGATGAAGGAAAGTATTAGAAGAACATTGTTATACAACAAATACCAATATTCTGAGGCAACCAGAGACAACAGAAGTATTTCAGGAAACTGAGAATTTCTGAACTTTCTTGAAAATAAAGCTAGTGCGTAAGGGCCTGGTTCTGATGTGCTCAAGGGATTTGGGACCCCGTATCAACCTACTTATGCACTGATGTATGCACTAAAAGTTTTCCTTGGTGAATAGATTGCCCTGATGCAAAGAAAGAATAGAAGACAGTAAATGAACAAGGACAATTTTGTTATCATGGAGAGCTGTTCTTTTGGAAACAGCACTTTCATAGTTTCATCACTGCTGGGTCACTACTTTGGAGCTTCAGAGTGAATCCGCGTTTGTACACTCTGTGATAGAGAGGTTTTAATTGCCCAGAATTTGTTTGAAATAGGCAGAAGCTTTAAAGTTTTGAATGCAGCTGAATTACAGAGATGAAGGGAAAAATAAGGGTTAAATATTTATTACTCAGAGATCTGCTATGGCATAGTTGTTTTTTTTTTTTTTCCTAATAATACTATCTTTTAAAAAATGGAAACTGTTGAAGTACGCTTCAGTGTCATAGGTGTTTGACATAATTTTGGGGAAAAAAAAACCCTAAAGCAATTAAAAATTAAAAGTGACATTTCATCTTTAATCTGTTACTAATGGAGAGTAGTGCATCTCAGTGGAATAAATTCAGGAAAATGTGTGAATAAAAATTTGAGTTTCATGGATTTTTGTGATTTTTTTTTCTATCCTGTATCTTGTAATCTACAGCATTATTTGACAATATGTCTAATTTTTTAATCTATGAATGAGCCAGTGTTGTGAACATTTACAAGGTATCAGCATTTGACAGTGCTGAACTTAATGATCCACAGCAAGAAAACAACATATGACAGTGAATTTACTCATTTCTTCATCATAAAGATAATCATGGCACTGAAATGCTGCGAAACAGAATGGTGTTCAGATGCTCAAGTAATTGGGGCCATATAAGAACTGAAGTAGATGGAAAAGAACAAACAGAAGCTTGATGAAAGGAAATGACCTGTCCAGAATTCTGCCTACTGCTGTCACTTCAAAAGACTATTTAATAAATCCGTAGGATTTGGAGCTGTGTAGAAATGTTATTTTGTTGTGTTTCCAGTCACTTGGATGTAATAAATCTGCTAATTCTCCATGTCGTGATTATGGCAGAGGAAGGAACTACTTGTAAGATCACATGATAATTCAGGTTGGAAAGGACCTCAGGAGGTCTCTTGTTGAACCACCTGCTCAAAGCAAGTTCTGCTCTGAGGTCAGACCAGGTTGCTCAGAGCTTGATCTAGTCAGATCTTGAAACCCGCCGAGGCTGGAGACAGTGCAGTCTCTGGACAGCCTGTCCCAGTGCTTGATTATCCTTATGGGGAAAAGGTTTCTCCATGTATCCAGTCTGAACCTCTCTTGTTACAACTTATGCCTGTTGTGTCTCATCTTCCTATCATGCTGTGAAGAGCCTGACTCCATCTTCTTGGTGACCTCCCTGTAGCTGCTGGGGGGCTGCTGTTAGGTCCCCCCAAAGTCATCCCTTTTTCAGGCTGAACAAGCCCAGCTTCCTTAGCCTCTTCTCACTAGGCAAGTGCTCCCATCCCAACAAACTTCGGGGCCGTCTGCTGTATTTGCCCCAGTTCATTGCTGTGTTTCTTGTATTGGGAGGGCCAAAACTAGATGCAGTATTCTAGATGTGGTTTGACAAGTGCTGAGTAAAGAGGGAAAATCCCTTCCCTCTGTCTACTGTCTATAGTCCCATTAATACAGGTGGGGAAGCTCTTGGCCTGCCTTCCTGCCAGGGCACACTGTTGGCTCATGTTCAGCTTGCTATCTACCAAGTCATTTTCCACAGAGCTGCTCCCCAGCCAGTATTGTTTATTCCTTCCTTGGTACAGGACTTGGCATTTCTCCTTGTTGAATTTCAGGAGGTTCCTGCTGGCCTGGTCCCTCTGGATAGCAGCCCTGCCCTCAGGCATATCGACTGTTCCTCCCAGTTTGGTGTCATCCTCAAACCTGATGCAAGTGCAGTCCGTTGCCTCCTCTGGGTCACTGACAAAGATGTGAAGCAGGGCAGCTCCCAGGACAGAGGCCTGCAGTACTCCGCTTGTTGCCGGCCTCCAGGCAGAGGAGGCCCATTAACCACTACTCTGAGCCCAGCCACCCGAGCAGCTTTTTGCTGGCTAGTTGTCCATGCATCCAGACCATAATGTCCTGACTTGGACACAAGAATATTGTAGGAGACAGTGTCAAAAGTCTTGCTAAAGTTGGGGTGAGTGTCATCCATTGAAGAAATGTGTTCCAGGAGGACTCGCTCCATGACTTTTCCAGGGACCAAAGTGAGGCTGACTGGCTTGTAGTTCCCTGGATCAGCCTTTTGGCCATTTTTGAAGATGGGTGCAAGATTTGCCTTGCTCCGTTTGTTGGGGACCTCCCCTGATCTCCACAGCCTTTCAAAGGTGACAGAGGGTGGCCCTCAGAGGCCACCCATCAGCTCTTTTGGCACGTTTGGAGGCAGCCCATCTGGTCCCATGGAGGCACATGGGCTCAGTTCTCTCATGATGCTTGACTTGACCCTTGTCCATGGCTGGTCACTCTCCTTTTCCACAAGCCCTGCTTCCAAGCACAGAGGCCTGGGGGACAGTGTTGGTGAAGACTGAGACAAAGAAGGCACTGAGTACCTCAGCCTTACTGTGTCTGCTGTCACTAGATCACCTGCGCTGTTTTCAGACCTTCTGTACTAGAACAGACTGTTGTCTTATAATGACCTATTTCTGATTTGTATATTTAAAAAATTCATATTTTAAAAATTCTAATTAAAAACATGGGTACCCTCGTGAAAAATGGTGGGGTCTACCTAGCCTAGTATCCTGTTTCTGATGTTGGGTATTTTATGTTACTTCAGAGAAAAGAGGCTATATATAATTCCATATATTCATTACATGGAATAATCTGCCCATAAGGAAACTTTCTTTCTCAACTGCTTTAGTTAGGAACTGGCTTCTGCTGTGAAGGATTTTTATCCTTGTTGTCCTTTGGACTATTTTTTCATGTCCTTCTTGATAGAGGTAATGTATTCAAGGGGAGTATACACCATTAATTTACAGTGATGGCAGTATATAAATGGCAGTATATTAATATTTTTCATAATATTCTATATTCCCTTCTCAATACATCGTAACATCCTGTGCACTTTTTTGACTCCTCATGTGTATTGAGTGAACATCTTCACTGAAGTGCCCGTGATGAATCTTGCATTTTTTTTCCTAAGAGGTTATAACTAATTCAGAATCCATCAGTATGTACAAGTGGCTTTAAATTTGTTCCTTCTAGTGTACCCTACTCTGCACTTTTCTCACAGTGAATTTCATCTGCTGTCAGGTTGTCCAATTATCTAGTTTTTTAAAGGTCCTTCTGGAGTTTCTCATAATCCTTTGTAGTCCTGACTACCCTAAAATAGTTCTCTGTCATCAGCAAATTTCACATTCTTATTACTTATAGCATGTCAGCTTTCACTTATTAGTATATATGGATAACTACGCCATTCATAGTATTGATCCCTCAGACATGCTAATACATGTCTCTTTCCACATTAGTTATTTTTTTTCCTCCTTGTCCCTATTTCCAATCATTTAGTTAGTCTTACAGTTCATACCAAGAATACATCTGTAAATGTGTGGATGTCATCACCCCCCTGGGGAAATTTGGCCTGCAGATCTGTGAGTCCAAGTTTTCTAAGTAAACTCATGGAAATAAGCTTTTAGAAAGTCTGTGTAATGTTCTTTGATTCTCCATTTTTTTTACATTCAGATGACTATGGACAGGTTATCAGAGCATTCTTAACTGGGCAAAGCAGCACTTCTCCTCCTCCTGAGGAGTTCTGTTATATTCCAGTATGTTTCCGTGACTCTGACTTGTATTGTAAATAATCAACACTCTGTCTGGTTGAAGAGTTAAGAATTGGGTGCATCCAATTGCATGGAGTACACAAACATCTCACCTTTATCCTTAAGGTTGGAAATATAATTACACATTCTTATTAGTAGCTCAGTTCTTCTGATCCTTGCTTCTTCCAGAACTTGGATCTGTGTTTCACAAACCACCTTTGGGATTGAAAACTGCTAATCATAAGATACTGCTTTAAAAACATTTATGATGAAAGCTTGACAGAGGAGGTTTTGTATGCAAAGGTTTATATTGGTTCAAGGTTATACTGAACAAGTAATTGGAAGACAGATATGCTGAGAGTAACAAAATAGGCCAACTGCAGTAAGATCAGGAAATCCCATCAACTGGAAATAGTTGAGGTGGGAAGAGGACTTTGGAGGGGGGAGATACCATATATGCTTGCTCTTTTCTGAGTTCCCTGTAGATCAAGCGCTGCAGACACTGTTGAAAATAGATACGGGTTAACTGTAGGTCTGAACCAGGTATAGCCATTCTTATGCTTTCAAAAAAGATAAAAACATAAAAACAAACTTTATGCAGTATACAGAGTATATAATATTAGGACCTTCAAACAGGATCTCTTTCTTCTGTTTTGACCTTCAAATATTCTCTCTGTGTCTTGAGAGAGTCATATGAAAACAGATTTGCCATAAATGAGGACAAATTTTCAAAAGTTTGAGAAACTGTGAAGAAGGCTTTTGGTGCTGAAGGAAGTGTACAGTTGAATTTGTCAAATTTCACCATCTGTAATCATCCTGTCTGTGACAACACCATTATTACAGAGACTTGTCCATGCTAAATATTATTGATTGTGATGGATAGTTATTACAAGAAAACTTTTACCTTCCCTACAATTTACTCTAGTTTAACTCAACTATTGATACTCAGGTGGTGTAGTAATAGGCACTATATTCTTATGAACCCCTCAGTTCAGCTATGCTTAAAGAATCTTAATTGTATGGTGTATTTGGTTGCTTTTTGGGCTTTCTTAGCCCTTGTAGTCTTCTGTTTACACTTTACATAATGAAGTTATTTTTTTCCCTATGAGCTTCTCATGGCTTACATTTTCATTTTTTTGAAAGTTGCCTTTTCGGCCTGAAAAAAACTTGTTGATTTGTTACTTAGCCATACTATTTTGTTCTTTTTTTTTTTTTTTTTACTTCCTTTTTTTTGTTTTGGGATATGTGAGCCTGCTGTGACTCTAATAAGGTATTTTTTTAGTAGACTTCATGCTGTTTGTTTGGATTTTAATTTCTTAACTTTCTCCTTCAGGCTTTGTAACTAGCTTCCTCGTTTAGGACAGCAAAAATCTGCTTGAAGTTTAGTGTCGTAGCACTACCTCTTGGTATGATGGCCCCAAGAGGATGTCAAATTTAATTACACCGTGACCACTGCTGCTTAACGGCTGCACTTCACTTGCTTCCTAAACTAATTCTGGTGTGTTATAATAAGCATATATTCTCATTTGAATCATGAGTTTTGTGTGCTCTGCAGTGAGCTTCTGTAAATAGAAATAGGTTTATGGTATTGAGAATATTTTTCTTCAGTCTTTAACCGAGTGTGACATTCTGGCATTTGATGGTTAGGTAACTGAAGATGTCTGTTCTTTCTGTTCTAATTAATACTGTTTGTGGGTGTACACAGCTGCCAAAAGTGTATTTCAATTCTAATTCTGGCTTGGCCTCGCAGCGAACGAGGAGTGCAGGTGCAGCCTGAACCCGTGATGGCTTTCTTCTTCCCCTTCTCGCTTAGGTGGCTAGAGAAGGAATGAGAGGGGATGTTGGGATCGCAGTGCTGTAAAGATGTGTCCCCTCCCAAGGTGTGCTGCCGTTACAGGACTGTAAAGTCTTGGTCTGTATGCTGAGGAAAGGGTAGGATGGGTAAATTTCTTCCTTTCTGAACACAGAGGTAAATTACGTGTCAGGCAGTTTTGCTTTGCCTTGTCTGCCGTGGAGAAGGAAATGTCTGAGTCTTGAGCACCAGGCTGAGTCTTTCTTTTGCTCTGAATTGGGGCAGGCTTCTACCAAGATGGGCTTTTATGAAGGTAAAATGGGATTTGTTATTTCCAAATTCTGGTGTGAAGGTTTATGAAGGATTCTTAAATATAGATCTTAATTTCAGATTTCTTCATTCTCTGTCACTATTCTGTTGGTCTCCTGTAAGAGCAGATACTCTTGAATTCACGAAACAGAATCCTGTATTTCTGAAGAGCATCTCACACAGGCTCTGTATATTTTTGCCCATATCTGTGAAGACACTGGGGGCCCTTTCTTTCTAAAAAGCTTCTTTACTATTTGGCTCAATCTGTCAAAGTGTAATCACCCTGATAAAACACGTTGCTTTTTACAGTGGCTGTTACACTGTGATTAACTCGATTGTTGCAGTAGCTGCTGATGCTTTCTTGGGTTTCTGATATTTTGATTAAAAAAAAAGGAAGACGGGAAAAGCAGATGGTCCACGTTCAGTTGGGCAGTCTGAATCTTCATTTCAAAAAGTGGCATCATGCATCAGCAGATGAATTTCATAATTCTACTTCTTCCCCTGCCTCTTTTCCCTAAACCTCAGTGCTATACAACAATATTTATTAGGTCAGATGATGTACTTTGCTCCAAAACATTCGTATGGAAACAAACTGAAGAATTGTGATTAAAATTGATTTTTTCCCTTTGGGAAGTTAGAATCAAAAATGGTTACCTGCTCATTTATGAAACAGATTTATTCTGTTGACATGGAGGCTTGTTTGAAATGTAATTGAATTTCTGTTACCTAATGGAAAGTGACAGTTAACAGTATTTATTTTCCATTTGTGTCTCAGCAGATAACATAACACAATTTTGATTTGTAGTTAGCTTTGGAATCTGAGATTGTTCTATCTCTGTAATTGAAAAGATGGGAGCATGATGGCATAATACAATCCTTTTTTTTTGTTTTTACACCAGTAAAGGCAGCATTACTACAGTAAACAGTGTCTCTCCTAGCTTAATAGTTACACTGAGATGCTATTTTTGCATCCTGCCTTTCTCATTAGAAACTGACACACTGTGATCTGGATTGATAATTCTTCCATTTAGACTCTCTTTGCACCAACTAATTTCTTTGAGCAATGCCTCCCTTTCCTTGCCCACCTCAAAATAGCTTCTTTCCCTTGCAGATAGAACAGCTGTCTTAGTCACAAAATCACAATTACGTTTCTCTCAATTTTTTTTCCACAATATATTTGAACAACACGTGCTATGCTCACGTTGTATGGAGAGCCATCACTTCATTGTTAATGTTAAAAACAATGGATAACATTGTATGGATATCCATTGTGTTTTCTCACATTGTTATATGCCATACGCTGCAATTCCCCAATCTCAGACGACCACGCCGTCCCAACCTCTACTGCAGGCATATTCCGTTTGTAGAATGCTGCCTGCTCCAAAGTAATTGTCTCTGGGCAGCCTCTTCACCCAATGGGAGTTCTCTCTCTTTGAAGTCAAACTCATGTTCCTAATCACATCAGACATGCATCACACATACTGACGTTCCTACATTCCATTCCTGCTCACACACTTAATTTGGTGGTACCTCAAAGGAAGCACTTTTTTGAGAGGGGGTTGTCTGTTCCTTCCTATGTCATGGTGAAAGCTCTGGTGCACTGAAAGCTGCTTTCCATAGTTACTTGCCTTGTAACTAATCATCTATGAAAAAATATTTAGAGTTCATATTAATACAATAAGGTGGGTATTAAAGTAGTGGGACCCAAACATGTTGTGGAGGAGCTTGTTTTCTCTCTTGATTGCATGAGGAGAGTAATCAGCCAGATAAAGTGCTTAAACTTTGATGGTTTAACTATCCTTCGGAGCGAGAACCTGGCTGTCACAGTACTGCTTCCATTCACCAAACCTGCTTTCCAGATGGCCCAGAGGCAGGACACTACCTACCTGCATTGGTTTCCTAGCTTCCACTGCCATTTTGACTGCCACTGTTTTAAATTGGTGGTTTTTAAAGTGGTAATTGTGCGCTGTCCTGTTACAGTATTTTGGAAAGGGTGTTATTCAGAACATATTTTTAGTATACTGAAGTGTTGTGTGCAAATGATGTCAAGCTTTTTATAGTTCATCGGTTACCACAACTATTAATTACATTACCACCAGAACTTTTTCTTCATGCTAATGAATAAATAAAAAAGTCAGATTTTTATGAGCTACGTTAATTCTTAAATTGATTCAGGAATAGAAAATGGAAACTCATGGTCAGTACCGTACTTTTGCCAAATCTAAAATGGAAGTTCAAGAGACTATTATATATCTAATAACACAATATCATGAAGAAGGATTTGGGATTATTTTAAGAGATTGTGTGTGTGCCTGAAAAACACAGAAAATAGATTTTTGAGAATCCAGAAATAGCCAATTCCTGAAACACAGAGAAGCAGTTTTACAGGCTCTGCCTTTAGTTTTTAGCTTTAATTCACACAAAAATCCCTGTATGTTCAAACTGAACTTTGTAAAACCTCAGGGTTTTCTAATATGAGCTTCACAGAAGTTGAATTTATCCACCCAATAAAAAGATGAAATCATAAATAATAACAGTGCATAAGATACCTTAAATTGACCAAAAAAAAAAAAAAAAAAAAAAAAAGCAAACTAATATGAACAGGAGACTTGCTGCATTGAATATGAACAAAAAGTACTGCATCGAAAAGCATGAAATATTTCATACTTTCAAAGCTGCCTTCAGCTTCTCTGAAGTATTCACAAATCGCAGATTTTATCCTTGTCTCATGATTGGCCTAAAATATTCATAATTTGAGACTTCCCATAATTTAAGACCAACTAATGAACAATTATTTCATGAAACATTTTTAATCGTACTACTGAATGTGTAAATATGCAGTTTCAAGTGATGGATATCCAAGCCTGTAATGACAAAATATTTCAATACATTTTAATCAGACCTGGAGTGGAGATTTCAATGGGTATTTATATGCATACTTCTTTACATATGCAAAAATATGTATATGCATAGAGAGCTACATGTGTGTGTGCGTATATCTATCTGTATACATCTGTGTGTGTATATAAATTAGGGATTCTGTTACAACATTAATTATCAAATACAGATATTAGCCAGCTCATGAAAACAGATATTTTTCAGTGCTATATAGTGGTTGCCATGTGGGTGAAAGAGCTCTTTTCATAAGCACAAAAACCTAAATGTCCAGTATTGTTTTGTGCTGCAAACATTAAAGTTAATGCAAAAGGTAATTCATGTATCTCTAAACTTACACTGTTTAGAGGACTCACACTTTTCTTTTTTCACATCCATAGTTACTCAGAAGTCTTTGGCAGGTAGCATGTCCTTATTTGTCCTTCTGTCCAGCCCCAAACTATGGTTGTGTGTTGTCCTTTCTTACTGTCTTCTATAGCCCTATCCTGATTACTCAGTCTGGGAGAGGATTTCCAGTAATTTCATTAATAGTTGGAACATAAAACATGCAATTACTACAGGCTTTTTTTGTGGAATAAGCAGTCTTTTGCTGAAGGGGTGGTATTTGAGTAGGCTTTATATGGAAAACTACAGATAGGGAACACATACCGATATTCTGTATGAGAAGCAAATACAAGGTACATGCTACTTTCATGAGTTGTTTTTGTTTATTTTTTATGTTGCATATAGAAGTGTGCTGCTCTGTATCTGTATTGATAAGTGTGTAAAACATCAGTTTTAGTCATGAGTGTGTGTTTCAAAATAGTCAACTGTATAGCAGGAATGAAAAGAAGTATTGGAAGTAACTAGCTCTGTGGAAAGACTTCCAAGAGGAGGAAGTTACAAAGCTGGAAGTACTTGTTTTAGAGTGGAGGTTAATGATAGAAACTGTATGAAAGAATGTACAAAAGAAGGCTGGTGAGATTTTTTTATACATCTTTTTTCATCATGTAAGAATGGCGAAGGAATGGAAAAATCCTCTTTAAATTAACCTATTTATCATTGTACAGTTTGAGCTGTCCAGAATGCTACTGGCTTTATTTTTGCATTATACTTGTCAGAGAGGGAAGTACAATTATTTCCATTTTAAAGGTTGAATTTGGGACAATGATTTGTCTGGGATGTCAGAATCCTGTTCTTGAGACTGCCTGCTTACTACTGCTTGGTTTCCTTCTGTGATATAACCATTTCAAGTACAATATATTAAATATAAAACTGCTAAAGTTTGCATATATAGCGTGTGTACTTTATACCACAAACAGTTCCTGCATGCATGTGCTGTTTTCTTTTGGTCATGTTCTCTCACGCAGTGGATTTTCAGGGAATTAATCGTGATGAATATTGCTACATCAGTGACATGGGTTGAATTGCATTAATAAAGTATTAAATTACATCTGGATTACTTATTAAATTGACAATATTTCCATCTGTGACAGATACAGTATGGATAAAATCTACATATGGATGAACGTAATCTGCTCATGGGTTTATGAACATTGTCATCCCCCAGGGAGCACTGCAAATACACAGGATGTCCCTTAGTGCAGGTTTTTGTATTTAAATTTGTGAGTAAGCTGTAAAATCACAGGTAGAAAGACACTTTCCTTTCGAGTAAGCAATTGATGGGGCCTATGTGTGTTATTCCAACAGGTATGTGGAATCTAGTGTAGTTCGGACATATGCACCTGATGTAGAAAGATTAGAATATGGATATACCGCCTGTCACTTAAAATACCAGTTCCTTTCACTTCTGTCCTGTTTTTGTTACCTTATAGTTAGTGATATATTTTTTGAGAGTCAGAAGAATTGGGCTAGGGTTGACTTGATTTGGAGACGATGCCAAACCGCCAGCCCATGGATTTATCCCGGTCTGGCTTGGAGAAGCACAGCTCTCCTCTCCAAAGTTGCTCTCTTCTCGGTCTGCCTCCTAAGTTATTTCTCCCTCTTGGCCCAGCTTGCACATCTTCTGGGCAAGCTGGAACCAGATGAACTCAGAGGTTAGGGCAGATCTGCTTCCTGCTTCCCCCTCTCCTCCCGTGTACAACAGAGGGGACTCTCATCCTCCTGTCTTCATCTTCCCTGCAAGTTTTGGTGTAGAAGGGAGAAGTGACTATGTTGCTGAGGGTTCCCAGGCTTTGAGTTTCCGGAAGAAGGGATAAGGGGACATCCCTCCCATATTAAGGGTCAGTACCTTGTTTTCTCCCATTTTATCACTGAGGCGATGGACTGTTCCTTATCTCACATCTTTGTGGGATGTTCTTTATCTCAGTCACGTGTTCAGTGAGTGAGAGAAGGTTAATGTTGCTTTTCAGAGCAAGGCAACTGTTTATATCTTTTTTTAGTCTAGAGTTCAACCTAAAGAGGCTGAGCCTTTCAGCAAAGCAATCACAAAGCACATCCAAAAGTTAAAATTTTATGTCGTCCTACAACTGCCTCAGCTTGCATACGTGAAAAGTCAGAGATAGGGATTCCTGTTTGAGATTTTGCCTATTGAAATCTCTGCTCTTATATTTGTGAAGTACTTAAGTATATTCAAGAAATGAATGAAAATTGACAAGATTTATTAAAACCATTTTAAATATTAAATGCTTGTACATACTAGTGCATTTTATTTCAAAGATTTCAGTGAATATTGTGTGCAGATAGTGCTTTGAAGAACAGTAGTAAGCCATCTTCCGACAGGGCCTGAAGTTTCTACTTACGTTACATTTGTTCTCTGAGCTGCTTTTTGTAAGCTCGGCAGCACAAACCCAGGCGATTCTGTCTCCTGTGTTGATGTGTTGTGCTGAGCTGTGAAGAGGTTTGTAGAAGGAGACTTCACACAGTTGTGCTCAGACTGCAAAGCGAAACAGGTTCTCTCCGAATTTCAGATCGAGACCAGTGAGAGTTTCAGAGCAGAAGTGAGGAGTGCAAAACTCCTTCAACCCCCCCCGCCACCTCCCGCCAACAACCAACCAGCCTTTGGAGGAGATCACAGTGGATACTCCAGCTAGGTATTTTTGAAAACTGGAGAATCTATCCGGAAAAATGGAAACAACAGGGAATAAATATCAGAATTGCCTACAGGGAATTTTAAGTGGTTACACTCAAGCTCTTTCCTTAGTATCTCTAATTTCAGTGAACTGTCTGGTTGCTTTAAAACCAAGTCATACATATTTGATCTCAAATGGCACTGTTTTACATAACACTTTCAACATTTTTTTCTTTACCAATTTCTATATCACCTTTATATGCAGAAATGACTTGAAATTTTTACTGAAACGCAAAATAAGTGTGCAGGGTATTTCCTGAATAGCTATAGATCATCTAAAAATTGCATGTAGGATTGATTTCCATATTCAGACTTTTTGTATTAAAGGATTATTTACTATAAGCTTATTACTAGCTATATAAGGCACAACACTGGGTTTACTGGGCCAGCACAGAGTTTGGCAGAGCTGGTACAGCAGCTAATCATTTTTATGTTTAAAAAATGATATGTTTATCTTATTTTTAAGTTGCATGTCTGCATGCATTGTGATTGCAGCAGTGACTCCGATGGTGCAGTACAGAGAAGTCAGTTTAGTTATATAAATCATTTGATTGTAACAGCAAGTAATGTTCTTTGCCAGATTTCATCCATAGCTAAAATGACACATCTTGGTAGGACAAAAGCTTCAAATATTGCCAGCAATATATTCACTTCTTTCAGCTGAGAAGACAATTAAAGATTTGGTTGAAAGGATATACTTTTTTCTGAGACCACTGATGCCTCAAACCATGGAAATAGCAAAACAATTTTGACAGCTCTTTGTTACTATATAATTGAATGTACTTATTTTCAGTACAGGAATATTACTGAAAAAAGAATACTGGAAAATGTAAAAAGCATACTGAAATAACGTGATTTAAGCTTTGACAATATATCATCATTTGTGGCTGATAATGAAAATTTTGGAGACATCATTTTGCCTACAGAGTAATAGAAAATGAGAATGCATGTGTGCTTCCAGCTAATTGCTGTGCTCACAATTCTTTGTTGCCACATAGTAGAGAAGAGTACACTGCACATCACTCACCAGTTACTCTTAAAAAACAGTTTTCTATCACTTTTCCTCATGTGACAACAGAGTTTCAAAATTACAGAAGATCTGTCACTTTGCCAGCCTAGAGTAGGTGAGAACACTGAGGAATGTCCCTACATGTCAGTCATTTCTATAACCTGAAAGTGAAGGGGACCTGAAGTGTTTCCTGACTTTCAGGAGTGATACTTTGTGTTAAATAAAGACTATTCATTTGCAATGTCAGGTTCTTCAAGAATTACTTTTACGATACACCAGAAGATTTTTTCATTAATGGCTTAAAATAAGGACACATGGCTTCTTAAGTGCTGAAGTTTGTAACAGTACTGTAACTGAAGGGTAGGCTATAACAAAGAATTGAGGACAAATTATTAGGTTATAAATGCAACTATTATTTGAAAACACATAATGGCAAAACAATGTAGTGAAAAGAGTTCATTCATTTGTGTACATTAGTATACTGTCAAATACCTGTTTCACATTCTGATTTTGTTGAACAAAACTACCTTAACTTGATTCAGTAACTTTCTCTGAAAATATGTTAATTTTTCAGGGAGCCATAAGCATTATTAATATTGAAATTTGACAGAAGTCCACATTTGTTTGAATGGGGGGGGGGGGGGGGAAAGCTTTGTACTGACAGATTCAGTAGCTTATGTTTGTACTTCAAGACTCATTAATAAGAAATGGTCAAATATTCTGTCTTGAGATCCCAGGTCTCTCAGCTTTTTACAACTTATGGAAATTATTGTGTTCATTCTGTCAGCAAATACAGCAGTGAATAATAGATGTATATTCCGTGTGTAGGTAGACTTGAACAGATTGCAAGAAAACGGTAAATGGTCTTTCCATGAAGACTGACCTTTAAATTAAAGTCAGTTCTGTTTGTACCAATGAAGAGATTTATGAATTGACCAAAATAAGAGATGTATTAAAATTTATAATAGTTACCATTTTAAAGAATAAATTGAAGCTTATGAGAATTGAATTGTGTATTTGAAAGTAGTAGAATAGACAGTAATCTCAAAGTGACTGTGTCTATTATTATGGCTGGATTCGAAGCCTATTAATGCGGTATGGGTGGCTCTGGCCATGAACATCAGTAAGCTCTGCACCTACCGTAGCATGTTAATGCCACAGGTCCAGGTGTCACTTTTCAGATATTAAGGGGCTGAGGCAATGAACATAGTGGTGGGTGTTTTGAGGTTGGCTGCTAAATGGGTACTCAGGCATGCTGTTACTGTATGTATGTTAAATAATCTGTAACAATGCTAAACTTGCAATATTTTCTCACTGGGTAAAATTAAGTTCGTATGAATATTAGAAAATAATCTGTTGATTGTAGTTTAGGGGTAAGTAGGCCAGGAGTTTCAGATTTGTCTGTTACTTTTTCTCTGGTTCCCACATGCTGGCAAATGAGATGAAGCATTTCCAGTGTCACATTAAACTAATGCATTTTATTTTTATTTATCATAACTGCTCTTTTTCTGTTACTTGTCATAACTGCTCTTTATGTTGAGGGAGGCTGACAAAGAATGCCTGTTGCTTAAGCAGCTGAGCTGCACTGCTACCAGCAGCATCATGGTGCTGCTCCCGTTCTCCCGTGGTCTTCTGCCCACTCGAGCAGGTAGCACCTGAAAAACAGTTTTCATTGTCTCTCTCATCTTGTTTCTTGCTGTATCACTCAGCATCCTGTAAATATATCTAGATCCAGAAACTTGATTTGGGCTTGGAATAGTCTCTGCAGAAATGTGGCAGAAATGCGGTGATTCGAAGCTGCTTGCTCGCTCTCCACGTAGCACCATAATCAGCCTCCACCCTGGGTCAATTGTAGACACTGTGTGGTCCCAGGTGTCCATAATCAGTGACAACAGTTTATGGGAGACTGGTCTCATTGGTATGGTGATCAGGGGAAGGATCACTCTAGCTGATGTAAAATCTCAAATTTTCAGGAAACTTTTGCAGTAAACCTGTCTCTTCGCATCTCTTTTATTCTACTGATTGTTAGGGCATTGGTGTAAAGAGTTAGTAAAAGTGGTATTTTTTTAAGCTGAAAATCAGTGTTACTGTTTGCTTTTATTTTTTTTTCTAGCTAAAATGCAAGAAATCAAAGCCAGAAACACTTTCTGCTTTCAGAACCCATATTTCAAAAAAAAAAAAAAAAAAAAAAATGTTGGGATTTATATAGCATTATTCAGGTTTGTATATACAAAAGCACTTTTGGGATTACATTTCAATTTTGACTTGCTCTAAATGAGTATGAGTATGTGTTTCTGTAAGTATAGCAGTGCTTGGTACTCTGGTCTTAAATATATGACTATAAAGCACTGTGTCCCAAACAATGTAGTACTACTCATTTTTTACATTTAAAATTGCTTTGTTTATTTGTTTTTTTTTCACTTGAAATCTAACAGCACAAGGCTTTGTTAAGGCAGAAGCAAGTCTTTTCTGTAGTGTAACAGTGATATAAAAAAGAAAAATTTCTGTAAAATAGGGAAGTTTAGTAGAACTGAAGTGTCTGCTTAACACAAAAGGCTGATCATGTAGTGGTCAAATGATATCCGGTCATTTAAACTTTTCAAAGCTGACTTGCATTTTTAAAAGACAACGGTATGCTGCTAATGCTTTGACAATGGAATTTTTCCCCCGAGAACATCAACAATTGGTGAATACAAATATTTGGAACCTTTGTTCTACATGGTATGGACATCCAAGTTAAAAAAAAATAATAAAAGAAAATGGGGATCATTAAACAAAATATTCCTGGCTCTGAAAAGATGCCACATTCTTTTTCCTTTAGGAAAAAAAATTCATATATTTTCTCATTTTAAGCAAACTGGCTTTGCTCATTTGTATGTCTGTTCCAAAACTTGTGACCTGAGCTATGCTGTTCTGAGATTTGCTTGAATGAGATACTTTTCTAACTAAAGTAGGTTAAACCTACAGTATTCATGAGGAAAACCTTGGAAAATGTTCAAACAATGAGAGCACTAGATTAAGCTTACTGTGAAAAGTCTAAAGAATGTATTTTATGTGTGTAAACGTATTGATTGCTCATATATTAGTAGTCGTTAAGGCTTCACAAGTCAGTACCATTCACTGAGTTGAACTTGTAATTTGGCTTTTATTTTGAGCTGAAGTTGAGAAAGAATGTGTAAATGCTGCTGTGGTTGGTTAATTCCCAGCCAGATGGGCTTGATCTTGTGCGATTCTTAGCACCTAGCGAGCCCATTGACTTCATAGGTGGCACACATGCTTCATGAAATTTTTAGCAACTGCGAGGATATGCTGTATTTGTGCAGTTGCTAACATTGAAGTCAATGGGAGCTGTTGGGTGCCCAGTACTTTTCAAAATCAGGTCACATCTTTAGATTTCTAAATAGCGATTTTAAAAGGGACCTTGGCTCCACAAGTCTGTCAGGTCACAGCCCAAACCTGTTATTCCTTTCTCAGCTGCTTTGTGAATCCTTTCTTTTTTTCAGCATTTGCCTCCCTCAATTTCTGGCGAGTTCAGCCAATGGGCAGCCCAAACCATCGCAGGCCGAGAGATGTAAGAGTCTGCCTATTGCTTGTGTGACAGTGCCTCTCCGTTCTGATACTTCCTTGCTCTTTCATTTCAGTTATCATATTTGTCCGTGTGCAGCAGTCCCACTTGTCACTGCATGTTCATAAACACTGAATGTACTGCTTAAACTGCCCTGTGTCAGGAACTAATTCTCAAATACTAAAACTAATCATTCTTGAGACTATTTTTAGATAGGGCTTCATATAAATGGCAGTGTTGTTAATATAGTGAATGGATATAGATTGATTAGAATCTCCTGGTTACCATACATTTCTCCTATCTCTTTCTAAAGATCGAGTCATTTTCCTTGTTGGCTAACTGCTTTGAACTGCAGCTGAATATCAGTCTGTAGCCAAATAACAAAAATGAGCTGCTTTTGCTTGTGGTTAGTATGTAAAATTCCAAAAGTGAGAGTAGGCTTTTGAAAATAAACTTGTGCCACGATATCATCACAGCTGTGGAAATACTAGTCGTCTGTGTGTGTGCGTGCAAGTCAAATATCTGTGCATGCACATCTGGTATTGGTATGCGTAAGTTATGCTTGCTCAGTTGCACATGCCCGACTTGGAAAATCTGCCCTGTAGTTATTAGAAGATGTGACATATTTTTTGGCATGTTATGAAGCATAAGAGAAACAATCTCCCCCCACACACACATGCACACACACACTGTGTGTCCCCCCATACGTATAGTCCTGGGGTCTGCGTCCACCAAGGATTGCTTTTTATTCTTTGTAACTGTTTGCCATTTGGGGACTGAGGGAAGTTGCGAGCAGGTGTGACAGATCAGGTAGATTTTGGCTCCCTTTGCCACAGACCCTTGAAACAGATGGCTTAGATCGGTGCTTACTGAACATATGGAGTGAACACACTAGTTACCAAACTAGAACCTCAGCTGCACTAGCCAGTGCTTTCCGCTTGGCATTTAGCTGTGAATACTTACTACATATTTAGGATAGCACATCCTTTCTTCATTTTGTCTTCTTCTTAAATACTTTTTGCCCTTAGGCTATCTTTTCTCCCCTTTCTTATCCTTCCTTATTCACTGCAGTCTCCTTTGTTACTTCCCTCCTCATCTGAGTAGGTGCTGAATGCTTTGGCTGTCGGGACTGTGTGGCCAGGTTGTTAACCACGAGCCTGCCTCAAACTCGCGTTCGTATCTGCTTCCTAAGACAAAGGGAGAAACAAACCTAGAGAAATAATAATAAGATTACTCATTAATATTTGGAGCTTAGATGCAGGGATACCAGAGAACAACAAATAGAATCTTAATCTTTCCATTGGAAATTACATAACTTTTCATCAACCTTTGAGGGAGGGGAAGAGTAAAAGGAGCGAAAACATTGATAAAACCAGCAGAAAAGGAATAAGCCAGTTGAGCTGTGATGTATTACCATCACTGAACTGAATTCTTTTTAAGTCCACATCTAAAAGTCTGAAGATGTGACATGATTATGAGATAATCCTCTAGCTTCAGTGGGAGTTTCTTGGCCCTCAGCACCACTTACTGTAAAGCAGATTGATTGTTTAGATCCTAAAAGTGAGTATAAGTGCTTGAGGCACCCATTAATGAAAAACTTGGACTTGGCTATTATTGGCTATTTCTCTGTTTAAATAATGCTGTGATTGGTATGTTGGTGCAAGGAACTGGGCAAGATGTTCTCCTGAGGTCCCTACACTTCTGCCATCTTTAAATATTTGAAAGAGATGAGAGAGAGTATGAGAGAGTGGCCTCAGGCCACAGTGTAGTACTTCACGGGATGCATTTGGCCCTTGGGCCATATTTGCCTGTTTGTTTTTACTTAAAAGAAAAATCCTAGCAAATCTGACTATTAATGAATGTCTTAAAAGCAAATGAGAAAAAGCTGGCAAGGAGATGGTAAAGCAGGGAAGCTTGTAGTCTTTGCTCACTGTCTTCCAAAAATTTTGAAATTCTGCAGCATTTCCTGGAGGGAAGGATTTAGCGGGGTGCAGGAGCTGAGCCCGTCGAAGGCTGGCTTTGCGGGTGCAGAACTGCACACACGTTCTGCTCAGTCGCAGTCGTTTGCTCCTCAGAGGTCTGGCTCACATGTATTGCTTTATCTTTCCTACTGTTAGAGTGGCCCTATGTACCGTGCACATATGCTGGAGACCTGATTTATAATTAAGAGCAGCTGGCCATGCTGCTGTCCAAAATAATTTCCTCTAGTGAAGGATCAGTGGAGGAAAAATGCAGAGATGTTTTAGTATTTGGTTGAAAGGAAGAAGAGGAGCTTTCATGTTGCACACAGTCAGGTGAAGTTTATTGCCTGTCTGAAGAACCAAGAGCTACGTATCTGGTCCATGCTGTGAGTCCTGTGCTGCACCTGTGGTGAAAAAAACAGAAGTAAAAGTTGCCTTAAGGCAGCTTATGGGAATTCCCTATATAGCTTATTTAACTTGTCCTGGTGGCTGCTTCTGCCCTGGTAGTCCTCAGAAGTGAAAAGAGCAGAAAGACGGTAAAGGTGGGTAACCTTCACCCCCCCACCCTGCTAAGTCTTTACCCCCATTGCGCAGGTGTGCTTAGCACTTCTGTAGTGTATCTAGTAACTTCGTGTGAGAGAGATTTTTATAGCCGTCATGGAAAAAGATTTCATGTATAGTGTGCTACAGCTACTCTGGACTCAAATAGAGTGTCATTCTGTGCATAATGTCATTTTTTAAATAAACATAAGGGAAATTAATCTCAGATTATGTTTTTTTTTTCTCCAGTGTGTGTTTTTAGAGTGAGTAAAGCCTCCTGTGGCAATGTTATGCCCCTGAGGGATGGTAGGAGTGCTAAGCCTCGCCTCTTTGGTGCTCTGCTGCTTTTATCTAGATAAATTTTTTTTTGGCTTTCCCTTCTCTCAAGCAGTATAGGAAACGGGAAGAGCATGAGACTGGCGGAGGCTGCCTCTGCTTGTGGAAGAGCCCTTCTCCAGCGTAATGAGAGGAGAAGAGCTGCGGTGGTGGCTGAACTGCTCCTTTGTCCCCTTGCCCACACCTCTGTTGCATGGATACGGTGATCCCGGAGACCGTGCTTGCTGGCTCCTGTTTCCTTTTTTAGGTAGCCTAAAACCCGCCGCAGGGAGTGTGAGCGCAGGAGTGGCATAACAGAGCGGCTACTGCCGCGGGCGCCCAGTTCCCTTGTGGCTTCGAGGAGGCAGCAACATGGGCCTGTGACCTGCAGGGCTGGGGAGGGCGTGAGGAGAGGGGAAGCGCCTGAGAAGCCTTTGCCCTCCGGAAGGAAGACGGGGATGAGCAGCTGCCTGCTAAGTTTTTAAGAGAAGCTATTGTAGAAATCGATAGGGATTGGGAAGCAGCAGCTCTCTGATCAGAGATTATGTGGAGTGTGTGTTTCTGTATATGGCATCGCAGTTTTCTTGAGAAGGTGGAGGGGGATTATCTAACTGTCACCCCATAATTTATCCTGAGCTACAGTCTTTGTTCTCCTTTTGAAAGGTTTGAGTTAATTACTTACAGCTTAATTGTGTGCCCAAGCTGAGGGGTTTGACTGCTTGCAGGATTAAAACAATATAGAAATATTTTTGTGTTGTGTGTGCCACTGATGCTATTTATGTGACCTCTGGCAGTCGCCGCAGCATGATGGTCAATGGCTGTCTCTGGTCTGCTGAACGCCAGGTGCAGGCTGAAAGCTTGGACTGCAACCCAACTCAAGTCAAGCAATAAGGTTATGCATTTACTGTAACATGATTTATGCAGGCCTCCATGGTGGGTATTAAGTTGGCTAAAAACGGATGCTGTCCTTTTTCTGGGCATTCAGCTCTGCCATATAAATATGCTATTCAGGTCTGCTAAATTTTTATAAAATGCTGCTTCTGCCAGCCTGGCTAACAGGGGTTATCCAACAGTGACACTTCAATAGCAAAATGTTTTGTGAATGATTTTAACCTGTTTGTTTTTCTCTCACACTGTGATCCTAAATATTTTTACAAAACTATGTCTGAGAGATGTATTCTCTTGGAAGAGCTTAGAAAAGGCAAATTAAGAGGTAAATTTCGTATTTATTGATGTAGTCTGTTTTTATTAACTTGAAAGTTAAGATGCATGTATGACTGTACTTGTATTGAAAGCACATGTTCATAAATATGGCTATAAAGCTCAGTTCTTCCAAAAAAAAAAAAAAAAGTTGTTAAACGTAACTGATGAGGAGGCATCTATTTGTCCAACAATTTTATGTTGCTATAGCTTGGAGCTAATAATGTTAATAGAAGGAGCATTTTCAAATTGCAAGTCTGATGTAAAATACTAAATTTGTCAATAACTGAATTATAAAACAAACATTCCAATTATTAAGGCACCTTTAGCTTTTGTTCATGTGATGGACAGGCAACTGTTCTTGCCTGTACCTGTCCCTAGAAGTTATTATTATGCATACTTAAAGTTCCTCTTTATTTTTCCCATGTTCATAACAACGGCATTATGATGTGACATATCTTTTCCAGATATTTTGCTTGAATAAATAAGTAGGATATTAAATTCAACTAGGGTATTAGATTATAAATTAGTTCTGTAACAGGCGTCATAATGTTATTTAGATTTTCAGTTTACAGACACCTTGTAGCAACTCCCCAGAGCTATGCTACAGAATTAGAGGAAGATGTGAGTTGATGTAAGAAAATTGGTTTTGGTAATATGCTGATGTCAGTAGAGTTTTGCTGTGTGGAAAGATATTTAAATTAACGCTTTTACTTACTGCATTGTACAAATGAAAGATTGGTAATGATTTCAAATTACTGATTTGTTGGCGCTTGGACTAAGCATACATGACTATAAATGTCTTTTCCCTAGTAGGGTAATATTTATATGGTGAGTATATATGTGGGTTTTATTTTTAACAGACAGAGAAACGTATCCCAAACTTCCCTGTAATATAAGCATTCATTTCATGTCAGAAGAATGAAGAAATTTAAGAGCTTTTATAGTTTAAAAAACACAGGTTGACATAGAGAGCTCTGTACCTTCTGAACAAGGAAGAGAGAACAGACTTATAGTGGTGGTCTTGAATAACTGTATTATGATTAGCAAGCACAGTGACACCATACTGGTAAGAGAGATGTGAAAACATGCACATTTATAAAAATACATTTACTAGTCGGATTGATGGTAATGGTAACCTAAAGAGAGAGCTACTAAGCAAAAAGATTTATAGCTGCTTACATAGGTATTCTGTAAATATTGGAATCCATACTCACTGTGATGTTTTATATATTCAGAGCAAGAGTACAAGGTGAAAAATAACTGTGAAAAGAAGTAGATGTCCTCCTGAGCCATTTTCTGAGATGATGGACAGGAATATTGGTAGGAGTCTCAATTAAAATCAAACCACACAAAAAATACCCTAGCTGCTTTTATTAATGAGGACTACCAGAGTAAAGGAACAGATTATCTCCTTCTCCAAAGCAAATTGGCAGATGGAGAAAATGTGTGTGTAGGTATCAGCAAGACTGTCTTGAACCCCCCTCTGCTGCTTGTCACAGAGGTGCTATTTCAGAGTCTTCTGTCGGGGCTGCACGGAGGCAGCTTGGTGGCTAGGACATAATGTGAATTCTCCCCCCTTTCCTTTCATCTCCTCCCAGCCCCTGCTGCAGCAACCCTCAGTGGAAGTGTGTAAGGAGTACACAGTTGTTCAGGAAATCTCTCATGTTTACCTCTTTGGACAACAGATATTAAAAGTAAAGTTTCTGATTCCTTCAAAATATTGCTCACTTCCCCAAGAAGGGGAAACGGTGATGGGGCTACACATCTTCCATTTTTTCAGCTGTTGCTGTGGGTATGCCTCCCATAGACTTGGGAGCTATCAGCCCTGGCTTACTGCATACCCAGACGGGGTATATGGTGCCAGGCAACAGAACTGTCCTAAACTGGGAGTAATTCTGAAGTGAAGGGACTTAGGGAGATTTAAAGTAGAAATGAGCACAGGTTCAGGCTTTGGAGTTTACTGTACAGGCCCTTTGTGTCTTGTCTTTCCTGCTGCCCAGAAATACGGCTGTCTCATGTTGTGGACTCTTAGAGGTATCCCAGTCTGAGGACCTGTTCCTGCAGCTGTTATTTTGCCCTTTAGGTCAGATCTTGCTTCACTGGGAAGCAATTCCCTTCTCACTGGTTGACCACTGTTATTTAACGGATGAATGCAAAAGCTCAGCTCCTGCTCACATACCCTAGATATGATCTTTCTTTACTTTGATATCTGCTAAATGGTGAGGTTAATGAGGACTGCCAAAACATGAACTTTAATGATTGGGCCACTAATTTAACTGACTGAATCTGAATTTAGAAGCCTTATTCTTGGCTCCTTTTTAAAAACTATCTTAGCCATAGTTAAAATGAAGATTCAGAAACATCAGAGCCATATCCTAATGCTGCACATCTGTTGATAATACAGGCATGCTTTTTTCTAGTGTTTCTGTGTGAGTTCATGAGTCCAGGCATGCTTTTATATGCAAAATCTGTCTGGAGCCCATACTCCTTGCCTCACCATGGACATGCTATGAACATTCACTATTTGAATGTGATTTGTCATCTAAATGTAGCTGGTGTTAAAGTCTGAATGTCTCGTTACTGTGAAACATTTTGCTGCTTTTAAAACAACTTGAACAAAGACAGCACTTCATATTGCACTTTGATATGTGTCTTTATTGAAACAGCTCCTCTCCATTGCTGAGGCACTGAAGCATTTGCATTAAGTGATACAGGAGATGCCATAGCAATTTCATGAGAATTACCCTTTGCAATGAATGTTAGATTAAACACCTAAGTAAAATCCCTTGAAAGTGGCCAGAAGATAAATTGGAGCAGAGCTCTACCTAGGTAGAATTAAATTATGTACCTTCTTTTAAAGATTGTTTTTAATTGATTTGGTGCATACTCTTTAGTTAGTTAATAACAAGTATTTTACCTGTGGCTATATGATCACTCATGTGAGTTAGATTTACAGCACTAAGAAATGGCCTTTATCAAAGAAAACAATTTCATAAAGGGGCTGTCCCCTTTTACTGCTGTGTTGCTGATAATGGGTCTGGACTGTTTTCTGATTAGTGCTCCAGTGTTATACTAATATTGAAGATGTTCTCTACCAGATAAATGCAGGATTATCACATCGTTTTAGCAACCTAATCTGTTCCTTGATTGCACACTACAGCAGCTTTCATATCTCAACCCCCTCTTCTCCATTAGGATTTTTAAAGCTGTACAAAAATGAGGCTGGGAGGGAGATGAGGATAGGAGGAGAAGAGGGCAGGATACAGGATAAAAAACGGTGGAGAAAGGAGTTACAAGTAGCTGGAAATTTCGCCGGTGCAGCAGTTCCTCCTGCTTTGCTTCTTTGGAGGCTTGAATTTGAATGGTGCTTTTAACTTCCAGTGTAGCTGATAGGAATTACAGATCTTCACTGCCTGTCAGTGTTGGACCCTAAATGTGTAATATTGGGCCCAGTTTATAAGAAACTAGGATAAAATAAATTAAATTTCATCATTCAAAAACTGTGTTAGGTGTTATTTTTATTAGCTTTGGCCCAACTTCTATATGTTACCTCCCAGTTCTCACTAGTTAACTTTATACCAAATCCTACATCTACAGTGAAATCTAACATAAGAATTTTCAAATGCCTATACCCCAAATTAGACATCCTCATTTGGGAATGCCATGATCATCAACATAGTGGAAAAGTCCTTTCCTTGATAAAGGACACATATACCATGGATCCAGAGAAAAAAAAAATTAAGGACCTGGAAAGAGAGGAAGGGTCTGACAGGGATGCACTTTATTGCTCGCAGAACTCCTGACACAGGAAAGATGGGATGGGTGCATGGGAAGCTAACTGCAGCCTGAGCGTGATGCTGTTGAGTCTCTTCCTTGTGGTTCTCTCGAAAAGTCCTAAGAGATCACTATGACAAGAAGGCGTCTTTGAGGTTGCTGCAGTTAATAATTATGATTACTGATTTTGGTTACAAACTTCTGAGCTATAGGGATAATTCTGCAAATTGGCCAAAGAGAGAATTTCTCTTTGGGCAATCTTAAAGGTTTTCTCCTCAGAGTTCTCCTTGCGTAGGTATGTATAGGTATGTATGAGCCTTGCCTCAAATCCTCATTTGAGCCTGATAGAGACACATTTCTTGTCTTCAGTGACTCTTGGATTTTTAAAAAAGGCCTAAAGTTACACATGTTAAAAAAAAAATTTCAGATAATGATCTCTTAACCTCTAAAATCAGAATCCAAATGAGAAAAAGATTAAAAAAAAATTCCTACCTAACAATTAGATAGCTAATGTTTGCATAATTTTAATTATCATATACTGCAATTATTTCTAATTCATTTCAGTATACAAATCACTATTTTATATATGGCATGTTGTTAATGTTTACTACTATAATTACTAATTTGCAGTATAAGGCAGCAATTTTATAGTTATTCAGTTACATATAATTATTATGTCAAATAGGAGACAGCAATTAACACTGAAATGTATTAGAAATGATTGTACTAAAATTACTCTAAGAATATTTGACACACAATTGTCATGTAGTGGAAGATGGTTTGCATTTTTCTACTCTTTTCTACTCTTTTCCCCTATCCATGCTTTTAGAAAATGAATTATTTGGGACCCCAAAGGATTAAATCCTCCAAAATTCTTATTCCTTGATCACATTGACAGAAGAGTTAGAGCTAGAGCTAATGAGCAAGATCAGAGAGTCTTCTGTACCTAAATCTCATTTGAGGTTCAGGGTTTAGGTACCTTGTTCTACAGAAGCAGTTCAGAAAGCCTGTAGGTCAGTGGCTGCTTAAAGAGGAGATGTTTACGTTCTTCTGGTGCCCACAGCTCTATAGGGGCCTGAGTCAAAAGATACATTTGGCAAATGTTTTGAGCTGCACCTGCGGTGATGCTGTAATGGGAAGGTGCCAAATGTGTCCTGAGCCCGCAGCTGGCATCCCTGGCACAGTGTGGCTCTAGCAGCCAGGGGAGGTGCCAGGTAGCGAGGTGATGGCAGAAGGAGGCAGGGCAAAGAAGAGGGTACCACAGCTGCTCATGGTGACCCACAGCATGTCTAACACATTTCACTGAGACTGCCGAGGCACAACAGTCCCATGCATTACATCTTCAAACTGACAGCAGTGGTGCTGTACACCTGCTGCATGAAAACCTCACCAGGAAGGAGGAAAGCTGAGGTTTGTGTTCTGCTCAGGAAGGAGGGATCTCCTACCCAAAACTCCTGTATCAGATTGCTCTATCTCCTACATCATGGGAATAAACCCTAATGCAGGTTATGGTTGGGAGTAACCTTAACTTCCTTTGCTGAAGCTGGGCCACCCCGCTGTGAAGTGCGGGAGTTACGGAGCCAGAATAAAGCAGGCACCTGAGGGCTGTGACACTTCTGGGAAGGCAGGGACTTGGCCTGGGGTGGGTTCTGCTTTGGGAGCTCTTGGCTCCACAGACAGGGCCCATTGTAGTGCAAAAGGTGGAACAAAGCTCTTAGTATGGAAAAAATGACAGCCTTAAGTCACCTAGGGAATCCTTAAAGAGGGGAAAATTCCTGTTTCACATCCTGATTCATACAGAATATAGATTAGCACTACTACTTAAACAAACTGTTACTTTGTGGCAAAATAGTTCTCTCTGACAATTCTTTTTTTCGCTAGGGATTTAAAATTTGGGCAGCTCTAAGCCCTGCTAAACAAAATTCATGGCTGTACATCTTAATAAAGCAAAGAGGAGCATAGCATGTCAAACAAATTCACCTTCTTTCCTTGGTTTCAGTGTAAAGCTGATACAACTGCACATGGCACGGGGAGATTCAAATAGGGCCCTCAGTGTGTTAACAGAGCATGTTGACTTATATCAGTCCTTTTGCCTGGTTTAAAATTGATCCCCTTAGAAAAGTTAAATATCACCTATGTTTGTAGATTGCTAGACAGCTATTAAGATAATGCTTTTATAAATACAGATGGTGCCCTTATCAAAATTACATGGCAGTAAATAGATGCCAGTAGAAATAATATGACACTTTGATTAGCTAATAAAATGGAGCACAAATAGAATGGGGATGCTAAGTTGCTCTGACAGTTTTCATACTGTCTTATTTATTGCTTATTTAGCTTTGATAAGTTTCTATTACAGTTTTTGCTTCTTAAGCAATTCCTTTGAACCTTTAATTTTTAAACAGTAATCTGTGTTTTAGTGTCTACAGTGGAAAATCCTCATTGTCAATAAGCTCTTCATCGTGATAGCAAACTGTTTTCATTTTTTTTAAAGTAAATGGATGGGCCAAATTGCATGCTGAAAGTTGTGGTGATAAAAGTGGCAGAGGGTGCCAATTAATGTGTTACACGAAAATTATTGATTAAAGCAAATAATTGCTCAGAATTTGGCAAGCAGTACTGGTTCACTGATGTGGCAGCTTTTTATGCTGTGAGAGATACAGTGAAAGTCTTTTTCTTACATTGGTACATAGAATGACAACAGGAAAATTATACAGGAGGATGATTGTACTTTGGAGAGGGAATTATATTGAGAAATTAGTCTAAATACTTAGGACAAGAGTCTCAGGTGTTCAAAATTGGTGTAACTTCATCAGCGTCAGTGGGATTGAAATGTGGTCTTGTCACTTTTAAATCTGCTGATAATACGTACGTGGGAGATACTGGCTGACCTTGGAGACATATCAGAATAATGTACTCATTGATGAATTAATTGATGAGCTTGTGAATTGCAGTGATAATCAAGTGGCACAGACATCAGGTGAGATAAGTACAAACAAAATGTGGGTGATTAACGTAGTTGCAGTATCGTTCTGACTAATATTTCAACTTTTTTAGTACCAAACAAAAATTCACTTAGCAACTTGAAAGCAGAAAATGATTAACACCTGCCACAGATTTTAAAATCTTCTCAGGAACTTTTGGCTGCCTGTGCTTTCTCAGGAAGTATGAAGTTCAGTTTTGGTCTTTTGGTGCAACGTATCCATAATATTTATAGTAAGTCTACAGTGTAGCAGTGCTCCTGGCAAATGCTGTGAGTGAGCTAGTAGTGAGCTAGATTGCCTCTTCCACTTTTATGGAGGGAGAAAGATTTCAGCGCCTTTGTTCAGTGTTTCCCTGTGCACCCTATGGAGCAGCAGTGCCATGGCGAAAAATGATCTCCAGTTCTCCTCAGCCTTACTGTTCTATCACTGTCGGTCTGCCGGTGGCCGGCAGAGTTGGGCACAGCCGGGTGGAGAGAGGGGAACCAGCATCCCAGCTGCCGTGGTCTTCTGGATCCATACCAAGCATCCACAGTCAGATTCTTATATCCCAGCTATGGCTTCACTGCAGTTAAGCAAAACTCTTTCCATGCTTAAAGGTCCTTGAATGCACAACAGCCAGGGCTAGGCTTGGGGGATGAAAAATCCTGTTCTCACATACAGACAGTTGGTGTGAGGGTGAACAACCTGTGTGAAGAACTGTGGGCTGCACAGGAAATTTCCACCCATTGCTGCCTCACTGGGAAATGTCAGTGACAGAGGAAAGGGTGTCTTTTAGATTATTTCTCTTGAGCCCCCTGCCATCAAGGTTCTTTGCAGAGGGGGGTGGTTTGGGGCTATGAGAACATTTAGCGCCTGACTGACCCTGTAGATATAGTCCAAATGTTGCATATATCTAGTTGTCAGAGAGCAGACAGGACATATATTCTATGCCTCATAGAAAAAAAAACCCTTTCAGGTGTCCAGGCACTGGCTATATGGGCATAATAAAATCCTGTGGCTGCTCGTGCTTTCACCTTTTGTTATAAAATTTTAAAAACCTATTTTCCAAATAAATAAATTTAAGAAATCCCAAACCATAACAAAAACCCCCTTCAGATCTCACATCTTTATGGCTATATTGTCAACTTGATACATGAGGTTTTAGCTGTGCAAATCCCTTTAATGCAAAGGGGAGTTGTACAGCTAAAGATTTACACATTGACATAAGAATAATATTTCTTTAACATTTTCTCTTTTTTGTTTTTGTTTTTCCTATTGATTCTTTCCCCCTGTTTTTTCTCCTTTGCTCTTTAATCAAAAATTCAGGCTAATTCAGTGCTGCTTTTTCTGTAGTGAGAGGCAGGCATGATGATCCCTCCCTAACTGCTGAACAGGCATAAATCAGAGAGCCATATATGATTATTAAGGTGGCAGTAATAATGAAAGTACTTTCTCACCCGTGTTTCCTCCCAGGATAATGTGGGGCAGTCAATACTGCAGAATCCAATCTTGGTGAAAAAACTTTTTTTAAAACAGTTTTTTTTTTAGGATAACTGTGTCAACCTTTCTGGCTAAAATTTCCTTCACTGCTCAAAAGTAATGTGGTTGACACAAACAGATGTACATAAATCTAACATTTCAAGGAAGATCATGCCATATCCTATCTATATGACAGGGCAGAATTCGAACATTCTTGTGCTCGCCTGTGGGCATAATGCAAATTCCTTGGGCCAGAGAGACTTGCTTTTTGCTCCAGAATTTCAATTGGTTGTCTCCTCATTTTAAAAAATGGTTTCACTCTACACAGCTGGATTGTAGAGTTTTCCTTCCTTGTCTTAGTAGGTGACAACTGACCTAAACGTTGAGTCCTTTGGGACTGTGAACAATGCACACACCTTTATCTCTGATTTATATTAGAAAGTGCATTCTCCCCATCTTCTTTTTTCCAGAGAACTTGCGTTGCTTCCCAGTATGCAACCTTGGAAACATTTATTGTCTGCGTAGTAGGATATGCAGTTGAGGTATTTCCTTTTTTTATTCCCAGGGAAAGGAAGGGATTGTCACCCTTCGGGATGGGGTGAACTAATCCTACACAGCCCAATCACTGTCAAAATGAGAACACAACCCAGATGGAATTTAGAGCACTGTAAGGAAGGCATTTTGCCAAAATATTTGTCTAGAGAATGGCAGAGATTAAAGCACTTCCAGCTCTGATTGGATTACCATGGACCAGGAGCACTTTAATCTCTGCCACTGTGGCTTTGGGGGAAGCCAGTGATTGAGACGTGTGGCGGGATCCTGCTGAAGAAGCGGATGACTGAACTTAGCTCTTTTAATCTTCTAGTCCTGTTGCTGTAGTAGAAAAATATTAAACTGTTGCACTAGAGAGAGAGAAATTGGTAGTGAGTACTTATTTTACCATGTGAAGAAAATACAAATTGCGCACACTCCCCTCCACAGTGGTGGAAACAGCCGTTGTGTCATAGCCGGACTAAGAGCAGCCTGAGTCCCTGCTCAAAATACAATGCTCAGTAAGATGGTGTTTGCAATTACTGTAAGAACATAATAGCTAACGCTGCAAGTCAAAGGTAACCCAGTATCCTGTCTCAGACCAATAACAGATGTCTGTGCAAGAGTATTAAGACAGAGCATATATGAAGTGTTTTACCCTCTGGTACATTCTTCCAGTTTCTGACAATAGTATTTTCTGGACAATTCTTAAATAATTTTTGTTTATACACTTTGTATTTCATGCATAACTGCAAACAGAGCTATTCAAGCATGATTCAAAGTATAGGAATGCACTTTCAGAGAAGGCAGGAACAGAGAAGCGTGAAATACTAGAAACCAACTTTGGATGATATAGGTCAGTAAAGAGATAGGGACAAGAGCAAAAAAATAAAAGAAACTGGAAACTGAGAAATTTCTCTTGTTCAAGCCTCAGTCAAGAAAGGACAGATTTAATAGAGAAAAGAAGATACGGGAGAGGCGATGAAAATTGTCATGAGAGATCTGAAATGCGCGTTCTGTGCCTGACCTGGAGCATGCAGGGCGCAGGACATTTTCTGCACCGGACAGTGTCCTCCTCCCTTATGCAAGGGCCTCCAACCCCGTTCCCCTTAGTGGGCCTGGCTAAGTTGATCTGGTGTTCGTAAAGCCACTGTCAGCATTCTCCTGAGAATGACGCGGAGGGGAACTGTGAGACTGGCATAATCTCCAAAACCTGCCTGTGAGGTTGGGCTTTTATAGTGAATAACTGTTATATTTTAACAGTGAATAACTGTTATAGCACTAAACGTAGAGAGAGCCGCCCTGGCTGGCAGCTTCTGGAGCTGTGAGGAGGAGGGAAGGCCTCTTCCCTCTCCTCCAGCTGGTGCGGGGTGACTGGAGGTGAAGCTGGGTGGGCACCAGTCCCTCAGCAGCCAAGGCAGTGGAAGTGCCCTATGGGGCTCTCTGAAAGGCTGAGTGAGCGGGCTTGCTGCAGCTGCCAGGAAAGTCATGGGGCTGGTTTTGTTAGCTTTAGTGCAGCTTGGCTCACCAGAAAAATACATCTCCCAAGAATGGCAGAAGTCTTATTTTCCATTTTCAATTACCATTAGAAATCTGGTCCTTCAAGGAACAGGCCACATGTATAGCCTTTGCGAAAATATGTACAACTTAGATTGGAAGCATGTTTAACGCCACATAGACTTCTTTAATCCTTAAATGATCCTTCAGACTATGATGGTAAAGCAGTTTCATCCTTATGCTTTATGTGCTATTGTGCCAGCTTTGGATGGTGAGAAAGCTAAATATTTTTGTCATTTTGGTTAGTTTATATACTCTATGCCTGTTTTTCTGGCAAAGTAAAATGTCTGGTGTGTCCTGCCCCTGCCGTCTGTATTTGGATGCAGAATGAAGTGAAATGAACCCTATAAGCCAAGTACTGAGTTCCTTTCCTTGCTTTCATTAGCTTTTACTTGGCAAATTCTAGTGGCTATTATATATAGAGAAAACAAAACACTTTAAAAAAAAGTGGATGTTTATGGAAGACGTGGTGTAACTTAATAAACACAGTATACATGTTAGCGCAAGAACATCCATTCTCATAAGTACAGAAGCTACATATGGTGCTGACAGAAAATGCCATATGTTTGTAGAAGAGGCTACGCTTGTGTAACGCCTTTTTTGAGACCTACTAGTCTGTGAAAAATAACAATTCTGTTTAATACTGCTGTTTGTGGCCCCTTGGTTTTGTCTTTTGACTTCTAGGGAATAGCCAGCTGGAATGGACTTGGACACATAGATCCACGCTCCTCTTCGAGGTCACTTAACCCTAACAGTGCCCGCCTGGAGGATCTAAACAACACTCCAAAATTAGGCCATCTCTTGTATTATTCTCCCTGGCCTCGAATGCTGAGTGCCGGGCTCCCTGGTGACACAGCTTCCAAAGGAAAGTAGTTCTAGTTGGTCTCATCTGTGGCCTGCTGGCAGCGATGCTGTCATTGGAGACGTGCACTTGAAGGCAGGCTCTCAGGCTGGGAAGAGGTTTGACTGCAGGAGTCCCACCGTTCTGTTGCCCTAACCACCAGCGGATGCCGCAGCAGGAAGCAGCATCTCCTCTGCTAGGCGATGTTGTCGTGAGCTGCGGTTTGTTCTTTGAGAGAGCAGAAGTAGGTGCTTATGGTGAGGTGGGGATTCCGGGCTGTGGAGGGAGACATGCACCTCTTGCCTTGTCTGGGGGACTTTTAGAGGGAGGTAAGATTTTGAAAATACTCTGTGCTAAGCTTTCCTGTTGTCTGCGTGGCTGTGTATACAGCATGAGTCTTCTGAGGTTCCTGATAATCTAATGCACTGCATTCTCTTGTGGCCTATGACTCTTCCTTTGGGTTTCAAACTCCACTTTGGGACCAACTTTCTAAAAATGAATGCCTTGCGGTGCCTAAATTATAGATGCCTAAGCCCTTTATTGGATCTACTGCAGCCTAAACCTGCTTAGTTAGAGATCTGATTAGGTAGCAGCCATAGCTGGTATGGCTTCTGCTTCCTGGAATAGCCCTGATTTTTAATCTAAAGATGTTTGCACTTTACAGAGGTTGGTTTGGATTAACTAGATCCCTCTGTCTATGTACTGTGCATAAATAATACACAGCTGCTAGCAATTCATGACATTATACAATTATTATTTTTAGTTGTTCACTGAAGAAAAGTGTTTGAAACAGGCGCACAGATAATTTGATCAGTAAGCTTTTCAGAAATAGGCAATAGAGAGTTAATTCTGGGTGTCGTCAGCTGCTTTCAGTTTTGAACATGTATTGGATTCAGAAGACAGCCATATAGAAAAGAATGTTATGTTAATGTGACAGCAATCACAGACACTGCTATTGAAAACTCACTGTTGCTCTACCCTCCAAAATTAACATTATAACCTTATGTCAGTGACTCACTATTATCCTAATACCTGGTTTTGGATTCTGTCCAGTCCCATTAGATATCCCCATGTTGATTGCTCTCTTACTGGTGAATGTTAATTGCCTCCAAATCTCAGTGGAGTTCAAAAGCTTGGGGAAAAAGTACTGACTGGTACAGCCGCTAGTTTTATTAACAGGCAAGTAAATAATAAATCTGTTCGGAGATTTGAGTGAAGTGCCTGAGACAGGAGATATAAACAGCTGATCTCACATCTTTCTTTGCATGTCTATCATATGTTAGTAATGAGATAGCAGAGTAAGCCATACTGACTTTCAACATTTAAATGATATCAGTAGTGCCTGTCCAAAATCAGTGTACTTTAAGAGGTAGTCAGGTTCCATATCCTTCCCATTGGGATTCTCGTCTGCTTGACATTAAATGATGCCCCTTATTACCTTTTAAGATGTTCTTTAGAGTTAGTGGGACTATTTAAATAAAATGATGATGTCAAAATATGGTTATAGTAAGGCTTGTCACCTGTCATTTAGTATTTTTCCTCCTCCTGTTGATGCATATTTATGCGCTTTTATAGAGGAACTGCTCTTTTGCTTTGCTTTAAAAGAGAACTGAAATCTTTATTACTTGGCTACTTTCTTTAGTCTGCTTGTTTTAATCACAGATTTTTAATAAAACCCTCACCCTCTCCCTCATTTCCACACCAGAAACCTCTAGATGGAGAATCCACGTTATAATCTCATCATGGGTTTGCTTCTTGTAGAATATTTTCTGGCTTAAGTTCCTCTTCTGGTGGTTTTTAGTTTGTAAAAATGTTGGTAGTACTTACAGAGCTGAAATAAGTGATGTGAAGAATATACTGTAATCACATACTGCAGAATAATTACATATTTTATATCACTGGTTTTCAGTTGGTAGGTAATATATAATCTCCTAGTAGAGATCTGTAATGACTCATTTTAGACACTGACCCTCTAACTTCATTTCAGGAATGAAATATTTCCTAATCCAGTAATGTCTGTCTATACCATCATGTCATGTAGATAAAGAAAAGGAACTCTGGGCACCAACTGCTAGATTGCCTAACAAAAATAAATGTCAGCAGGTGAATTGCTTGCTGAATGCTAGGCTGAAGTTGAACGTGAGCTGAACATGTGTTATGGCCATATAAAATCTGTATTAGAGGAGGTGAAGTAAAGTTGCTATTTTTGTTAGGCTGATATAATAAAAAACATACCCAATCTTAACTTCTTTTTATATTGATCTGATAAGCATAACATCTCCAGATTAACATGAATTTTTTAGGCAGTGCGAAAGTGGTGATCGCACAGCAACCATACTGATGGTGAAAATGTGAACGGAAGCCCAGAATTTCGTTGTTGAGACGTACGCCAAAGAAACCAAACCAGAACAAGAAGGTGAGAGAGAGAAGCTGAATGGCATTTCTTCTAGTAGAAATGAGTCAAATAGCTATAGGCCAGTGGTGTTTATTAAAATACTTGAACCTCGTGTGTGTTTTCACCAGATATAGTAAGCAATACACATTGGGAGTGACTGTGTTTGTGATGTCTCCAGAATAAAGATGGTGGGTGCTCGAAATTAAGCTTCTTTAGTCACACTGAAGCACATAAATAACTGCCAGGATTTCACAGCTTCTGAGCATTAAGAATGTCTCATTCATTTCCATTCTGTAAATGTTGGTCACGAGCTTCTCTAGCTGGTTAGTGTCTCTCACTGTGAAGATGCACTTTTCCTATCAAGCCCCGTTTGACTGCATCCCTCCAGTTCTATTCACATTTATGAAGAGTTTCAGCAATAGGAAGGACTCTGCATATTATATTTTATAAACAGTTCTACGTTGCCTTCTTCATTTTTAGAATCCCTGATAACACAGATTGTATGCCAAGGCACAAAAAAGGAGAATGCATAAAAGATTATTTTCTGTTTATTTACTTTTACCAGGTTTTATTTGTGTAGGTAGCATAGAGTGAGGCTGTGTACGTGTACCGTAGAATCTGTGTCACAGTTTTAGTTCCCTTTTTCCCCCTTTGCTTCCGAAACCACCGCCACCTCTCTCTTTCCCTACGCGCTCCCACTGAGAGCTTCCCAGCTCAAAGGACTGCCCCAGCTCTGCCGCAGCGGGGCGGCTGCAGGAGGCAGAGGTACGTGGCTGTGTGCGGGGAGGTACCCTATCCAGAAGTTACTGCCCGTCCCAGCCTCTGCTGGTAGGGGTTAGCTCAAATCTTGACCAAGGAATGGAGAAGCCTGCCCCCATCTGAAACAGGGCAAGGTGGCATGTACTCTTTGACTATCATTAGGGCATGGATGTGTGATGTGAGTTTGTTTAGTAGGAGTAAGCAGTTAGTCTTTGATGCTTAGACATTTTATAGAGCCTATTATATAGAGCCTATGAACACCAGACTCGGCTTTAAGAACGTAACAAAACCCCAGATGCAGTAGTTCGGCGTGGGTCAGATTCATCTTAGATGTAAACATAGTCCTGTATTTCCATAAATTATAGGAGTTTATGCTAGGGATTAATTTGGGCCAGTGACTCAGCTGAGATTAAATTCTTTATATACTTGTGGATTATAATGACAAGAAAGGGGATCACTTTTTCTGGAGAGTGTCTAAGACAAATAGGCCAAAAATAGAATTTCCATAACCCAGAAAAGAATAAAAACCATAGAATCACAAAAAGTAATCAATTTTTGGAAAGAATGAATTTTGTGCTCCTAATTTGCAGAAATCCCAGCAATTGCTACTATGCCCAACCACTCAGTAATACAATAAAATATAATAAAATAATTAAATACAATATATGATTTCTATAATAGGAAACTTTATTTCCTTGTCACAACCTGCAAGTTGCTGATGTTGAGCACATGCTGATGTTCTTCCTCCCAAACCTTCTGCCTTTGCCGCTATTCCACTCTGATCTTCTCATCTTCATTTATTGCGGTTCATCAGGGGCGTAGTCCTAATCTCATTAAAATCAAAGCAAAGCTATTATTGATGAGAGTGATGCAAGATGAATCCCAGGTCTGCAATTCCTTGCCTATCCTAGTCAGCCAGATTATCATCATTAATTTAATGTAATTTAAAATTAATCAAAACACTGAATACTTTTATTTTACCTTTAGTTTGAGCGCATAACCCTGAGGCTTGAAACAGAACTTGTATGAGAAGTTTATCTCTATCCAAGCAGTTGCCTTGCTTGCATTTTAGCCTTGCTCTAAGTAAGGGTTTGAAGGACTGTAAAGTCTTTGGGTTAGCATATTCAGTTTGTAGACTACAGAATCTACTGATTTTGAGTAATCTGCGTAGATGTGTGTGTAAAGTACTTCCACAGTCATAATCTTGAATAGTTCAAATTTAATTATGACTAGAGATCCCATATTTCATTTATATGTAAAATTAAAATATGCAGAAGCTAATCGTATTCCAAGACTGACTCCAAATATTTCTGAGCTAAAATGTTTGTAACATAGAAATCTTATTAAAATTCCTATTTCTACACATTTTAGTAGTAATTTGGTTTAAAAATTGCAAGACTGTAGTTTCATTTGACTGAGGGAAGAATTATGAGACTGTAGGCAGACTAACTGCAGTTTTAACAATGCTAAAATCCATTATAAATCAGAAAAGGAGGGAAAAAGTACACATGCCATAATAATAATTTATTTGACGGTGCTATTGAATATACATATAGCTCACAGATTATGTTTTTCTAGTACACTAAAAATAAAAAGGCTAAGCACAGGAACATTATTTTTAATATGAGGTTGCAATACTAAAGGGGGAGAGAACTTTTTGGAATGATAATCGGGCTGCTGTGGGACCCTGTTTGCTGGCTGTAGTTATGCAGCCTCCTGTGCCAGTTGCGAAAGAGGGACATGGAAAAGCAAAGAAGGTAATAAAGTTGTCATTGCTGTATTTTTTTTTTTCTTTTCACACTCTTATTAGTGAGATTGCCCCACATTTCAGAGAATGTTTTCTGAGCTATAGCTTTCCAAAGCCCAGTCTCAGAAATGCTAAACTGCAGTATGGATTAGGAAACGTGTGGTGGCTTGGGTCTGTCCTGCTAGGACGTTTTTGTGGGGGCTGGTGGGTGAGTGATTGTGTGATTGCTGCTTGTCAAATGTGAAGAGTGTAAATCTAGCTATTACCCTCTCCTGTGTATTCCCCAAAGGCTATTTAAATCCCACTGCTCACCTGGTCACTACTGGGATTTATTTTGTGAAGCAGACTTTGTATCAGGGCTTAGAAATACAGTTGTGATGCTCTGACAGGCTATAGGTAAAGCTGTATGGATTTCAGATATATGGGAACATGGGTTGGGCATTTTTGATCCCCTTATGAAATGGATTTACAGCTTTTTGGGAGCTTTCCTTTTGGCTGTTGGTGATATCATATATCTGCCAATAATCTGCTTGTTGTTGTAGTCCTTTTTCAGGCAAAACTCTTATTCTGAAATGTTAATATTAGCAATATTACAGTCATGCATAAGAATATGGTGGGGGTTTTGTCTGCATGAGTTGCTCAGGGTGAGGCACAACGTCTGGTCAAGATATAGGTTTAGCTGGCTTCCTTATCTGTATTTACAAATTCTGTTTAATAGGAGCAATAATATGTTGCAGGCAAAAGATTATTGCAGTCATGGTTTAGTTGAAATCGTTTGTCCTGAAGGACTGTGCTTTGTAATATTGGTCTGTGCTCTTCTTGCTCAGAAATGCATTGTTGTGTGTTATTGCCTAATTGGCTAACTGTAATTGCCTATATTGAAAACTGATCTTAAAAGTTAATCTATGCTGGAGTCAGGAAGATTAATTGGGGCAATCACCATTCCATAGATTTCTAATAAAGTGACACCCCCTTAAAATGGTTTGCTATGAGTGCAGAATAGTCCAAAATGAGAGATGGACGACACATGCATTCGTAAGTGTTTGGGCTGTTTCTAGCCCGAAAGCTCATTGGCAACTCAGCGCGCCTCCACGCAGTACTTCGGACACAAGATTTTAGAGGGAATTGTGGCTGAGGAAAGGAACAAAAGATTTCAAGCATATTGTTTTAGGTGAAGTCTGTATACTTAAGATTTGATCGCATTGAGGGAGGATTGTGGCTTATGTCCCTTTCACATTTGTGTTAAACATGCATGTTGATTTAAGGACAGTTCTCTTGGCTGTTTTATAGTGATTAGGACTGAGACCCAGCTAAATTTCTATGTGCCTAGAGTCCCTTAGAGGCTAGCTGCTGCTGCACAGCTGGAGCCAGCTGGCCGGGCACACTCAGTGTAGGTTGAGTTAACAAGGACTGCCAGGAAAACTCCTTTTTCCATGTTTGGTCAAGTACCTTTTCACGCTGTGAAGTATGGCTGAGTAGGTTTCTCCAGGTACCTCATTGCTTGCCTACATGAGCTGAGTAGCGTAAGCTGTGGGCAGCAGTGCCTCCTCCACTAATGCTGTACTGTGACCTGTTACCATTAAAATAGGAAGGTCACAGTTAAAAACTTCGATGTACAACAGAGTTTGCAAAGCTATGCTGAAAAATTTACATAGTTGAGAGCCTTCTTTACATGATTTGAAATCTAGTCAGGCTTCATGCTTCTACTACAACAGAGTGAATCAAGGAGATGGAAAACTAAAAGATGTTGGATTGTGAGGCTTCAGTGGTTATGAACTTGGTGTACTGTACTGAAATGTCACATTCCAGAAGGTCCTGAAATTAATAGTTGCAGTGTCACATCACACTACAGCCTCTGTTCACATGATGCAAGTCCTGTTTATCTGACCTGTCCTAAAATAGGAAACCCTTATGCTTTATTTATGAGCATTGTGCCACTGTCGCAATGTAGTGTGTAACACATCGCTTGATCACCTCACTTTGCATTAACTACGTGTTCCTAAGTGGAAAAAACACTTTTATTTGGCATATTGGGTTATTCGTGAGAAGACTCAAAGCAGCCTGTTGGGCTGTCTTGGGGGCTGCTTAGCATGTAACATGATCCAACTGCCGAACTTTATAACGTTTCTATTTTTAACTTTGACTGTTTTTGATTCTTTAAAAGAACTTGGGCCTCATTCCAGAGATGTCAGGATGTAACTGTATATCAGGAAGTGAGACACAGTCCGGAGTCTCACCATGGAAAGTTAAAGACATGGTGCTGGCTGGTAGAGATGTCACTTTGCATTACAGGAATGGTTAGTGTTCCGTATAGCGGTGCCGTATTGTAATGTATGAAACCCTTCAGCAGAGCTGTCGTCAGGCAGCCATTTCATGTTCCCTGGGTATCCACTGGAATTCCTGCTTGTTACAGGAATTCAGCCAAGAATAAGCACAGAATTCACATTTGATAAACTACTATAGGTTTCTGGCACTGTCTTTTCTTCTCTGCCCTTTACTGAGGGTCTGGTTCTTGCTCTCCTTGAAGTTCGTGAGCAATTGGGAGCCATGGCAGACAAAAGTTTAGCTATAGATTCATGATAGTAATGCCTGAAGGGAACACTGGAACTAGTTTGACCCATCATATAAACTCACTACTTGAATGCACCAGAATTAATTCATTGTTGAGCTAGAACCTCTCTCTCAGTGAGAATGTCTGATACTGAAAATTGCTAGTGACAGACAGTCACAGCCCATGGTAATTGCTCCAGCAGTTAATTGCCCTCACAGTGAAGAATGAAATGAAAAGGCTTGATTTCTACTTGGAATTTGTGTGGCTTCAATCTCCTGTCATTAGGTCTTCCCTTTATTTTGTTTGCTAGATAGTCTCTGGTTCCCAGCTACAGATCACCGCTGTTCAAAGCCACAAGGTGTGCCACGGACATCACACCAGCGAGGGAGAGCAGAGCTCAAGGAAAGGTCCCTTTACGCCTGCACCAGATCAGGGCAGCCATCGCTCTGCGCCCTCTATGCCACAGGACTGTGCCAGGAGCAAGCCAGTGCCCTGCTATTGTAAGACACCTGCTTTGGCCAGAAAGCGGATGGAAATGACCCTGACCCAAACCCAAGAGACAAAATCTCTGAATTTTGTGTTATATTATCTCTGTACAATATTTCTGGCTTAGGTCCATCTTTAGCTATTGAAAGAGACATCTTTTTGTGATGCAGTCCTGTTGGCACACATACAAATACTTTCAACTTTAACTCCAACTCTTGGTTAAGCATGTGTTTTATTATAGGGTCAGAAAAAAAATTTTCTCAATTACCACTTACTCATTATTATGGAGAGAAAATGAATTTCATTTTAATGAAAAAAGAAGACAAGTTTTTCCAGGTTTACATTAGACCGGAACCGAAAATCCAATATTGTTCTTGATGGGAAGAGTAGGAAATGTATGGAGACATTCTGCCTCACAGAAACAGCAAAGCCTGCTGACTGCAACTCCATAGCTAAGTGCGTATCAGGACACTCCTGCTGGGACTCGAGTTGTCATGCAGCTAATTCGAAACAGGGACTTGTTGGCTAGGAACTGTACCTGGGGTTCTCTAGGACAAAATGTTGAGGTTTGCCCCTCGTGGCTAGTCTGTGTCAGGATGCCAAGGAGCGGCTGCGATGCTGCGAATGCCTCTCGCTCCTGCAGGTGGGCTCTTGGGCATCCTGGCAGCCAGCGGAGCTGTGAGAACGGGCAGGCCCTGAGAGAACAAGTGCACATGGCCAACTTCTGCAAATAAGCCATTAAGTGAAGAAGAAGAAAGAAGACAGGCATACAACTTTCAGGAGAGCTATGCTCATTTATTTTGAAATTAGTTTTCCTTGCAAGAGGAACAAAAGGCAACAAGAATACCTACCATTGCACATTTGATGATAGCATTAGGAAATGGAATAAACAGTGTACCACTAATATGATACAAGAGTGTTTTGCCATGAAATCTTCACAGCCCTTTGGGGTGTAAGACGAGTGAAGAGGTGATGGAAATTCACCTGTACAATGGTTCCGTGACTTACTAAACAGCCACCACTACTGGAAGTGTTGGTGCAGTTGGTGCATCTTTTTGACCAGTTAGGACCAGCGAGCAGACTGCAACATCCCTACCAAATTTCAGCCTGTCAGAGAAATGCTTCTCTCCAGAGTAGAAGGGAAAATGAAATAATGATGCAGTTGTGGAAAAGCTAAGCCATAGGTTACAGGCTGCTTCAGCAACAAAATTTCATAGAGAAGTCTCTGTTCTCAAGAAGCCCTTCCTGGATCCAATCCATTTTGCTCATCTGAGAGAAAACAAGGGGACCCCACTGCTCTCAATCGCTATATAAAATAGAGGGCGAAATATAATCTTGAGAGTGGTTTAGTGCTAGCTTATTAAGGATATTGTATTTAATGAGACCTTGCAATTGTAAGACCTTGAAATGCACCAGTGCCTTGCTTACTGACTGCCAATGCAAGTTGAGGAGGTCTGTGTTATCCAGGTTTTCATTTTTCACTTCTGTTCTTGTTACAAAGGCACCAAAAGGAGAGATGTATGTCTTTGTAATTCATTTTTTTAGGCCAACTGAGCTTAATCATTTCCATGGGTTCCATAAACTCATAAGGACGTGGTACAAGTTGTGTAATCAACCATGACAAGATTATCACTTGTCTTGAGGTGTATTTAGATTGACTTTTTAGGCAACTTGGATGTTAAGTATTGAGCTGAGTTGTATTGTCAGGAGAAAAATTTATCTTGAACAGCTAGTTGAGATGAAACCGTATCATCTATTAAAATTAAAATGATCATTTCTGAATAAAAGTGACTTTTAAGGTTGTTCCTGGTACTGTAATATGTGATCAGTCTCTTTCTCTTAGGAATGCCACTTTTTTGGAGACGGTATGATATAATATGCATTTAACCCTTTATAGTCCCTTACAGGTGTCTCAGAAGTCATATTTTAAGACATAATTATGACTCTGGGTAAAATGCTTGCATCCAGATACATGAAGTACTGCATAGTTCTTACTCTTAGTTTTCTCTACTGGCAGGTGATTTAGAGTGGAAGAGTAATGCCATTGTTTTTATATAAAAGCAAGGAAAGTTTGCTGGTGTCCTACCTGATGAACCACTGTCAGTTTGTAGTCTTTAACTGGTAATTCCAAATTTTGTTTTTTTCTGAGCTTTTGATGATACTAGCAAATATATGTAAATAGAAAATAAAATTAGTCAGCTGCTGTTCAGTGAAAAGCATCATGTTTACCTCAGCCTTGTAGCTACTTTGCCTTCCTACAGGGGCTATTTTAATTAGCAGCATGAGTTTTGGATAGTTTAATTTATTTTATGATTTTGTAAAAATACTCCTTTGGAAGGGTTTATTTATAAACTGTCCAAGTAATTGGCAATAATATTTCAACACCAGCTGTAAAAGCAGGGTGTCCCATAAAACATGACTTTTTTTTTTCTTTAGCCTTATCAACAGGATAGTTACTGCAGTGTCTTATTTTCTTGCTGGTCTTAGTTGGTGACAGCAGAGTAAAGCAAAGTGAAGATCAGATAATTAAATGAGAAAATAAACATTTAATCACTTGTCTCCCCTGAGAGATTCTTCAATGTAATACACTAATAATAATACTTTATATTTCTATGATGACTTTAATTCCAGAAGACCACAGTGGACTTTACAGACTTTAAGATCTGTTCATGCACTCACTGAAATCATGGCGAAGTTTCTGTATGTGTAACACTAAATGTTAAATATTACATAGGTACAGGTCTGGACCACTTTTGGTGTTACGCTTTTACTCTGTGGACTGATCATGTTTAGTATCTTTCAGAATCAAGCCTAAATAAACTCAGCCCTTACACATTCACATAACTCACATACTTTCAATGAGACTCCTATATCTGAAATGTTGAGCAAGGGTCTGAGTATTTAGACCGATACAGACATTGTTTTGTGTACAATTGAACAGAGACCCTTCCTGTGTTTGAAATAACACATGTGCATCGTATTAGTATCTGGGTTTAAGCTACAGCAATTTATGAAAAAATTCACTGAGATCTGGTTATACCACGAACCTCTGTTAACATCAAAAGGAAAAATAACCTTGCTGAGTGAAGGCATTTGTAAATGTGTTGATCTCGCAATCATTATTCTTAAAAGGAGCCATTACTCACCTGAGTATCGTGAGGGTTACTCACTTGCTGTTGTGTATAGGAACTGTATTTATTTCTAGAAAACATATTGCACAAATACGTTTAACCCATAAAGATTATTTGATTTTATTTGTACAGTGAATAGAAAGAACATGATTTATGGTACTATCTTTAAAGTGTTTGCAGAGAACCATGGATGTGAAAGGCAGATGGATTAAGTACTTAAGGTTATATAGTAAATGTAAGATCACATTCCAGAGATCTTAATTAAGGAAAGCTCTCACTGATCTGTATGAAACTTGGTCTGAGGAAGCACTAGATAGATATGTTGAACAACTTCACAAATTGGAGCCATCCAGAAAATTCAGAGTGCTGTCTAGTGAATGCCAACATTCTCTGTGCAGAAAGACATTTCCTACACTGAGCATTTTGTAGATGTATGGAAAGCAAGATTTTGGATGTAAGAATATTCTCTGTAATACTCCAAGTGGAAAGTTTTGCAAAAAGTTAAGGCCATTAAGCAATTAAACTCATCAAATGTTCAATCACTATAATTTCCTGAAAGAAAGTTCAGTGCACCCAGTGACCCTTTTAAGAGGCCAGATCAAGAAGTTGCAAGAGAATCAAGAAACTACCTTTGAATTTCTTACTTTTCAAAATCACACATAAAAATGTGCCCTACAAAGACCTAATCCTAGAATCAATGTGATGCCAGTATATAAACAATCTTTTCTAGACGGGATCTCATAGCCAATACATTATAATGGACAAATTATGTCACGTATCCTCTGTTTTTATCTGCCTTGCTATACCTACAAGTTAGGACTAATGTTTATTAATAAATGAGCTATTTGGATGTTTATTTAAACATTGAAGTCTCTTTTAAGAAATAGACTATTTTTCTCATAAAAATGACATACCATGGACAATACTATGGTTCCTCCTGTTAGAAAAGAGTAATTACTCACAGCCACGGTTATAATATGCTCGCTTGCTAAATGCATAAATCTAATAATGCAACAATACAATGCTACAATAAGTTTCATGAATTGGAGAAAAAAATAGAATTTAAATGCTTTTGGCACCTGACATACATTTTTCACAGAAGGTCTATAATTTCCTGTATTAGAGCTAGCTGTATCCTTTAATGCATGCAGCTGGGAAGAAGAGTAAAGGATGTTTTGAGATTCATGTATTTAGTCAACTAGGTACCGTTTTGCTATTACATTTGATTTTAAAGCTATCAACCTCATTTGGTTAGTATTATCTTTTTCTGTGGGGAGAGAATGGAGGCAAAGATGGCAAGTTGTTCTTGGAAATTAGGACTCAATAATACAAAGTTAAAATCAGTATACCTGTCCGTTGTTGTTGAAGTGTATTTCAAATGCTTCAGTACTACTTGTATGCATTTTGAGAAGTTGGTGTTTGTAAATGTTAATGTGTGCTTGCCCGGCTCACTGTGCATTTACAAAAAAGCAGTAGATTATATTGCAGTTCACTGCAGTTTCTTTCACCGAAGCATCAGCCATGAAAGTGTAATGTAATCTTCTCTAGTGTACCCGGCAGTCATACAGGTGTAAGCACAAGTCATCATTCCCACGACGCTCTGTTCAGCATTGAGGCAGGACTGTCTTGTTGTAGATCTGGCTTAAGGAAGCAGCATCAATAGTGAAGTGTACAGCATTATATCCCCCTCACCACTACCTAAACAATTTTAGAGATCACTGGAAAAATGCCATATTTTAATGCTAAATATGATGTTAAAGCTGACTGTACAATGGAAGTCTGTATATGTAGTTCCGTAAACAGTGTTAGGATACTTGGAGAAGAAATGTGGCCATTTTGGAAATTTGTTGTGCTGGTTTGTTCTTTTTTAAGGCCACGCTTGTGACAAGCGGAAGATCTGTACTGCTCAGCTAGGTAGCACTGTGATCTCTACAAGCGATAAACCACCTTGCTCCCCAGAGGAGCTCCCGCACATGGGCTCCTGTCCCCTGCCCTGGGCCGCTGGTCCAAGCAGTGCTGTTGTGAAGGGAAGCAGGTGGAGAGGAAATGACTGCTGACTGAACTGAGGTTCGACAAGGCAGAACTGTTAATGTAGATGTATCAAAGCAATGCACATTATCTGGTTTTGGTGAAACTGCTGTGCTTCACCTATCTGTATTTCATATCCTTTGTGATTTAAATCTTCTCTAGCTCATTTGGAACCTGTGTGCTTGGAGTGTTGAAAACCTGAGTCTTGTGGAAAAGCTTTTTATGAATGTCATAATAATCTTAAAGAATAAAACCTTTCCCTTTCTTGGGACATTGCCTGTCCTTTGGGTCTGGAGGTCACGTCAATCCTCTGGCCCCATCAAGAGAAATTACTTACGTATTTCATGAGCTGAGTTCCCCTTTGTGTTGACCAGTTCTGTGCAAGCTTTCAAATAATTCAGCCTCACCTTTGCCCTTAGTCTCATTTAATTAGACATAAGTCTACATACAATTCAGTCCGGCTAGTCTCTCAATGTAAGTTGTGGTTTCTCTTTTTGGCTAACTCTCTACTGCTTCCGTGATTGAAGCTGTGGAATCTTGTAATTCATTTTGTTCCACCATTATTGATTTGATGGCAACAGTCCAAATGTTGAAAAATATTTTCCAGGTTGTTGTTGCCCTTGATTTCCAAAGGCATTGCATACAATGAAGTGTGTGGATCAGAAATTGAAGTATCCATAGTGTTACCAGGGTTTGAGGGTGCATTTTCAATTGCAAAAGCAGTTTATTGTTAATTAGAGAGATTTCCAAGGGCATCACAATCTCCTGATAGTCTGCAAAGAGTATCCTTCACTAGACTTTAGTCTGGGAGGGTTTGCCAAGACCATCACTAACATAAATCCGGAGTTGATTCTCTGATGAAAAGGAGTTGTTAGAGTTTTCAACATACAATTATGTCTAAGCTTAATACTAAAATTTAAATTCTGCTCTTCTATTAGTGGATTTTGCTTTTGGATTCTTTAAAAAAAATCAGTCTACAAAGGCTTCACCAAATTTCAAGAGACCCATATGCCAGTCTGTTGTAGCCACTGTCTCTGAGCAATGAAATTGGCTGTTTCAGTGGCACAATTTAAGCATATTTCCTTAGCTAATTTGACTCAGAGTGTTAGTTTAAATGGAAAGACTCTTCCGCTGACAGATTTTTGGTAGTGTGCAGGATGACTGACTAGTGAAAGGTTGTGGAATTGGATCCCATTGTGCATTTGTTCTACTTAATATATGCTGTCTTATTTTCATGTTAAAAGGACGTGGCTAGAAAACCCAATGAGTTACCTTTACAGCCAAATACTTTCTCTCTCATGCTCCTGTTGGATCTCTGCAGATGCCACAGAGAATGGCTTTCTGGGGACCTTTGATTGAGTTACATGAGAATGCAATGGCATGGATAGGGGTCTGTCTTCTTCTGTGTCCTGACTTTATTTCTACAGTGCATGCTTTGCTTGACCAATTTGAGTTAGTGTAAAATCACACGGTTCTCCATTTTACATGCCTGATCTTTCTTTAATATGTAGCTCTGCTTTTCCTTATTCAGAAATAAGTTTTTGTTTGCCTGTGTGTATATGTATATAAATGTATGTGCACACCTGTATATAAAAATGGATCTATATAAAGATGAAGTCTTTTTTCCATGTCTCTGCCAGTGCTGCTTTGTTATAATGCAATGACTAACTGTAAATAGAATTGACTTAGGGACTGAATTGGTTGTTGGTATTTTGTTAATAATATGAGCTGCTCCCCCATCATGTAGTGTGAAAATAAATTCTGAGTTATTACAAATGCCAAATAACTTTGTGAAGATTACTAACTCAGTTCATCAAATCTGTTTTGTCATACATCAGTCATTTTGACCTGCTGTATGATGAGATATATTTTAATTATCTAACACTGGAAAGAGCTCTTTGCTGTCTCTTACACAGACATGAATGTCTTTTTAAAATCAAGACACTGAAAGCAAAAGCTCTGGATGGCTTTTCCTGCCATTTGCCCGCAGATACGTGTCCTGTTTATTTCACAAACTAGCAAATACCCTCTACAGCGCTGCTGTGTTTTATTTTGCGTAAGTCTTTTAGAGTCTGAATACCAGAGAGAAGAATCTGCGCTAACTTTGTGAAGAATATACTCCTCAGACTCGTCTGCCATCATGCTGCCTTTTAGTTCTCTGCTGGACTGAGTTTCAAATCCTGGTCCTGGCATTCCTTGGATGTTATGGATCAGCTCTTTCCTGTCTTTCCGAATTACTAAACTATTAAACTCTTCACCTCCATCGTTTCTATGTCAGACCAGAGTCTGGTCAGTCACGAGTATCCAGGTTAGATCAGTTTAAATTCCGTTCCTGATTGTATCTGCTTGGTTTTGAAATGCTCATCCTATTGAGCTATATGATTTAAAACAAAAAATAAAAATTAGGACTTGAACTCCCCTTCTTTAGGGAGAAGTTAGGGGTTATTTCCTTTGTTTTGTTTTCCCTGACAGGGGAATTGAAAGGGAAAGTTTACAGATATGAATGGGGGCGAAAACATTTTTGATCTGGAAACATTTTTTCTTGTCTTTGAAGCAGGCCCTTCTCTCTAAAACTGACAGTGATAAAAGAAGGTGTCATATTGTCTTTTCCAGTAGTCGTGGCTGGCACACTTTGCTGCCCACCGGCTTACGTAAGGTTCTGGCAGGCTTCGGCAGGGGTCCTGGGCAGTGCTTGGGTACGCGAGGCTCATAGCTGCTTCCTGCTAAGAGGCAGACAGGGAACAGCCCCCATGCAGAGGTGCATCTAGGCTGGGAAGAGCTCTCTGCATGGAGAGCTTTGTGCCCAAGGACACGAGTCGTGCTCAGCCCCGCTTTAGGGCAAGCACATTAGGAGAGGGCAGACAGCAGGAGATGCTGAATGAGGGAAGCTTTGGTAGCTTTGTATTCACTGGGTGAGCAGTTTGGGTTTTTCATCCTGGCTTGGTGAAGATGCTCTTAAACCTCAGGTCCTTAAGATTCTGTGAAAAAGATACGTTTTGAGAAAGAGAAAATGAGTTGAGTGAGTGGACAGCAGGAGGAGGAAGGTCTGATTTCTTATACTCTGTTTTACAGTCATGCATGAGTTTTGAAGTACACTTGGAACGATTAATTAACCCTCTCTACACATTTCCTCAGTTTCTCTTTCAGATTCTTATATCCTTGTGGCTCACAGGACCCCATATTACAACCTAAAAAGGCTTATGTGTTGTCTCCCTTCTGGCTGTAAGTAAAAAGAAGGATTTTTAGCTGCCCTTCCCTGCTCCAGGTATTAAGCAGTAGTGTGCTTAAGCTTGCTTTGTTACCATCCACAGTGAAAGGAGCAGCAGGGCTTTAAAGTAAAAGCCCATCTTAGGAACATGAATGTACTGACTTCTGTGAGTCTTCATTTGTGAAGGCACGTTTTTCATTAAAACTAAAACACCAGCCACCTTTGACCAGCAGCTCTTTCTTTTGTGTGGTAGCAAGTGTGGTTTGTATTTGTTTTGCTTTGTTTGTGTAATAGAAGATATGAGACGCAGTATTTTTACCAGATTTGGTCAAGGTGTAAGCATGAAGTAATGACACATGACTGGCATTTTGCATCTGTTTTCAGAAATACCACTTCCTTACCTTAATTAATGGAAGTGCATTTGCTGAATGGCCTCCTTATTGATTACTGCAGTAGCTGGATTTTTATATGCTACTTATGCATATTCTTATTTGTGTTATCAAATATTCAAAGAAAATTTGATCAATTTTTTTTCCAGAGAGAAGCTATTTCTGTCTCTTATTAGACTGACGCTGTTTCAAGATATTTACTGTGAGCCAAGGAGAATGATAGATGTATATCTTTAATGTGGTCACTGAATTGCAGGTATGCAAAGTTACAGTAAAGGAATGATAGCAGTCTCTGGTTGGTTGAGCCTGAGCTCTGCTGAGTTCATTTTTGCTCATGGAGGAATGTAGATAGCATGACTGCGGTTGGCAGTAAACTTGTGAATACTTGACATCATGCTAAGCTTTTTTCTTCAAATTTTCAGGCCATTTGAAAGATAGCAGTAACCATGACAGAACTGGGGCTCCTGGAATGGCACAGTTTTCTTCCGTAGTATGTGTTTTTGATGTGAATTTTATTATAAAAGAAAGAATCAGAATGGTGGAGATGGAATGAATTGACCTAATCTTGGAAGACAGACTTTAGCTGACACTTCACAAATATAGAAAAATCTACTTTGCTTTATTTCAGGTACTGGCTGAAACTTCTGGTGTGTGACTTGGAGTAAAGATTGTCTTTGCTCTCCTATTTTGTACAGTGAACTGCTTAATGGGGCCATGAAGTCTGATTGATGCCATGATACCTTATCGTTCACTTTGCAGAGTTCATAAAAGTCCTGGAAAATTTATCTGTGGTATACATTCATGATTTTTTAGTTATTGCAATTATATTGGCAGAAACAACTGCTTTTGATTTTTAACAGTGTGTCTTCTTCTGTCATTTACTTGTAAATACTGGCTGTCACAAGTCCTTGTAATACTTTACAGATATATACCTACTTGAAGCATTGTCTTTGCCTTTGTGTGTTGCACTGTAGAGCAAAATAAGAAACCTTTAAATAATCACTTCCCTGTTTTCAAGGTTGATTACATTGTTTTATGTCCATAACATCTCAAAATAACCAATAACAACATTCCCTTTAAAAGAAATCAAAATAACTGGGTGCTGATATATCCTAGAAAAGGAAGGCATTTATTTTCAGCATTTTCGCATCATTCCTTTATGCTTTTGAGTTTGTTTTAATTTTGTCATGCTTCCTTTCTAATGTTATATACTAATTTAAATAATAGAACTCGTACATAAAAATACAGTCATGCAAGAATGACTAAGGATGATAAAATTGGAACAGTGATGCTAAGTGCAGCATTGCAATCAATAGGACTGCAATGGTAATAACACCAATATGTCTAGTTAAAGAGATGTAAATTGCTCTTAATCTGAAAGAAGGTTAGAACCACAGTGGAGCAAGGAAATGAGTAAGCTGCAGTGTGAGAGCTAGCGAAGATGTCTGTGCCCACTCAGAATATGTCTTGCTTCACAAAGAACAACCTCAGGGGGCCTTCAAGGGATTGCTATAAAGTAAGCAGAAAGTCTAGAGAACAGAAGAGATGTCCTATGCAGCAGAAAAACCCTACTACTAGCAAAGAAATATTAGAGAAAACTAGTAGGAGGATTTTTCAGGACTGATTCAAGTTAAACTTCTTGAAAACCACCTGCCTCGCTCTGCTGCCTGACCTCCTGTGAGCTCAGTGTGGCAAATCGCTAGAGCAAACAGTGCTCGCTGAAAGCGAAAGGTATAGAAGTGGGCACAGAGGGGGATCAGCCCAGGCAGGCAGGTCAGGCTGCCGCGTTCGCAGCTCTTTTGGAGGCCCCTACCCCACCATGTTTCCCAGGTGTTCATTGACTTAAAGCAAGCCATTATATTCCCGTATAAAATTAACTATGCGCAAACAAGGGATCGTCTTCAAAGACAAATCTTCAGCAGATAAAACTATGAGTGTTCTGAGCTAAAGCCGCCTTTGCAGCTTTACTTTGCCCTATTGCGACAACTCAAGGTATTTCTGTTCACTTGATATGCAAAAGCACTCATTGTTCGGAGATCCCTGCAGATGACTAGGCACCGTGAAGGTGCATTAAGGTTAGAGCATTTATCTTAGCTCTGAATTCCTCTGTTGGGTTGGTGTCAGATCTCTAATGTTGTTCTCGCATTTCTTAGTTTGTTGTGCTTGTTTATTTTTAGTGGTGTTTCAAAAGAAAAGAAAAAGAAAGAAAAGGGGCCACTCTTTCCTTTCTCTGCTTTGCCCATTTAGATTGAAAATTTTAATTAAGATTTGGAAATTTGAGTTGTTTGATATCCGTATTTAGGTAGGAAATGACCCACTTCCTAGTATGAAAAAGGTTCACCAAGTTTGTATGACATTTTGATTTCCTAGGGAGGTGTTTCCCAAACCATTGTGCTACTCTGTGGATTGGAAAAAGGAGGTCAGGAAGTGGTCCCCGGCATCTAGTGTTGTTTAATGGCTCAGTGCCGCGCAAAGTGTGGGATGAGGGACAAAGTAATGAGCACTAAAGTTCATTTAAGATGAGAGAATAGAAGACTGTGGTGCAAAATAGTGTGAAAAATATTTAATTGAAGAAATACGGGTAACACTGAAGCTGCTGATTCTCATGTAATGATCTGAAGATTTCATGTGCATGTGGGACATAAACTGTGAATCAGAGCTCTGTGTTGAAGTCTTTATCTCACAAATGTTATTATCCAGCAGTCTGTGCTCAAATCATGTAGGTTCAATCTCAGCAATACATGAAAAATAGTTCATGGGCCAGGAATTAATTGATGTTTACTGACATAAGCCCTTGAAATTGATGAAGATCTGAGTCCTTACCATCTTATCCCACAAAGTGCAGTGCAGTCCCCAAAATCTGCCAAATTTTGTATACTATAATGAACCCATATATAAATACCCATTTTTTTTTAATGATGGCTTGATAAAGAAAAATGATCTTTATTGCATATGCTTTGAAAATGGGAACTTTTGGGCCATTTATTCCTACCTCTGGAAAAAATTTTGCATTTTAGCTAACATTCATGAAAACCTACTATCTACAAAGAGATAACATGATTTGTTAAGAGAGAATAGGGTTTGGTCTTAAAGGTGTTTGTCATACCATTGGAAGAAAATATCCTTATATAAAGAAAATCAAATGCTCATATTTTGTAACTAGTCTCTAAGATGATTTAACAATTTGAAAGGTTGGAATGGGGGCTAATTTTATAAAATTTTCTGAAATATTAAAAGCTGAGGTGATGAATCATACATGAAGTTCCAGCTCACTATGAATTGACTGGCTCAGTTAGAATACCCATTTTATTACATTTACAATAAAGTGTCTGCTGTTACAGTTAATTATCTGTATCCCTTAAGAAAAGGTTCATCATGCACAAAACAGGTAGTCAGTAGTAGCTCCTCGGCTCTGATGATAGGCAACGATTCTGTCAATTACTTGAATAGCAAGAAGAAAAAAAAGAAACTATTTTAGTCACCAAGTTTTACTAGGTGAGTTGTTCATCTGCTGCTAGAATTCTTGAGTGGATTTCTGTTCAAGGACTTCAGTTTTTTAAAGAACATAAACTCTTATTACTATGGACTGTTATTTAATAAAGTTGCATCTGGGTCCTTGAATAGCGTACAGCCAAAGGAACATAAAATAGATCCATATTTCTGAAGTCAAAACGCAAGATGTTTGCTTGAGGAGATGGTTCTAAGTATACTGAAGCAATACACAGAAGTTATCACACTGAAGAAATTAATTTAATTTTTCTCCCCAAACAATGTACTTTCTTTCTGCTTTTAACCTTGATCGTTGCATTAATAGATGATAGAGGCACTGATGGGAAAAGCATAAGAAAAGTGCTGAGATGCTAGAATACAATGATCTGAGGACACTTATATCACAAAGCAGATAACCTGTTTGCTTTTATTTGTGAGCTTTCAACCATGAATGTAGAAATGGCACTCCAGGATTATCGATCAGCTTACCCCACTATCTGCCATTAGACAGGGCTTCACTTAAACCTACTGCCAAACAAAGGATATTGCAGACAGATGCCACAGAAAACATGGCTTACGTATTGCTTGCTCACTGAGCTAGAATATTGTATTAACTTTGCAAGGCTTCTAATATTTCAGGAATTACAAGTTAAGTGATTTTAAAAATCTCTTGTTCAACAGCATTATCATGGAAGGGCTATTTATGGTATCTGCATGAGTAAACTGATAGCAGCCTGGTTGCTTATTGTGGTCCTCCAAATTCATTTTCCTAATAGCTTATTGGAAACTTCAGTGGGGACAGTGCTTTTGTGTGGTGTCTCATCATTCCTCATACAACTAGCTTTCAAATAATTAAAGCTACTTCATTCTATCAGAAGGTGCAGCTCAACCCCGTATTTTACAGTCCTTATGCAGCCTTCAGTTTTGCTACAAGAAGAATATGTGCAACTGTGGGATTCGGAGGAGTAAATACTGCACTGGTCAGTATAATAGATCCCAGAATGGACCTCAGGTCCAAAATGCATGAGATGATGTTTGCTCCGCAGTTGCGAAGACATAGGGGTTTCACCGCGGGAGTTTTAAGGAAGCCTGAACATTTTATAAATTTACACGGCTGGGGACTACCCAGGGCTATGAATCCCTGGCGGAGAGAAGGAAGCAGTGAGCTATAGAAGCCAGCAGCAAGGGGTGCAGTCAATACAGATGTGGCGAAAGCATTGCAGAAAGGAGAGGGATCAATGACAGAGAGATTGGAGTAGCCTGAATCTAAGACAGATGTTAGGGCACAGACAGCTAAATCCTGGAAGAACTTGTATTATATGGAGTGATGAGAAAGAGGACTCACAAATGGGGCCTGTCATCTCTCTGTGTACATGCAAATTGATCGCGGAAGTACCTAGAATTAGTATTTTTAAGTCGAATATAGACCTTCTATTGCCCTGTTCCCTGCTTTGGCTGTGGCTGATATTTCCCAACCCTTAGGAAAATAATTTGAAATAATGCTGTTGTTTTCAGACAAGCATGTCATTTGTTTTACCGGTCTGTAGTTGATTAATTTGCAAATGATATTCCCAATAAAGTGCTTAGAAGTAGATAATTACAACTATATTAACAGTTACCGGGGAAGCAGATGGTATTCTGAGGAGCTGCCATGTAGAATTAGTGCTGATGCTCTACTGTAATGTACCATATACCCCAGCAACCCACAAACAACAAACTAAAATCCTGCTGATATTCCAGATTGTAAGTAAATTGTGCTATTGCTTCACATTCAGTTCTTATCTGAATTTTTATGTGTTTTCTAGATAGCTACAGTGCTCAGTGAGCTGATCCTTTTTATGTTCAGTCACATAACTCTCCATGTCTGTATTTTGTATTTTCTCAGTATTAAACCTACTAAAATCAAGTTTCTAGACTGTCTCTTGGTGTTTTCTCCACTACACGACTAGTTGCTCTGAAGCACAGATTACGGCTGTACAAACAGGGACTTTTAATTTACTAAATTACTCAAACCAAAATTCCATGTGAAGTAATAAGTTAAAAAGGCTCTGAAGCAAAACAGCTCTGTTTCACACACTCAGTCTCTCTCTCTCTCTCTCTCTCACACACACACAAACACTCTCTCTCTCTCGTTTAGTTAACATCCATATTTTACTGTGCTGCCTGATAAAAAGCGATCCCTTTTATGCTTCCAGCTATCAAGCAAAAGGCCATAATGTCATTGCAGTTCCGCCTGTGCATCTAACCATCAATAGTTTTTGTTTTAAGTAGGCTGGAGTTATGTAAGCAATAATACACACCAGGGCTTGAGGTTGTAGCAAAGTTTGTATTCATGCCCTGGGTTGATTGAGTGCCGTTAGCATCCACAGAGAGTTCAGTATGGCCAAATGGCCTGGAGACTGTTTAGAGCACATTTTTATATATTTATTTAATGTATTTGTCATCTACATATTTAAAAAGAACTAAGTACTTTAAAAAAAAAGGACTGTATAAAACACTGAAAATAATTACTGAAGAGATTTTATTATGCTTTTCTCCTCAGCGCATTTCTTTGACATAACTGTCTCTAAAATAAGCATATAGCAGTGTGTCTATGGTACATGTGTATGTATGTGCAAAAAAGCAAACATAGGTACTTACCCCCTGGGCAGAGGATCAGACAAGAAACTTGTGACATGTAGGTAAGTCACACTGCTTCTTGCACTGATCGACAGGGCCCAGGCTGTTCCTTGATCGAGTTGCATTAAAGCCTGGTGGGAGCTGGTGGACACAGTGCCCCCTTTTATTTAGCCAAGCGAAAGAAATCATTCAGAAGCTCCTTTAAGGAAAGACCAAATCAGAACCTCCTTAGAAATACATAAAATCTGGAAGCCAAACATGAATTCAAATGGCAGTATGGTGCGACAGGAGTGTACTTGTGTGTATGTGCTCTGCAAGTGTGCGAGTAGACATGACCAGAAACAGCACAGGCCTAAAGACAGACAGCAGTAGGAAGGCAGGGGCAGCCAGAGAAGCATTTGTTATGTAATTCCGAAGCAAAGCTCAAAATAGAGCTTCCTAGTGTGAGTCAGGCCCAAGGAAGGATCCTGGACTACAAAACTAGGAAAATGTTTCCTGATTGTTTTGTTACAATTAGGGAGAATTTTATACACTTGCTTGTAAGTAAACAGGACTGCTTTAAAGCTGTACCTGATTCCCCAAGCAATATATTTATAAATGGAAGCTGCAACCAGATCCTGAAAATTAGTTAATTGTATCAGTCAAAACAGGTTAACAAAACCTGTTTTGTAGTTAAAATTGGTGGAATTAGAACTGCTGACTTTAGGGGCATGTTCAGGAAAATGTGAGAAAGAGAACTTGATCCAATAAGGTCTCTTGACCCTGGAATACTCTTTCCCTAATATGCATCAAAGTATATCTCTGGCTTCTTTCCCGGCTTTGCTTCTGTTGGTAGAAATCAGGAGTTATTGGATTTATTATAAGGAGGGTGAGGGGGTGACACTACTGATTGTTTTTAAGGTTGTGTAGCATGTCCTTCTGAAGGATCCTGTTTTCAGCTGCTTAAAACTTTGACTGTTTTACCGTAAACACTTTTGAGCAGATTTTCTATGCAAATACTATATGAGGTTAGCAACTTTCTGAAAATGAAGTGATGAAAAATATGCTATTCTGCATTTTTTAAGGAACACTTCAGACTTCTTGAAATGCTTGTGCTCTGGAGCAGTGGTTTGATAACTGGCAGGGAGATAATCTTTGTCAAGGATGCTCCGTTTGCACCCATGAGAACAAACCCATTTTTTGAGCAGTTCATGAATCTTAGAAGAAAGAAAGACTGGGATGTGTCCGTTACAAGTTTGTTTAGTTTTAGCTGTTACAATTAAATCTCTCTGCATATGCTTGGACTTTGTGGAACTCATAGTGATGAGCAGTGTCTGTGTGAGAAGTTGCATATCAGCACCTGGTCCTGGGCAGTTGTGTCTCAGATGGACTGTATCTATTAAGGGTTGCACCTTGCCTGGCTAGGCCTGGGTTTTACAGCTCAGAGAAAGGAGCTTGTCTCTTTGGCACTGCCTATGTGACAATGAGGTAGTGCAGCAAATAAAACCGATTGAAATGTAGAAGAAAGCAAGCTAGACCTCAGCAAATGAGTGGAAGTAGAGATGGGACAGTTGGCCAGGAGGGTTGGCAGATTGGGACTAAAATGCAAAAGAAAGCTGGGACTGACTTGACAAAGAGCCTGAAAAAAATTGTAGAAAGGGTAAGACTAGCAGTCGGGGCTGTTGGGTGAGAAAGGGCAATCTTGTCTCCAAAGAAAGTGTTAGGCATGAGACTGGAATTGGGACCCATTAGGGTCATGAGGATAAATGGGGAAGTAGCTGTTCTCTAACAAGAACATGGGAGCAGAGTAGCACTGGGACTGACTGAACAAGAAGAGCAGCACAAGGAAAATGGAGAAGGGGAAGAGATCATTTTGACAAGGCCTGGTGCAATGGGGGAAGATCTGTGAAAATGTTAAGGAGGCCTGGAGAGGGACATGTGAGAGACTGGAACTGGGAGATTCTGGGACAGATGACAGGATTAGGATCCTGTTAGGAGGGAGAAATGAGAGGCACTGCATGATGGATTGGGAGGAAATAACAGGGTCCAGTCAGGTAAAATAGATGAATCTGGGAATGGAGAAGAAGAAGGACAGATAACTGGGTGTGAAAAGATTGGGGGCTGGAGAGCAAGGACAAAGAGGGTGGTTAGTCCTAGCAAGGAGACTGGGATTGTTTTGAGAATCGTGAGGAATGTAAACTGGGAAGGTCATATTCATCTGTCTTCTACTGTTTCCAAATACCTGTAAATTCTGCTGGTATTTGTCATCCATTTTCAACTGTTTGTCCACATCAGTGAGGATAATGTATTATTGCTGTCAGTTACTCTACTGGCTCCAGCTGCAGAAGTCTATGTGGTATAACTTAACGCTTAAGACTCTGGTGAGTGAGTGGGAAGGATAGGCACATGATGCCACAGTTTTTGTATTTTCAGTTTACCTCTTTGAGGGGAAAAGAGGGAAATGCATCTAAAACATACAATAAAATGATAAACTTGAAAAGTTTATGATTGAGTAATTAGGAAATAGTGGAATTAAGATTGTCCATGTAACAGTAAATTGCCCCTTATACATTAAAATAGTCTTGCCCACATGATCATGTGCCACTTTTTTCCATGGGATTTATGCCTCAGCAGTTGTCCAGGATGAATGACAGTATGTGGACAAATCAGGGATGTTCAATAAGGAGTCTGCTGTCAATGGGACTGTCTTGTCTGTTTAAAGAGTTGGAAGATGGGCAGTGAATTGCCCTGTTGGTAGGAAGACGAAAGCCAGCCCCCTGGTTAAGACCGTGCCCCAGAGAATTAGTTTCTGTCTCTCGTTCTGCCACAGATTTCTTCATGATACTAAGTCCCTTAAATCAGACTTCTTAAAGACAATTGCTAGCTGTGTTTTTCATATTTTTCTGGAAGCCCAACCTCAGCCCTAGGGCCTGTTTTGCAGAAGAGCATAGCTGTGACTGAAGTCAATGGGAATCATGCTTTGAAGATATAAAGCACTGCATAATGTTAAAGATTCTGAAAAATCATGGCCCAGACATCTTAAGGCAGGCTTTCATAAATTAGTGGGTACTTTTGACTTTAATTTATCTGTGCCTAAGCTCTCCCTGTATAAAAAGAGAATACTAGTTTCCTCAACTCACAGGGATTTTGTGAAGATTAGTGAAGTGTCTGTGAAGCCCTCACTTGTTTTAGTGATGAGTGCTATAGAGAAGCTCATAAGGAAATTAATAATTTTGTCTTCAGAGCAATATTTGAATAGTTAGCAGGAAACAAGCCATAAGGCCATACCTTGAACAATGATAAAACAAAATATTGAATAGTTGCTTTATTAATTCAACACCATCCATCCTGTGCTGTGAAGAACTGCACTTAAAAAAATGTTTAAAAAATTAGGCTTTATCATAATGTATATGCAGGGGATACCAAATTAACTTTGCATGAGCAACCTTAATTCTGTCATTGCCTAATGTTGGAGGCTTGATTTTGTAGCCTGAAGAGCGTTCTTTTAACAGAGAGAGATTTTTGTGTGTGGAATGCAGTATTTTAATGGGGATATGACTTTTAGATATTTTTGCAGGAGAATTGTTTTATTCAATACATAATTCAATTTTTAAATACTTCTCGCTTCTGTAAGATCTAGTGAATTTCTAGCATTGACATTTAGTATCCTTTTTTTCCTGCTGCTAAAGGTCCTATTTTGTAGCTTTTATTCATGCTGAGTAGCATTTACTAACACAGCTGAAAGTGCTGGGGATGCTGGAATGAGTGAGGATGGGAGAATCGTGCCCTCAATTTTTCATGCAATTATAAGTAGATATCTCACAACCTATATTGACTTTTCCAAAGATCAGAAAGCTCTTTGCAGGGGAGGAAGGGAAAAGCATAGAGGGTAAATTCAGCCACAACAAGGTTAATGTACTTGCACAAAATTATACATGAAGCCATGAGAGAGCCAAGAATAGTAGCACCCACAAATCCTGTCAAGGAGGTTGATCTTGTGAAGTGATGCCCTTCTTGCAAGGTGCTGATCCTCTGGAAGTTGTTAAGTTTAGAGGGCACTTAGCCTCCTGCAGGATCAGTCTCTTGTTTCCTGCCTTATGTATCTGAATTTTGATCTTATTCGATCTTACACTAGTAAAGCTGTCAGTGTGGTCTAGCAGCGTACTAGGAGTGAATCTCAAAATTTCTCATGGAATTTTGCTGACCCTGTGACTCTTTTCTTAGCATTAGCCAGTTCCAGAGAGCAAACATTTAACGCGGTCTGTCTCTAGGGGTGTGTTTTGTCTGCCAGAAGAAGAAATTCCAGCATCATGACTGCTACAGTGCAGTTCAGTTCGGACCAAAAAATGGAACAGCTCCCTGCCACTGGTGCATCGTTTTTGCAGTGTTTTAGCTGCTGCCTTTTGTTAGCTGAAAAATTCTGTCAGGTGAAAACAATACCTTTTTATTTTTATAGAGAAAACACTTCATAAATTTGTAACTGTCATATTAATATTTGCGTTTTTACTGCTTTTTTATCTGAAATTTCAGTAATTATCATTAAAAAGGTTCACAAAAATTCTGACGTAGGTGTTGCACTGCCATTCATTAAATTTCAAACCTCAAAATACAACTACTCATTTTTCTTTTGATGAACATGTCTCACTTGCTGAGAAAAATTATCCATAAGAAGTACAGAAGTTAAAGGACATGGAATAAAGTATCTATTTACTTCTTTCCTTGGCCACAGGAAGCTAAATTTGCAACCTCTCTGTTCAGAAGTATATTTTTTAATATCCGGATCATGAGGTTTTGATCCATTCTGTATTTGGAAAATCCTGATATAAGCAAGGCTGTAGTCTGTTGCTGAAGTGCTTAGGCACAAATTGTTCCAGCTGTTCTGTGATGATAGCAGACTTCTGATGTATCATACAATATGTAGATCACTGCTAATTTTATCTCCATGTGGTTCGTTGCAGTTGGACTGTAGTGCTGTATAAGGCAGATGACGGGTGGATCTGCATGGAAAAGTATGTTGTATGTATTATAATTCCACCTGTTAAATACAGTTATCTAGGTCAGTAGGATTGATGTTAGTAAACATCGTTGTATACTGCATATCCAGACCACAATTTTTAAAAATTACCTCAAAGTATATTGGCAGATGGGACAGCTACAGTGGAAGAGTCGCTTGCCTTGTCTGTGATGGTAGATTTTCACCAGTGATAGTCATGGGCAGCTGCTTTGTAACTCTCCCTCCTCTCTCTCTTCCTCTGCTTTAATGCACAGTCACAAGCTCTAATGGTTTTGATGCGCTGTGTGTGAATCCCTTAAAGCAGTATCTATACTTAAGAACATCAGTTCTGGCTCTTACTAAATTTTTTGCCTAAGCAGTATCCTGCACCGTCCAGTTCCACAGATGAATTACACTTTATCATACAGAGCACTTATTTTGTTCTCCAATTCTGTATTAGACAAGGCCTGAAACCGAGATCCATATGTCTGTGCAGACATATGGCCTCTCTAGTATGAACTGTCTCTGCCAGAAACATCAGAAAATCACTGGGAAACTGGCTCCCTTGGATTATTGGGCCTTGGAGTAGGAGGAGATGAAGCAGCAAACCAGCTGCCCTCTGTTTTGCCTTTTTCCACATGGAAAGCAGGTTTTAGAGCTCTGTCTCCATTAGGAGAAGTCTGCTGATGCAGCTATCACCAGATACTACAACAGCAAAGCTGTCCTGGGTGGACTGCTAGAAATAGCTTGTACTGGCAAAACTGTGCTTTTGACAAGATAGCTTATTACAGCAACCCCCATCCCTCCCCAGCAAACTAAGCAATCCCAGCAGAAGTACAGCTTTGTCAGTGTAACTGCCTCCACGGCAGGGCCTGTTGCCTGGCTAGCTGGGCTGGTCGGGGATCACACTTCTTGGCCCCAGGCTGACACAGCAGGGCTTGCTGAAGCCTGTGTTGTGGCCCAAGTGCAAGACCCTCCGTGGGTCCCTGGCAGCAGGTGCTGAGGCTGAGGTGGGACGCAAGCAGAACGGCACAACGGGGCCACTCTCTAAGTGAGACCTCTTGATGCCGTGGAGCTGATGCTGTCTTTCCTGAGGATTTGCAGGGTCGGAGAGGACCTTGTTCCTATTTTATCCCAAGCAATGTGAAATGTTCAGTGCCTGCGGGTCCCCTATGGGTTTGTTCAAAGCAGAGTTTGAGCCACCCAACTTTACTACAGATTCACTCTGCTCCTTTCTCATACATTGCCTCTTAATTTCTTGATGTTTCCTGCTTTCTTTTCCAACATACAATGTTCCTTATTCATGCAGCTTTCCCCTTTTATTTCCAAATGAATGAACACTTACCACCAAAATCTGTGTCTTACTTCAACATAAGTGGCCCAGCAGAAGTCACTGAAAGAGGTATCAACATATCAGGAAAAAAAAAAAAGAAAAAAAAGAGCTTGGCCTTTTTCCTTTTCGGGACATTCTCCTCCCTATTTCTAGCACTACTGGTGTCTTTACTTAGGCATGGTTTACTTTGTGGTAATAACTCCCTTAGTTCATCTGATGTTTTGATATGGCTCTGTATTTTCTTTGGTTGGTATTTTATCTGAATGATTACAGTATAGGATCTCTCTGGCAAATACTTTCATTTTGAAAATCAGGTTGAAAATTGGAACATATGACCTCAAGACTATTCCTGCTAGTGTAGTGCTTGCTTTAGAAGGCCAAGTGGGAGTTTCCCTGAGGAAGTTTGTACCCTACATAAGAGCGCAAGAAATGCTCTGCAGGCTCCTCGTGGTCCATCTGGCCCAGAGTTCTGTCTCTGACAGAAGCAGCAGGAGATGCTGCTGGGATTTAGTACATGAGTCTGGCCATTGCTCTGCTCCTGCGTCCCAGGTGTCCCTGGTCTTTGAACTAGGAGCATTAGACAGTGCCTAAGTGTGCCTGGGAAGCACATAGGCTGTGGGATCCATTGGCAAGTAGAGAGAGGGAGGACAGCATGTGTACTTGTAGGGAAAAGTCTAACTTTCTATCTAAAACATAACATTTCTGACCTGTCTTGCCTCCTTTGGGATGTGAGTGGAAAGCAATTACTTTACATCAGTGGGTGTGTAAACAGCTGTACAATACATTGCTGCAACAGCTCATGGAGGAATAGGCCAACCAGAAGGACTGGTTAAAAAAGTATTTACAGGGTTTTTTTCCCCTCTCCCGGAATAATTTCTCATTTCTCTGCAGTAGCAGGAAGGGATTTTTTATGTTGTTCTTTTTCCCTGGATGGCAGGTCAGACTTTTCCCTTGATATGCTTGTCACAGAACTGGTATCCAGCTTTCTCTGATTTTTCAGACTCTGAGATTCAAAGATAATGTTTGTCAGTCCATCGGGATAAAAATAGCATACCTTTATCACCATCATCATCACCAATTATAGGAATCACTAAGGCATCTGTCACCATCGTAGAGAGGTACAATATGCCTGTAAAGCATCTGGTTTCTTCAAGAGAAGGAACTAGTTCTAATTCCCTCTGCTTCAGTTATACATCTTTTGCTTATGGGTACTTGAATCCATGTAGTTTAATTCAGGATTACACTCCTGGGGCCATTCCACTGTTCAGCACTTAGTAATGTAGAAGATCCACTGCCAGTTTTGAATTGCAGTCTGATAGTTTTAGAATTTGTGCTTAACCTCATCTCCTCACTAATAGTGAATTCTGGTGGGGGAGGCCACTGGAAATGCAAGGCCTCTGGCCCCATGAGTTCAGATGTGGTCTCCATCAGGTTTTTATGGCCCTATTGAATACAGTTGCTCCTTCTCCAGTGCAGAGAAAAAGCTAGAGCTGGGTAGAATTTCAGCTGGGCTTCAGGAGTTTGTTATGTATCCGTTCTTGTCCCTGTCTTTAAGACACACACATGGTGCATATTGCTTGCCTCACTGGATATTGTAAATACTGGAAGTTATAATAAAATTAGGAGCACAGATGTTCCTCTTACAACCAGTGCACCCTGTATACAATAATAATAATGAAATATGTCCATTGCTGTTCTCCGTGGTACTAAATTTTCTCCAGTGAGGCATCTTGCTTTAATAATAAAACCACATTTTCTTAAACAAGGGAGGATCAGATTTACATTGGCAGTAAGTCACTATTTTCAAATACCATCAAGAGAGATATCCAAGATAAGTCTCTAGGACAGCTGACTCTGCATGGAAACTGCAGCCTGCTAGAATGGTCCACTATTAGTCTTCATTTTTTTCTATTATCAAAGCAATTAGTGGAAGAGGACTGTCAGTCTAGCGCTTCACTTTCTGCTGCCAAAAGGAATGCACAGTGATGAAGTTTTTATTTTCCATTATTTGTACTATGGTTGCAACCCAAGGTCCTGGCCAGGGACCTTTTCCTCTATTAACCTTTAAAGGAAAGCAGATTGTCCTGAAGAGGTTACAGCCCCAAGTCCTGATGTGGCATGCGAGTGAAGATAGGTACATGCTTATGGGATTGCTATTTTGCAGCATAACTTTCCATAAATTTTGTTTTCATGTTTTTGGTTGAGGAGTACTGAAATAATATAGGTGTGATATTATAAAGCTGTTTATGTGTATCTCCTGAGACACAGAAGTAGTGACTCCTTTGTGCGAATTTGCAGAATCAGGCTCCTGCAGCACTACACTCTTAATTATCCAGCAAGACAAATGTGCTTGCAGTGGCCAGGGCATGGCTGCAGTAAATGTTATCTTTCCAGGTGGAAAAGGGGTCAGACCATAGTGAAAGAAGAAGAAAAATATGGGAAAAGGATGACAGCAACTGTAGGGGAAAAATGTAATGAAAAATATAGGGGCAAAAACTTCACCACTAATAATTCTGCACCAATTTGACTTTTCCCTAGTAGCATACCATTCATTTACCTTGTCTGCATTAAATTTATCATCTGCAGGCTAGCTGGAAAATGGAGGTCAAATTTCATTTTGGCCTGCAACTTGATAAAAATGACCTGCAAAAGGTAGATGACAGGCTGTTATTTTATGCACTGGAAAACAGCAAAGATCAGATACTATCTCCTGCATGTCCTCTTTTTCCTGCATGTCTGATACTAGCTCCTATCCGTAATGTATCACAAGTGAGTGTCCTGATTTGTTGGAAGGCTGGTCAAGGTTTAGAACAAGAACAATCTATTTCAAGCTGGCAATCTCAATCAGTATGGGTTGACTAGGCACCTTTTGCCATGTGAAATCTCCACTGAATCACTAACAAGTCATAAAAATACCAAGTGAATTGATGTGACAGTCAAACAAACTGCTTATTTTACTTAGAGTTCATTTAATCTTCAAAGTTATCTATCAACAGTAATTAATGTTTCCTCAGCAATTGCATTCACCATGTCTCAACAACTTCCATAAGGCAGGAAAAATGCTGTTTAAAAAGAAAAAATGCGCCAGCTGAGCTTGTGGACAGCAGGAGAGTGTAAAAGTTAGACTCTATACAGGAGGAAAAAAACCCAAACAAATGTTTCTTTAGCACTTGGAGTATTTTGGTATCTACACCAAATAGAGACTGTAAAGGATTAGTCTAGGATTAAGAATCCTTTAAACTTATGAAGTGCTTAACCTTCACTGTGTCTGCTTCCACACTGTTTGCAATATTGCTCTGCCACTTTTGCAGGGGAACTAGTAGCAGAGTGATACTGCTGCAATGCAGCCTTCTCCACGTTGGGTCTTTTATGATTCAGTACTACTTTTCGTTTGCTTTGTAAAGATCGTTGCAAGGGCTTATCTTGTGTAATTGTTTTACTACCATCTGCATTACAGTATAATTACCTTTCAAAAATGGTAGATCTCTTTTGCTAATGTTTAAAGGCAAATAATAGGCAACTAAATTGCAAAGTCTTGGGATGCAGCAGCACATAGGCGGTAATAAAATGTATCCTATATTTACAGCATATACTTCTGTCTCACTCTCTCTTTTTTTTTTCTTTTTTTTTTTTCCTTTTTCCCTAGGAATCGTAGATAATGATTACGGTTTTCTCTTCTTCCTTTTTTTTCCCCTTGCCTGTCCTCCTTTTACGTAGAGTTAATCATAACTCATGAGGGTTTTTTTTAGAATTTGTTCTGATCCTTATCTGATAGCTGTCCTATAGTACTGGAAGGATGGATATTCTGGTATTTTCCTAAACTATAATGACAAACAAAAATATGGCAAATAATTCTAACACACATTGAACAAAATAACAGGAACCTTTTTTTAATGGAAGATTTGGCTATTCCTAAAAATAATCACTACTAGCTTTTGAAAATTTTAAGATGTATAAATACAATTTTAAATCTGTCTTTCTGTCTGTCTATCTATCTTCTACTTTGTAGCCTGTAAATGCCCTCTGGTTCGTACGATAAACTACTTGTTTGATAATATCTTTAAGTTTTCTGTTCCCTGCAATTATATACCAGGAATTACAGTTCGTGCCCTTAGTTACATGTGAATGCCTGTTCCCTGGCTGCTGCTGTAAATCCTGTATTACCTGAAAGGTTAAAATATGGAGGTGAGGACATTAAAAAGGCATCCAGAAAATGTAGATGACAGGAAAAAAAGAAAATACAGCGACAGAGAGGAAATACCATAGATAAAATGATAAGGCAGAGAAATAAAGCATGACAAGACCATGATAGTTTGCATAAGTAATGAGAATTGAATTCGTGGTTTTTAAATTGCTGTTTAAATTCCTGTTTGCATGTTTATCAGAAATCTCATTTGCTTAAGTAAAACTGGCCTATATACATTTTTTAAATTTGTGTATAGCTCTGATTTTGTTAGATGGAGGAGTCAGATCCAGTTAGACAGATGCCTGTATATGATATTATTTTGAAAGTGGAAGTGTGCATATCTCAATGACAAGTTTCTGAGATGTGTTCCATTAAGAGCAGGCTCCTGCTTTCCCTGAAGTCAGGAGGGAAACATCTGCTGTCTTCTTTCGGAGCAGAATTGGGTCCTGAGTGACTTGCAGAGAACTGCCTGAGTGAGCGTACATGGCCGTGAGCCTCCTAGAGCTCTGCTTTTTACAGGCTGGGACTGAAAGCCAGTTCTGCAGGTTTCTGAGCACCTTTTTTGAGGGTTCAGTAGCCTCAACTCCCGAATCAAAGGCATTTAGAGGACTGAGTCCTGTGTTTGCCTTTTATGCTGCTGATCCTTCCTGGGTACCTGTGATTAATTGCATTGGCCACTGGGTGCCCCTGATACCTAAGATAAAAGCGAGTACAAGGCCATAATTTTGGTACTTAAAAGGTTTCATTTTTAATAGTTGCATATTGGACTGCTTTACCTCTGCAGTTCATGCATGCATGAATTTAGCTGTATTTGTATTTGCTCTCTGTAAGGAAACTTGCGTGCTTGGATGATTGCACCTTCCACAGTCGGCATAGCCACTCTCCTGAGGACTCGTAGCACATTTTCCTAACACTCCTGCCAGGGAGTGAACAACCTCAGGTTCTCTGGAAGCCAACTGAGACATGATGGGGTTAAGCGTCTTTGCAGAAGACACTGAACACCTGAGAGGCTCTGGTCACCTCACAGTAATGTTTCAGGGAGCGGAGTGGAGTCTCATCTGAAAATCTCTGGAGAACATGCTTCTGAATGAGCTCTACAGCCTGCAGAAACTCCGAATGGGCAAGGGCAGCCCTTCCCTCCTCTTTGGAAGCGTTATTGTGAATTGTCTCCTACTGGGCTGCACAGTCCTTTGAAGGCTACAGGAGCTCTTGAAGAGCAGAGCCGCTGCAGATCTGAGTCATGTGCTGGCTCCTTATATGCATTCTTATGGCATCCCTGAAACAGATGCAAATTGAATTTCAAACAAAAGATACCACTACTGCTGCTACAGTGGTGAATGACCTAGTCTTTGAAAACTGACACTGCCATACACATTTGCAGGTATACGTCCTGCACTGATAGTTTTTGGGTACAATGCAGAATTCCTAGCAGAAAAATAATCGTTGTAGAGTTGCTGGTAAAATATAAAATTCTTTTTCTCTCTTTTTCAAAATGTATAGGTACATTTTTTGTTAATATACATTTTTCGCTATAGAATCAAATGAAACATACTTGCGTTTTTTCACACTTACTACCTCTTTAATTAATCTATACATCTCTCTCGGATTTCTGTTTTCTAATATACTGGTACTATGGAAAAGTCGTATGTCTAATTTACATGTCCAAATTAGTTTCAACTTAGTCATATTGAATGATAATAGATTTCTTTTTCATATAATTAATGTTGTCTGCAAACGTAACGTGGATTATATTTATCATTGTAAAGATCTTAAGATTTTAATATTTTTGCAGAGGCATAAATACAGAGTAGCTATAATTATTTCATTATGTATGTATAAAAATAGGATATGGGGAAAAGTGCATGCTTTCCTTCACTGATTACTCTTAATGTCTCCCAAATTTCCTGATTTACAATATTCTCCAAGGATGTAGATTTTTCTAATTGAAGTATAGTAATTTGCATATTTTTAGACCTTGTGACACAGTTAATTGATATGTCATTACTTATATGGCACTGAATATATTTTACACATTCGCTGCAGAGCAGACTTAACTTGAGATGCTGTAGCACTTTGCAGAGAATTCAAAACTATTGCATTTGGTTTAATCTTTTCCTTTCCTTCCTCACCCTTTCTTTATAAAGGCGAAGCAAAAATGGATGATGTAGTAATTGGTGTAGTTCCTGTTCAAATGTACTCGTTAAGATAATGTTACTGTGTAAATGACAGGACAAGAAAAGTAAGAGCAAGTAAACAAAGAGAGGAAGAATAATGGGAGAGACAAGGACGAAGAAGATAAGGTTAAGACGGGGGGGGGGGGGGGAGCTAAATGTCAATAGTATCAGTGCTGTGTGTTTGAAAACCAAATTGTTCTGTTTTCTTTTACGCTATTCAGTATAAACTTGTTAAACGTTCACTGTGTCTAGGAATATTTTAAATAGGTTTCTTAAATTTAGGGGCACTATATCTATCATAGACAGTAGTAATGTGGCTAATAACGCTCTGTTATTCAATCAAGGGCAGTGACTTTCTCCAGTGACAATATATTTATTTCTCCAGGTGGATACCCCAGCAGAACTGAATGTTTTTAGTTTTTCTTTGCTAACCAGGAGGGTGGTTCAGTCATGTAAAAAGGACTTAAGGGATCATATTCTATTTTCCAGGGTTCTGGTTAAAAGTATGGCTCAAAAAGTATCATCTGCTTAAAAGTATGGATCAAAAGTATCATTGATAATGATATTGTCATTCTCTGGGTAGTCGAAGGTGGTGTGCTGTGTCTGGTGGATTTAATATCAATCCTGTATTACTTGTATGCCTTACTACAGTGTAAGAAGACAGAAGTGTGTTCCTTACAGCGTAGAGAAGACACACTATTATAACAAATGAAGATGAACGGGTGGAGACATGGGAAGAACAAGGTTGTCATGGGTGGAGGTCACAGGTACGCATCAGGAGTGATGCTGACGTTTCTCTAAATGATCTCTAGAGAGTAGAGTTTACGCACTAAGACAGTGCTTGAGGTGTGGCGAGTAGTGGGACAGCGTAAGTTCATGTGGCAATCCTGGTGCTTTGCTGTGCACTGCCCAGTCCCTCAGGCTGCTTGCTTTCCTTCCTGCCCCCACAATGTACGTTGTGGCCAAAGTATACTCCTTGTGCCTGTGTTTATGCTGCCTGGGTTCAGCCACCTGGGATTTGCAGTGTGAGTTGCTTGTGAGCTTTTTAGGTTACCAATTTCTTATATGTCCTTTTTTGCTGTTTTGGGAAGATACGGTTGGGCATGAGAGCAGAAGATGTCACTGGAATGAAAGTTGCTAAGGAAAACTATTGCATTTTCTTAAAAAGTGTGGTATCTTGGCAGGAGTTTCTTCTAAGACAGCAATAAAAATAAATATAAAAACGCTGTGCACATCTTTCAAAATGCTTGTACACTAGAGGCTTCTAGCTTCAAGATACTTCCTGTTGAATCAAGCTCAAGAGACAAATATGAATTCTGAATCCTGGCTGCAAAGTAGAATTCTCTCTTATATGAACTTGCATTTTGTTTTCAACTGAAAGGGTGAATAAAGGAGAAAAATGCCAAAGGTGAGTTCTGTCTCTCCCTCTGAATTTGCGGTTCCTGTGTACTCTAATCTCACACCAGTAAACTTGAAGTAGCTGCATAAGATGAAAATGATGATCCAGCAGCAACATGTATGCTCTGCCCAAGTTAGCATTTAATTTGGAACACATTTTGCTGCAGCCCAAACCTGGTTGAACTCTATCAAAATAGAAAGTGGGCCATTCTCCTGGCATAGGGGCACATTTTAGTGCTCCGTGACAAAACACCTTCAGGAAACTAAAACCAAAGTTGCTGAAATCTTGAGATTGGTGTTTTGGGGTGTGTGTGTGTGTGTGTGTGTGTGTGTGTGTTTTAATTTAAACAAGCCGTGGGGACTTTCTCACATAATAATCATTAAATAGTCAAAAGACTTCTCCCTCCTCTTGCAGTATTGTAGCCTGGCAAGGTTTGGTTATTTAGGGCAGCATTCATTTCCCCTAACTTTAACAATCTGTGAGTTAGTCATCTATGCTAAGCTCATTGTTTAAGCACTGTGGTCATTGCAGAGAGAGACGAGCATCTCCAGGATATGATTTCTGCCATCAGTCTTTGATACCAAACTTAGGATGTGACAAATCAGATGTCAGAAAATTAGCAAAATAATTTAGGAGATTTTGCTGTGCTACAGGAACAGCTTTCTGTGAAAATGAAATCTCACAATGGTCCAGAAGTAGGATATTTTGAAGTTATTTCATTATTTGGTTAAATACAAATTGAACACCAAGAATAAAATAAAGAAAAATATGCAGTATTTTCAATTATTTCTGCTGCTTTTTAAATGGTCCCATTTTTTGATTAAATATTTTACTAGCAGTCCAGCAAAAAGTATTGAATTTATGAATATTAAAATATAATCTGCTCTGTATAATTAATAACAATTAATAAAGACATTCCTTGATTATTGTATTAAATGAGGTGATTGATTTTGCACTGGAGAGCATCTTGCCTTACCGGATACTTTTAATTTTAACTACCCTGAGAAAAGATGTTTAAAATGAAAATATGCAGCAGAAAAGAACTATTTTATCAGTTCAAAACATTCTATGCATCAATAAATTTGTAATATAAATGACCAATTCTTAAAAAATAATAAGCAGTCTTTGGATGTTTTTACTCAGTTGCATTTCTCACTTTGCCAGTTGTACAACCATCAGATTTTACTGCCCTTGAAAAAGAGCTGCACTTAAGCATCGATTGTGTACATACAGAATACTGTAATTTCATAGACGAATACGTAAGGTGCTGCAGTGTTACAGTTCAGCAATGCATGTGTGAGTGGTGCTAATCTTCTGTTATTCTGGAAGATTTCTGAAGGTTACTGTGCAAATATTAATGACCTGTAGGCCCTTTGCTTTGTTAAGAGGATGGGAAACCTGTTAACACTCAGATCTTTCCATAAAAGAGTTTATATTTGCTTTTGCATATTTTATTGTAACGTTCGCAGATCTCTTGCTAATTTTATTGCTGTTTCCTTTTCAAGATCATTGGAAGATGAGATAGACTGTTGCATAAGTAAAAAATAAATATCAGAGAGAGCAATATGTTGTACCACATATAGAAGGGTCATTTAGAAATGTCAGTAGATCCTGAGAACAGCATTGCAGGTTCTTCTACCTCCTAGCTAACACTTCCTCCCTCTGAGACCAAAATACCTTGTAAGCTGCCCATCTGGAAACCATTTGCACGTCACTGAAGTGTAGCTACTTCTGGGGTATTCTCTCCTAGCTACATGTCTTTGCAGGTCCTTTAGGAAGGGACATGGAGATTAACTTCTTTGAGTGAAACTTCAAAGGAATTTTAAGAGGGCAGAACATAATTACCTGAGCTGAAATTTTGCCAGGATGCAAGTTAAAGTTCCCCCTCTTCCAAGTTTTCTGTTAAAGCTACTGGCCTGGATAGAATCCTGATGCTGTAGAAGTCAGTGAGAGTTTTACCCTGGATTTTACCCTGTGAGGCACCTTCAACCTCTTCTAAATCAAGCCTGAACTTGCAGTCCTTGACTGTGCAAAGCTGCTGGTGTCTTCAAGGTGAGTTATGTATTAAATTGAGGCATATACACTTACTGGATCTCCAAGTAAGGATGAAGAGCGGTTAGCATACAGCTTGACAAAAGCTCAGGAAACATATTGGAAAAGTATGCTAGTTGAAAAGTGCCAGTGGCAGTTTTTCTGCCAGGGAGCTTTTCAGCCTGGCTGACAAAGGCATAATGAAATCCAGTGGCCGGAATGTGAAGTTTCACAGATTCAGCCTTAAAATAACACAGCATTTTCTAACTGTGAGGGTAACTAAACACTGGAGCACTTTATTGTGAGGTGGGACTTGCCGTTGCTTGCGTTCTTTGAGGTGAGGTTGAATGTCCTTTTTGAAAGAAGTTACTCTGGTTTGTCGGAGAGTTTCTGTGGCTCTTCCTGGTGATGGTGAGGTAGAAGGAGAGCGTGTTTTCCTTCAGAGCTCTGCTCAGTGCACCTCTTACTGCTTTTCCTTTTGGAAGGGAGAACTGGATTGCCTCCATTGCTTTCAGCACTTTAATCATACTTGCAGTCCCCCATTAGGACAGTGATTATAATCAAATCTCATGCTTCAGGACTTCAGCAAGTCATTTGCAAGGAGCAGGAGAAGTTTTCTTTTTATTCCCCAGGACATTATTGCCTGGATTTATTCCTCATTTTAAAAATGTTTACCTTAAAACATGGTATTTTCCACCCTGAGAGAGGGGACTGTAAAGCAGGGGGTACCAGCACGTGTTCCTGAGATGAATTATTTGTGTTGTGCTCACATGGACATGGGTCCTGTTTATCATCATGTGTGGAGCTGGGAAGTGAGCCTGTCAGGTCAGAGAGATGCGAATGGGTGGCCACCTTTTCTGAGTGGTTTTTCTCCTGCTGAGTTCTTACCTGATTTCCTCCCATTTGCAGGGTCTTTGGTATTTGATGGGATTTTATTTTCTTTTTTTCTGTGTATTGAGTGTGTAAATCTGGTCATCTGAGAACTGAAGTACTGTAATTTAACTGGAACTTTGGATTTAATGTAGAGTATCTGTGTGAAAAGCAATAGCCTGTGAGGTAACTGAGATCACATGGCAAAATCTAATAGCCTCTTCTGTCTAGAAACTATGAAAACTATCTCCTTTCACTTTTATTGCCAGATATTTTGATGAACAGATTTCAGTCTAATCTCTCACAAAGAATTAATGTGACAGTTAAATCTTTGTGCTCTTCTGTCATAAAGTATGTGCATTATTAAGTGGTCTGTAGGCATAAATCTCTTAACAGTATGCTTGCAGAGAGGCCATACCCACAAAAACATTCTTGTCTTGTATTTATAATATACACACATACATACATGTGCATGAGCACAAAACTTTTGCAGGACGGTTCTTAATACAGAAATAACTGAAAAGACTAAGAGAGCATTTCAAGTGAGTGCAGTCAACTACAGGAGAAAAAATGGGCAATACCTGCCTTTACTGTGGTATATCTACAAATATGAACGATCAGCTTCAACACTTACTACATGAAGACATTGTCTTCTTCTGATCCCTTCTAGTATGTTTTTAGTGTTGTCATTTGGAGGTTAAGGAGTCAAACCTCAAAGGCTAAGAGGAAGGTGTCTACTGCAAGGGAACATCATTAGGTACTTACCCATCTTTTAAGTTGCTAACGGATATTCTGTCTGTCCCACTGAATGAAATAATGAGGTCTTTGCTTATTCTTGTATATTAAAAAAAAAACTAATAAAAATTAGCTATCCTGAAAGCTAATATTCCTAATGCTTATTTCAGTATTACTAGAATTGTGGAAAATCTGACAGTAATATAATATGTCAATTAATATAAAATGCACAAACAGGTCTTTATTGAAAACCATATTTTTCTAATTTCTTGATTGTGTTTAAAATCATTTATTTTTATTAAGTAACAAACTTGCTTTGTTGGGCAGTTCATTAGCTGTGGAAAGATTTTATTATTTGCAGCAAAAGTCTGTAATAAAATTCTAGCAGTACCATTTAGGGCTGATTTTTTCATAAAGCATTACGCGACAGGTAAATAGTCTGAATGTAAATGTTTTAGGCAGGGTTCATTACAGGGTGGAAAACATGCAGTTTTGATTAGGAATGAAAAATAAAACAAAGAACTACTTCCTGACATGAATATAATCTCCTATTTCAAACTGGCTTGTACCAAACCATTGAGATTGTTGATTTTTAGATGTAGCTACTATTATTTTTGCCCTAAAGTGGACCAATGTAATCCAGAGTGTAATCTGCAGTATTCAATACTGTACAAGCATATAGGGCTGAACAGTAGATCTTATTCAGCCATAAAACTCAACTGCATGCTGATTTTAAGATCTGCCCAGTGAAATGGCAGCAGATCAGAGATCTTTCACTAGTGAATATGTGTATAAACTGGGATTCAGTTAATTCACAGTGTAGACTGGATCATCAGTTTTCATGGTAAAGATCAGGTACTGACAGGTACCAAGATGAGCCCACTGATCCTCTGCTCCCCAGTGCCTGAGTAATAATTAATAATAATAATAATATCTTACGCTGACATGCAGCTACATACTCATAAGTTTTCTAAACCATGTAACAAGCAAAAGTCTTATCCTTCATACTCTCAAAGTAGTTCCTTTGACTTAGGGGGAATCTTATGTCCATAACATATATGCAGTAGATTTTTCTGCTGATGTTTTTTTATGAGGAACTGATCAGCCTTTATGCTAACCTCAAAGAAATCTTTGATTCAGTATGAAATGCCTCTGTACTATCTAATATCATGGCAAATGCAGCCAAAGGCTAGAGATGACATTTATATGAGACTTCTAGCACATGATTGCTGGAGTGAAATGGCTGGAGTAAGTATAAACTGACTAAATGTTTTTTCCTCCAGTTTCTGCTATATGGTAGTAGTTGAATATCCCAGAAGATAGAATAATTTGTTCTGTGTTCTTAGTTTCCTTCTTTGTGCAATTAAAGCTTAATCTTCTGTGTCATATGTGGCAGACGGTTATACTTAAAACTGTTAAGTAGTATTACCCTCCTTTTGCAGACAGGGAGTCTGGGGCACCTAACTAAGATGACTTCCTGAAGCCATCAAGTGCTAGTGCCATGTGAATCCTAGCACTAGGAGAGACAAGAGAGGAGTGTAGGAGTTTGACCCTTAAGCCGCTGCTCACCTTTAGTGCTTCTTTCTGCATGTACTACGTGGGTCTCTACATAAAATACAAAATGCCCCAGTAGAGGCTTGAAAGCCTTGCTCATACTCCCACACAAAACCTGTTGAGACAAAGGGCTTCAAAAGCTGCTTGCAAAATTTGCTTTGTGCTGCAATGTGACCATATGTTCAGCTTGCCTGTTGGGAAAGAACTTTCTCCAGAAATTCAGGAACTTTGATTACTTATTTTCTGAGTTGAACAGGTGTCAAAGATGCACAGAAATGGACCAGATTTAGAGTCTTTCCTCCATCCTGTAGTTTAAACATCCTTCCCACCCCTGGTTGGACTTAAATCCACATTCTCAGCATGTCACTGTTTAATGTGAACTTGGTCCACTGGCTATATATAACCAATGAAAACAATAAAAATAGCCTTTACAACCTCCACTGTACAAATCCAGTAAATTTTATCACTAGGTGTAATAACCCTTTTGTTATGGATGTTGTGGATGGGCCAAGAAGTCTTCCAAGGAGATAGTCCATTCTCTAGGTGAAATAACACACTTACCTTTCTCCGCTCTTCTTATAATTACTTCATAGTGTAAAACAGATCCTTGGGATCCAGTCCAGTCTATTGGGTAAATGGTATGTTTTCTAATTTTATTGCAACTCAGCAGTGAAGCTTGTGAAATAATAATATATATACTGAAGGCTCTGTGGGGGACTGCAGTGAAGCAGTAGTTACTTCTCATAAAGTTTTTTAATAGGACGTGAGCTCCAGGATTCAAGAGAGAGAGCATTAATGTCCTTTTCAGAACATCATGGAAAATAAATACTGTGCAGCACCAATCTCTTGGCAGTTTCAAAAAATGTCTAAAGAGGATCATTATAAGACCATTTATGATGGGAACATGATTCCACTGCAAGTCTTCGGAGTCTCTGCTGGGACGTTGTTCCTACTGCTTGAGATCAGGAGAGGAAAGCAATTTCAATAGAAGTCTATGGAGACCGTATGGCAATTACATTACTGACAATATCCGTATGATTTTAGTGTGAGTCTCTGGAGACCGTAACTTCTTGAGTGAAATGAAATGCATCATGCCCATACAAATTATATTATTGTTTCAAATAAACCAGAATAAGTTAAAGCTAAACAAGTACTGGAATAATATGAACACTCAAATCAATAAGCCTGGTGGCAACTTAGCCAGGAAATCCTAACCACAGCCTTGTGGTCAACTGCCAGCTGCAGTTCTTCACCCCACGTTTGCCTGGATGTAGGGTATGGACAAAGCTTTCTCTGGACGTCTGTAACGGCCCAAATGGGAAGATCTGCTTTTTTAGATGTCTGTATAAGTCACAGCCAGTTTAGGGAGGGGATTTTCCAAGCAGGTGGTTTTCTGGGTTGTGGGGTCTGGGAAGTAAAAGAGGGTAACGTTGTTAGCAGCAGCAGCAGGATATCAAAAAGGAGATGTAAGGAGGGAGTTGGGGTTAAAAATCTAGTGATGCGTGAGTACTGCTTTTTGCCTCATGTCAGCAGTAAAATGATGACTGGTTAAAACAGCTGAGCTCTAACAGTGGTTGAGGTCTGCTGAGCTCTGGGAAGTATTTTCCAGACTTTTCTGTTCTGAAAGTATACCACGACTGTCCTTCCTGTTGCTTATGTTTTGCAATGCCAGCTCCCTGTGAGGGTATCACAGCGCACGATTTTTTACTGGAGCAGTAGAGTACCAGCAAAAACAGATACCCTTGCTGGCTGGGAACTGAGCAAGCCCTCCCTACTTTTCCTGTCCATGAGCAACCCAGGGCCTTTGTTTCCTTTAACCGTGTTAGGCGTGCTAGGTTGTAAATGGAGAGCTGCAAAATTTCCAGTGCTGGAGCCACCTGGCCTAACACAGGCAGGGTAAAGTGCAGTGTTTGCATTTTATCGATTCTTACCTATTGATTCCAATGGGATGAACTGTCTGCGTAACAGAAATGAGACTGACAGCAAGACAGGAACTCGGGCATCAGAGACAGGCCAGGCCCTGCATGACAAGAACAAAATGATATAAACAAACACCCCAGATATTTCCTCGGTTGAATCTAACAAGAACCAAAGAAAAGGAGCACTCTTCCTAGGAAGGGCTGAGATTTACTGAATAAAGTTTAGTTTGCATTTGATCACTTCTGCTGATAAAATTGAGCAGGGCAAATATGTGAGCGTTTCATGACAGATTGCCTTGTGCCAGCTACATTTATGGTGCCATTTTGTGTAATCTGGAGAGTGACAAAATGTAAATCCACATCTCGTCACATCCTAGATGATTCTTGTTCTGTGACTCAGACGCAGGAATGAATAGATATGCCATAGCCTGACCTTCCAGGTAGGAGGAATATGTCTGAAGGAGTACTGAATATCCAAGATGTGTAATGAGTGTACACAATCTCTGTTTTTTTTCAGTTTGTTTTAATTAAATAATTTTATTGGAAGGGATAAGCACACACTGAAGAAAATGTGCTCAGTAAGGATATTGATCTTATTAAGGGTTTCTCTGCAGGTGTGTGTGTGTGTATATAAATATATATATATATATATATAAATCTCAAACAAATTTATATTCTGATTGTAGCCAGTTTCTTAGGGGCTTATTAAAAATTTTTGCTTGTGTGCTAAATCAATGTATGTGGGATGGAGATTAAGATGATACTGAATCATCTTTTGTGCCCTCTGGATTCTGGGTGCTGCAAAGCCAAAAATGTCCTGGTGTCATTCACAGTGTGGAGGGACTCACCAGGATCCAAGCAGTGTTCCCACGCAGCGTCTGCTGCATCTGCCAGCCTGGTGCTGCCCAGCTGGGCAGGGGTCCCTATTCCTGCCCCGAGCTGTGGCAAGTGAGGCTGGAGCAAGAGGCATGTTCCCTCCTTAGACAGTGGCTTGAGATCAAACTGTTCCTGCGTCCCTGGCAGAGCAAAGGGCTCAGCCAGGACTTCTCTGATGGGGAGCCTAAATCTGGTTTTAGCAGCCCTGGCTTTGACACAGGAAAGAAGGGATATCGGGAAGCAATGAGAAGGAAATACTTTGTGATATTGTAAACTTCCTGCTCACTAGCCTTTTCAAGGACGTGGAGTCTTGTAGTTTTACGTTAAAGTAGCCCTCTTTGAAGAACTGTTCAGAAATGTAAGTGTAGGATTTGACACATCTCAGATCAGAGGAGGAGAGGGTCCTGCAAAGCAGGTGGCTGGCTCCCACTAACAGCCATCCCCTCCAAGCTGAGCCGAGCTGTCACAGGTGACTGCTCCTTCCTCGCCTTCATAAGGAAACCAGACTCTCCTAGCCATGGCTTCGTTTTTACCCTTTCTCTGGTTAGTTGTGTCAGGAGCCCATGATAACCACTGGAGCTGGCAAATAGAAACCTTGAAAAATGACCCTCTTGCTTCACTTTCTGCCTCATAATTAATTTTTGACCTCCACATAAAACTGGTCAACCACCAGGACAATGGCTCTCTCCACAACTCTACCGAAAAACCCTTGCCCCCACCCTCTGCCAGAGGGCCACAGCAGTAGCTGTCAGCAGTGCTCCCATGTTCTGTTTTACTGTAGCTTTGTAGCACTCTCCTGCTCTGCTCCTAGCTTCTTCCACTGGGAATAATAAACCACCAGTGCTTCCAATGCCTTTATTTCCCCTTTTGCTCCTCATCTCCTGGCACAGTTTTCCCTGCAGCTCTTTTTCTGGCTGCCAAATATGTCCTTTTATGTACATTTTGCAGGAACAGCAAGAGAGCTGTCCCTCGTCCCTGCCCTGCTTTGCCCGTCTAAATCCACCTTTCCTGTCTCTTAAAGGACCAACGCTTTCAGCCAGTCTAAGATTTTGAACATGAAAGTGAATTTGATTGTAAACGAAAGAGTAACTCGCTTCATTGCCTGAAAAAAATGCAAAAGTTTATAAAAAGAAGAGGGAACAGGAACATGGCCTTTTTCATTTGAATGGAAATAATTTTAACTGAGGGGCTGTTATTAACATAAGTAGTTAAATCCTTTGAATGCTATGTTCATCCCATCCTGCAAATTCAGCTCTGCTTAAATTTAATGTATTCATTACACAAACTTTGTGTGCTTAAAGGGGGAAGCATGTTTGAAACCTGCTTTTTAATGTCTTTATTTATTTATTTAAATATGCTCTTAAATTCCCCTTTGCATTCCTGTTCATGGATTTTCCTTGCTTACTGGTTTGTAGGTTTATTGGAAGAGAAAACAATGTAAACCTTGCAAGCTATGGCATTGCCTCTATTTATGTTTTAGAAGCCAAAAGCAAAAAAAAAAAAAAAAAAAAATTTTTATCCTGCTTCTTTCCTGTCTTCTTGCCATAAGTGAATGTTAGAGGAGAGAATAATTAGGCAGCGTGGTCTAACTGGTGCATTATAGTGTATCATTGTCCACTTAAGAACCAGTTGGAAACCTTTGTTAGCATCAAGCTGCAATTACCAAGCCGGAGTTACTTTCTCCCTTCCCCAGCTCTGAGTCACTGACTGGTTTCCCACCTGTCTCTGTGTCCCACTGAGCTGTAGATTGCCTGGGTTCAAATTAGGCAGCCACAGGTGGCACCACCTGCTGCCTCTGGGTTTTAATTGTTTTTTGTTGTTCAGCAGCTGTTGGTTGGGGCCTTGTAAGAATGCGTTTAATGGAGAGGGAAGGCAGAAGAGCAGGGCTAAGTTAATACGCCCACATCGGTTTTTGGACGTGGCCCTCGGTGCTAGTTTCTGTGTGGCATCGCAGGCTGCTGCTGGCTCTGGTGCAGGGAGGCGGTGCGAGCAGCCGGCAGGCCGCTGCGCGGGGAGCCCTGCCTGCGGGCAGCTCCTGCCTGCGCCCAGCCCATGCCGCCTGGCAGCGTGCTTGGCCTTTGGGCAGAGGCCACAAAAGTCCTGTTTTGGCTCCTGAACCCAGGTGCTTTCCTCAGGGCAGCTGCCGGTATCTGAGGGCAGAGAAGGTGCTCTCTTCCCCTCCGCCCCGTTGAAGTAGCATGCTGTGGTTACAGCATCTCCCCCCATAAGCAAGAGACGCAGATAAACACTCTGCTGCCTGAAGGGGTTCAAACCTCCCTGTTTCACCCCTCAGAAGAGTTTCTAGACCAACAGGTTACACAGCAGGGGCAGAAGGCGGAGGCGCTGCCTGCCACTGCAGAGGCCGTGGGCTATGCAGCGAGGAGTGGAGGCCGCGCGTGGCGAGACAGAGAGTTCCGGTGTGTGGCTTGGCATCCCCCTGGTTAGGGGAGCCACTGAGAGGTCCCACTGCGTGGGTCCCTGCTGCTGGGGTGGTCGTGCTGGTTTACATTAAAGTCATTTAACGGAGCGCAAGTGTATTTCTAGGAGGTGTGATCAGCAGTGCAGGGAGATCGACAGCGTTTTGTGGGAAGCCCGGTCGTCTTGGTATGCACTCGAGGCATCCTTAGCGGATGAGGCTGCAGCAGGACTCGGGGGCTTGCCCGCCTGACTTGGCCGTGCCTGCGTCTGCGTGCCGAGCTGCTTGGCCTGGGGCACACGCACAAGCAGGACTCAAGGCATATGAGGAGCTTCACTGTCAAACATGGAGGTGACTAGTGAGCTAACTGCCTCCAGAGCTAGACTGTATTTCAGCAGGTTTCTGTTGCTCATGTTATTGCAGTTTCGGACTTAAGGTCCTAAGAATCTGCTCAAGTCCTGGTTGAGGTTGTGTCATGCAGGAAAACTCCTCTGAGGTTCTGGACTACAGGAACTGACCTCCACAGTTAGGTTGTTGGTAGTATATTCAGTGCCTGAAAACCAGGAAATCCAGAGCTCTTATTCCCACGCCGGTCTCCACCCAGCCTCAAAGTGAGATACTTAGCTCAGATTGCTAAGTATCCGTTGAAATAGGCATACTGTTCCTTAGGCCTTGGTGGAGACAAGTCTGGCTGGGCTGTCTCAGTTAAAAGAAGGAAGCCATTATCTGATCTGATATCTCCTTCCATAAAACACAGTGCATTTGTAAAATATGCATGGCATAGTCACAAACTCTGCCTTTTCCGTAGTGTCCTTGGAGTGCCTTTCTGGCCAGTTCCATGCCCTGCTCTCTGTTCCCGCTGAGGATGCTCACAGTTGTCCACTTGCATTCAGGTCTTTCTGTGTCTTAGACATATCTTGGTCCCAGGTTAGCATCTGATCCAGCCTTGCCTTCTGTCCTGAGTGATGGTGATATTGAGTGATGGTATCTGTTGTTTGTAGCTGCTACTGAGAAACTGTGGACGACTTGTTTCTTCCATTTTGTCTTGCAAGACGTGCTTAACACTATCCTCAGCTTTAACCAGCAGTGTGTTTCTCACAGAATCAATGATCTGCTTGATTTTCAGCTATAAACTTAAGAGGTAATGTTCTTTCCAAGATTATACGTGTGACCCAGTATTTTGCCTACTTAGTAAGACATTAGTGTTAAGAGTATGCAATCTGAAAATGCTCTTGCCTCTAAATTTCAGATTTCTTGTCATCCTGCATTAATTTTGAATGATATTAAATCTTAGGAATAGATTGTGGCTTTTTGTTTAAACTATTGAAAGAAAACAATAGGTCTATTGTTAAGTTTAAATGCAAGATACAATTAAAAGCTCAGACTTCTGAGGTGGTTCTTTAAAAATCCCTCTTAGATGGAAGGAGGTTTCTCCTCTCTTGGGAACTCTGCATTGTTTACTAGATTAGCCTTGCAGGACAGATAGTTTCAAGGCTTTATGACTACACAGAGGATCAAACATTTCTGTGGCCTGAATTAAAGCTAAATAATCATCAGTTCCACAAAACTTTGTGGTTTCCTGGACAGACTTTTTTTTTTTTTCTCTCCTCTTACCTTCTTGTCCCTGAGCAGATTCTTTTTCCTGAACCTTCTGTATTTGACACATTTTTTTCTTCCAGTAGTGAGTCTTCGATCTGTTTCCCTAGTGAAGCAGTTCAGCCACCTCAAATAAAATTACAGTCTCAGTCAGTTGTTCCACTGCCTCCTGTTGTGAGCATCCAGGCATCTACTCACCAAAAGACTTGGGTCTCAGAAACCCAGAGAACCTCTTGTGGTCAAGTGAGAAAAACAGTTAATCTCACCATATGCTGTTCATATTCTTCAAAAGCTCATTAATGTCTCTTCTTTTGGTCAACCTTTTGGCAAGCCATGCAAATTTAGAACTTTTCAGGTTTTGGCATATATTTTTCTTTTGTCATTTCTGTTACTGTCATCTGTCCCTCCAACTGAGCAGCACTTCTCTAGTACTTCTAGTCTTCCTGAATGAATACTGCACTCCTCAGTGCTTTTACTGGTCCCCTGGGTGGAGAGGTACAGCTCAAACAGATATTCAGAAAATTATGTTATTTCAGCCAAAAAAAAAGTAAAGCATTATGCATTCTACATTTATTTTAATATGCATAACATATTGGCATATACTGAACTGTTTGAAAGAGAATATTTGTAGCTGACAGAAAGGTTTCATTTCTGCAGTGACTGAAACTTCTGAAAAGTGGTGGTGCATTTCCCCCATCCCATTTTTTAAAGTGAAATTCTGAATCTAGCTACCAGCTGCTGTGAGTGGTGGTGGGGTAGTGCCTGAGCCTGGGCGGGCTTGATGGGAGAGTTACATCTGCGTGCTGTAAATGATGTATGAAATGCAAAATCCTCACTTGCCCTGCACGCAGGGAGGAGGGAGATGATGCTTTGCTGCCACTAGTTCAGTGTTCTCTTAGCAGAATTCCTAAGCTGAGAATCATTAAAAAATAAAAATAACAATACAGAAAAAGAAATGACAGCTGGAAAGCACTGCAAAACAAACAGAAAAACAGCTAAGCCCACCTACCACTGCCTGTGGCTTCTTACAAAAAAATGACTGCTAGGCGCACTCACTTGTTGTCTGCCTTGATTCTTTTCTTTTCCCAAGGAATTTTGCTTCATATCAGCCATAGCACCTGGTTGAATCTGTCTATTTATCTTTTCTTTTAATTAAGAAATAATGTCAGTGGGATGAAAACAAAACCTGACAGGATGGAGGTCTCCTACTGTATTACAAAAACAATGTGAAGGTGAAGCTGAGATGTTTATTTTTGAATGCAAGACATCATCTTCTAGTCACAGGATCCTATTACTGTGAGCTTATTGTTGTTATATTAATGGGTGAAAAATATGTAGAATGAAGTGAACAATGGGAGATCTGACCAGACAACCGAAACTAAGCTACTCTCAGAGGCGATGGTGTAACTGAGGCTAGGGGCTGACTGCTATTTTTGGACAGCCTGTCTCAACTGGCTGGGGGGGGGGGGGGGGGGGTTGTCCCAAGTTAACTGATTCGAGAATTGCCAGAGACTCCTGGTAAGTGATGCCGGTGTCAGGTGTCTAATGCTCTTCATTCCCATTGACTGCAGTGAGAGCTGGGAATGGGTAAGAAACACTCGATGTGATACAATTCTGTATTGTTTGGTGAAGCCAAATCCAGTAGGCAACATAGGCACCTAAAAGGCCTCTGGTGTTGAATCTGAAATTGTTTATTAGGTATGCAGGCTTCCTTGACACTGCCTGTGGAGGATTAGTTGCTTCAGAATGGGACCCAAAACCTGCCTGCCGCCTGAGAAGAGACCTACCTAAAGTTTGCATACTCAGCTGCTTAATGCAGAGATGCAGAGGAGAAAACTTCTCCCATTATTTTATCTTTCAGTCTGTTTATTTGTGCCTGCAGGGAAAAGTCTCAGTCCACTAAAGATCCACGGCCCTTTACTCTCTCCTCAAGTTGGGCATCCCCTTCTGCATGATTAAGCAGAGTGTTTGACCTCAGTGAGAAGGTTTCTTTGTGTTTTCTTTTGTTTTTTGTTTGTTTTTGCTTGTGGGGATTCAAACCAATATCCCCACTTCTCAAGAGAGTGTCAGAGCTAACAGGCTGTTCTCAGGGGAGCAGGTGGGGACAGAGCAGGAGATTTTCCACGTACTTCTCTCCCCGCCGAGCTGAAGCCCTGTGGCTGCCCAGAGCTTAGGCGCAGAAGGGCACGCAGCCAAAGGCGCCTAGAGAAGGGCAGTGATTAGAGCACCCAAGTAGGGAACCCGGTGTTCTGGCTCCCAGGAATATGCCTGTATTTTTAATTTAAATCACTCTTGGATACAATGAAGAATAAAGCATTTTGATCAGAGCTAGCAATGACCTATTTAACATTTAAACTGGTTGGCACTTATTTCAGCTCGTTTATGAGTCCTTAATGAGTTTAATGAGTTCTTTTGGATGTCAGCATTTACTACTAGCATAGCTTTATGGCCCTGGATTTGGAGATCTGAGTGACTGTTTTAGTGACCTTGGGCAAATCCCTGAATGTATTAGTGCCTCAGTTTCCCATAAATAGAATGATGCAAGATACCTTTCATGGCTGCTTGCACTGTGAACTATATGGGACAATTATTTTATTATATTGTGTTTGTGTAATACCCAGTATAATGGGCACCTGGTTTTCAGTAGGGCCTCTAAATGATGCGATTTTAAAAATGAAAGATGATTATTAAGAAATGCAGCATAGCATGACAAGGACACACATATATATGTACAATCTTGTCTTAAAGAAGATAGAAAAATAGCAGTGTCTATTAGTCAAAGTAATGCAGTCCCAGGACACCACAGCAATTATTTCATTTGTATTACTCTGCCTGTGTGAGAATCCGTACCTACCTTCCAGATTTTCAAACAGATAAGCAATTTTTTAATTGATGCTTAGCCCGAATATATCTAATGTCAGCCAACTGTTGTTAATAAGAGCTATTATAACATAAAAGTGCTGATATTTTAAATGTAGTTGGTCAATCCCAGCAGGACTATACATTCAGGCCTCTTCTACAAGGTTGTATTAGTCATTGGACACTGGTGCTGAATTTATGTTGTCAGATCCATGCCAGCTATTGAAACTTGACAACTAATTCTGGATAAGAATGATTGGAATTGATAAACCTTCTTTTATTTTGGGGGGAAAAATTGGAAGTGGCTGCTAGTTCAAATAGAATCTCTTATCTAGTATGGCATGATGGCATTTAATGAAAAACATTCAAACAAATCTACTCGTGGATTGCCCTGAAGATAGAGAGTTGCAGAGCTGGATGCAATTCAAATAAGTAGTTCTTTATTTTGCATAACTTTGGGGCATGCAGAGACATTTCATCAGCACCTGATGTCATTAACTTTGGCAGCCACCACCTAAATGTCTTACTCCTCATGTGTATGAAACAGTATACTATTAGAGGAATGCTTGGAAGATAAGAACATAAGTATGTTTGTTTTATATTCTTTGAATGTGCTAATAATGACACCTTAAATTATTAGAACTGAAACATTTTAAATTTGAAGGTAGTTTTACTCTGTATGCAAAATGTTACCGTGGGCTTTCAGCATTACTGCGAATTTGACATTGAGAACGTTTTTATTTTTAAACAATGGCTGTAGGTCTCCTCCTCATTTTTTCCCTGCAGTTCCCCCCGCAAAAGCCAAAAAAATGCACAGAACATAGCATGTACTGCCAAGCTAGCTCCTCCTCTGGTTCAACTGCTGGGCTACAGCCCTGTCTTATAGCCCTGGAGCTGCATTACCTAGGGTCGTGCCCCCACCAAGAAGCCATCATTAAAATTGTGTGGGCCTAGCTATATGACAACATGTCTAAATAGCTGCGAGGCTGGGTTTGGCTTGTGCCTTGCTGGCTTGTCCTAGAGGCAGAGCTAGTGCATGAACGTTTGCTCGTGCTGCACAGCTGGATCCCTGGGTTCATGGGAGTACCAGAAATCAGAAGCCAGCTCAAACTATGCTGGCAGTCCTAAAAATAGGAGGCAAGGCTTGACAGTGTCTCCTTGAGCCCTTTCACGACTGTGCAATATTATGATACGTGTGACATGGTAGGGTTGCCTTGTGTTTTCCAACTCGTACTCTGATTTGATGGACTTTCTACCCAACTTTGCAGGGGGAGGGTTTTTTTTTCCCATTCCAGTGTAATTTTCATAATGTTTCAGTACTGCACCATATTCTAATATATTTGAGGCATTATTTCCTCTTGTAAATACAGATAAGTAAGACATTGCTTCAGACGCCACGAAGTGCTAAGCGCCCAGTTAACTAACTTTAAACTAGCTGCGAGTCTGCTTCTGCTACCATACCTACCTTGTTCTGACTGTAGCAGACTTAAACTAATGTTATTTTACTTTACAAATACAAACTAAGCTGTGAGTAGCAGCTAAGCTATTATTGTACACTAAAACCTGCCTGAATTCTGCTGAAGTCCTCATGCTTCCTATCAGAAGGATACCTCTGAAGGAGTCTCAGGAGGGATATACAGAAGCAAAGTAAGGCCCAAATGGAGGGCCAGCCAATAGGAAACAGTAAGCATAGGGATGTAGGTGTGATTTAGGCAGGCTGAATTTAAGCTTAGAAGGCTAACTCAACTTCTGGGATGGCCTTCAGATAATGGAATCACCTGGGGTTTAATGGCATGTCACATCGTTCAGCCTGCCTCATCCTTTCCTGTTTGAGACCTGCCTCAGAATTTGGCAGCTGTCCCATTTCCACAGACCTTGGCAGTTGGAGTACAGCTTTTGGAAATTACGGGAGAGATACTGTTATGTCCCTCCGCGCTGACCCCCACCCTCTCCTTTGCTTACCAGAGTGCAAGTGAGAAAATTTTGACAAACCGTATTCTGCCCAAAGGTTCCCAAGTTCTTTTGCCTGACTTCTATTTTAGACTGATTTCCTTAGCTTTTTTTTTTTTCCATCATGTTAAATTTTGCTAAATTTCTGCCTAGAGGAAATTTTTATAGCTCAATTTTAAAGCCCTTGCAATTGAGGATTTATCCTGGGAATGACACAACCCAACGAGAGTAGCACAAATGGCACAGTACTGAAATAAAAGGTTATCAGGACTATAATTTATTTGTTTAGTCCACTTGGAGTACAACAGATGCCTCTTATCTCTTCAGCTCCCTCAGTATGTTGCAACTCAGTGGCCGCTTTCAGACTGTCTTGCTTTCTCTGTCAGTCATTTTCTCCACATAAACATTTTTCAGGAAGTGCAATTAAAAAGCTGTTTCCTGATATTCCCTCCTCCTGCCTCCGTCCTTTCCCCCCCCCCTCGAAATCACAGCTTGGGCACAGGTTGTTTTGTCCTTTCTCATCCAGGTGACTCGGGGTGACAAAGGGTAATGAACTCTCTTCATATCTTGTTATAGGGAAAAAGACTGAAATAGCAAAGTGGCAGGCTTAATCTCCAGCTGTTAGGATGAAGAGAGGCTGTATGTGAAACCCACTTAAAATATGATTCCATGTTCTAATATACATTTTGAATTTATATAGAATTGACTCATGCCATTTGTTCAAAGCCAGAAATGCATGTGATCTGCAGCTGAACTTATCATACTATAATAATGTGCTAGGCAGTTTTCAGAAGTGATGGATACTGTTTTTCATGAGTCCTTTCTGCTGAGCTGATTCAAGGCCAGCAACAATAAAAATGGTGATAGTCATTAGCAATGCCCCCTGCAAAGCTATTCAGTTAGGAACTCTCTGGTTGAAGTAGTCAGTATTTTTGTAACCCTTTCTTGCTGGCAACTCATTTGATGTAGCGCAGAGGAGGATGCCATGCTCCTGTGGGGTAAAATGGGGCAAGGAATGATTAGTCCCTAATTGGAAGACAACTGAAGGGCTGTAGGGAGCAACAAGTAACAGTAACAGTTCCTTGTTAAGCATAAGGAAATCATGGTATACCCCAGATAAAGTCACAGTAGAAAGGGAAATAAGCTAGTTCTCCAGTGGTCATGACACATGCTGGTGTCATCAACGAGTGGCATCTCCAAGGAATATCTCATTTTCCTCCCAGTAAGGAACAGCACATGTCGATAGTATTTCCATTATCGGAAGGCAGAGATGCAGGCAGAGCAGAACAGAAGGGGTGCCTGGATGGATCTGCTGACTGCTCTTGCATGATAAGGAGAACTGTGTTTTCAGAATGGTTGAAACAGATCTGAGGTGCAGAAGTGAGGAAAAATGGGTTTCCGGTGGTGCAAGCTTCAGCTCTGAATATCATCCCCCCTTGCCTCTAGCCGAAGGCCGTCTGCAGCTGAATGTTGGCAGTACCATCTCTGCCACCATCTGGAAACTTAAATACCTTGAGGAAGAAAGTTGCAGGTACAGTGTTGCAGTGGTGAGTGTGGAGCACAGGGCGCTGGGAAGGGCTGAGGGATTGCCTCCCGGACCTCAGTGGTTTTGTGGTGGAGAGCCTGCCCTACGTGATCACTGTAAAGACTTCTCTGAGAGCAGGAACAGAAAGAGTTTTGGAGGACAAAGAATACAGAATTTGGCTTGGACGAGGAGCATGGTGATTAATGTGAAACTCCTTGACAAATGGATATTTGAAAGAATTGAAAAAAAAATGAGCCAAGGGCAGTTCACCTTTGTCAGTGTGGAAGGTTGGCAGCTGGGATAGTACCTAAAGGAAGGTTTTTGTCCTCTGTTTGCAGCTCTCAGCCCATGCTACAGGTTCCTGGGGATCTAGACGTTTTCTGCAGACTTTCTGTTTTGACGTAAAAAATAATGAAGTGATATTAAATTAAGTTTGTGTCTCTGGACTTTTCCTTGGCCTTCTTGAATCAAACTGAAAAAATGTTGGTCAGGTGTACTGGGTGAAATGAACAGGAGGCAAGAATGACTTTCACAGACCACATGGGCTCTGTTTAGTCCTGAGATCAAGGCTCTTGTGTTGAGTAGCATATGCAGAATCATGCTGGTATGTATCTTTCTCCTATAAGCATCTATAAAAATTCTTCTCTGCTTTGGACTAGACTCTTTTATCTCGTAAGCCATCTAATATTTTAAAGGTCTTTCTTCTTGACCTCTCAACATTTTTTCCTCTCATGTAAGTTTACACCCCCCCCCCCAAAAAAAACAGTGCAGTGCATCAAATATAAAAATGGAACAACTTTTCTTTCTATTTGTCTGTTTTTTCTATGCATGTTAATAATAAATAGCCCAAATCAGAAACTTCCACTGAAAAATACTTTATCTCACAAGTAGTCCCCTCCTCACCCCACATCCCCCTGACTGAGTTGTTATGGGTATCAAGAGTCTGCTTCAAGATGGTTACAGGCTCACCGCTGTGCTTGCCAAGGCCACTTGCGCGTTGTCTGTAAGGTGAGCCGATGGTCCCAGCAGGCTGTCGTGCCAGCGTCAGGCTTTGCTCACATGAGGGACCACCACCACCACCACCACCACCACCATCTGGGTAAATCCTAACCTGTAAGATGAGCACCTAGAGGAACCAGAATATTGGAGGCAGATCTGCTCTGTGGCTCTGAGCAGGAATTTGCTTTGCTCTGTGCAGCTCACAAAATCACAGTTCACAACTGCTGTGCTTACACAGGCATGCCCGGTAGGCAAGTATGTAAGATATTCAGGAAACAACACGTTTGTCAGACTAGAATTTGGCCTTTATGGCCACTGATCTTATTCTGTTAGCAAGACATAGAGCACAAGTATAGGCACTTACAGACATAGCAAATAAATAATAAAAGGGCTCTTTAACCACCCCACATTTTTAAGAAGTAATAGTGGCTGAAATATCTGAGAATATGATAAGTATCAGACACTTATTTTTCCAACAGAATGACAAATGCATCTGGTTAAAAAAGGGTAATTGGGTAATGTGGAGTACAATCATATCTCAGCATTCTCCCATATTTTTTAAAAATAAAGTACAAACCGTAATGCATGCAAGCCAACTTAAAGAGAAAACAACCACTCTTTCTGGAAACATATGCTGGTTCCTAACTAGTTTCTTGTAGAAATATTTAGGCAACTAGAAAGTAAGTATAAAATCTTGATTCAATTGTTTCGATAAGCACATCAATCATTTTGTATTCCTTCAAATTTTAAACAGTTTGGGATTTTTCACTACTTCTAGGATGTTGTGCAGATTACAGAGTTATAGCCCATAAATATGAGTATGATGATTTGAAAATACATGGTACAAAAATAAATGCTGTCGTTGTTTCTGCCACTAGAATAGCTGGTTCCTGTCACTGCAGTCCAACGTTTGGAGACCTTTTCTTGCTGGGTAGAAGATTCTTCTGAGTCTATGAATGTGTTTATTGCATACTTCAGGAGGATGATTTAAAGTTTACAGCAGAAAGAGGCTAGAATTCCCATGTGTAGTAAAACAGTGCTGTGTGGTGTCACCGATGAGTATAAACCTGGCTTCCTCTATCTGCCTCTTAAGGATTCCTATCCCGTCGCTTCAGATCTGCACGCTACTCATGAATTTCTGGCTTTTCCCCTCAAACCTGTATTTATATGTGACGACCACTTGACAACGACCTGACAAAGCTTCTGAACTTTACTGTTGCAGGTTCAGCTGCAAAAAGGCTTTCTGTTTGTACCTTTTTTCTATGGAATAAGAACAGGCAGCTGAGTTTGCCCTATTTTTGTCTGCCATTTCCTGCATGGAGATACGGGCACGTGGGCTACACAGGTGGCCTGCACATGCTCTGTAACCATTTGCCTAGGACTTCCTGACATCTGCATCTGTGGCTGAGGTATTAGAGATTTGTACATCCTAGGCATCTGGCCAAATTCCTCCCTTTTTCACCTGTAACAAAACTTTCAGGGGAAAAAAGAAGTCTTGCCTAGGGAAGCCGGGACATATGGCAGCCCTAGATGAAAGTTAAATTGCATGATTTGAAAAACCCCTAACGCTGGTGGAAATGCTACTTAAATCACCACTGCATAAAAGTCTGTCTGTATGCTTTTTTTGAGAGGGGTGTGTGTGTGTGTGTGCATGCGTGTGTGTGCACACGCATGAAAACTGACATTTCACAGCCATTCTGCACTTTGTGTAGACACGATGTTTCCCATAGCCTGAAACACACAAAGATTCTCCAAAACAGAGGATACATGTGCTCTTCTTCAATGTTCTTCTGTGGCTTTAGGGTCTTGCGCAGCATTTTTACGCACTTGAGAAATATTGACATTTAGATGGAGAGGTACAAGTGATTACAGCTTAATATTGTGAACCAGGCAATCAGAAGGACCCGAAGGTCCCAGCTTGCTTTTTCTGCCTCTGCATTCCCATATATCAAATACAAACAATAGATACAGAACACAACTCCGGCCTGCTGCAGCTTTCTAGGTGCTCTATACTGGTGAATGTAACACTTCTGAGATCCTTTTGCAAAGAGTACCATGCAAAAGCCAAGTGTTATTTTAATGACTTTTAACATCTGGCAATATCAAAGGCAATCAGAACTCAGAGAGCTCTGATATATAAATATTAGGAACAAAAATGTTCTTTATGATTTCAAATCCTCTGCAGTCACTTGTTCTCTACCAATGCATGTAGACAAAAGAACTGGGGTTCTCCTTTATAAAAGAATGCTCTCAGATCCTGGAAGAATGAGGGCTGTGCAATTGCCTGAATAATATTGTATGTCAAGATCCATCTTCTTTCTACCTTACAAGTGGGAGATTTTTCCTTTCGCAGTGCAATGACTAACGTCTTTACTACCCTTCTATGCTTGCTTTCTATCACCTGAATCCAGCCTGTTTTTGCTGACACTGTTGTTTTAAAATATTTTTCTGAGTTATTTTAAATGCAAAAGAGCTTATTGATTTTTAAAGCATTATATTGTCATTTTTCTGTTTTATTAAAAAAGAAAACCAGCACCAGCTTAACATATTTCACAGCTTGTATCCTGGGCTTGAAAGCACTACAGATGCAAGTATGATCACAAGGAAGAAAAAGTGTGTTGAAATGCAAAGGATTAGTATTACTAGATGAGTAGAAAATTAGCATGGTAACTGTTTTACTGCTAAAGCTACCTTCCTCAGTATATTTCTTACACTCTGATTGAAGATGAAATAACGTTCTTGCATCTTGTTTGTGTGGCTGATTTGTTGGATATATATTGATTTATGGATCATAATGCACAATTTTTTTTCCATCTAAAGTAAGGATATTCTGTATCTGTCATGCTTTCCATGAGTTACTGATTTTCTATGATCTGTAAAACCGGTTTGTACCAATAGCTGCTAGTCCTCAACATGTCTGAGGGGTTTCTTGAAAGATATTCATTCATTCTGCTAGGAATCAATGAATTACAACTGAGCACTAGTATTGTACTATTAGATTTTCTGTAAATCATGAAGAAATAGATTTAGGAGCAGGTAGACTTCTATTGAATACATAAACATCTTTTCTATCTGTCTTATGACTTAACTGTACTTCATGGAAAAATGAAAATACCAGATCTGATGGGAAAATAATGAGGTATTCATCATCCTATTTAGCTCTTGTGCTTCTAGGAATGATAACATCACTGGGGGATCATTTCCATCCTCTGTTAGGAAGAGACTCTTCAATCTTCTGCTTGAAGAGTTCATGATGGTCCTGCTCAGGTCAAAAGCGCCTAAAATAAAGCAGTTTCCAGCAGCCATATTCCTTCCCGAGAACAGAGTTTTGACACAACGGGGCTGTAGGTTGCGACTGCAGTTTTGATACTTTATTTATCTATTCCTCTGCATACAAATAGAGACAGCAATAATGTGGCCCTAAGTTATTTCTGGTTTTCTTGTGATTTGGGCTGTCCATGCACTTAGCCATGGACTAAGTTAGGGTAGCGCTTCAAATGCTCTGAATTTTGCTTGAGCCCTGACCTTAGCAACTGTGGGAAGGTAACGTGCAGAGTAGAGCATCGTCCCTGCTTAATACTTGACATGCTGGGGGTCTGCAAGTAGACCTAGTTGCAGCTCTTCATTGCTTGGGAAATCTCGTTACACAGGTAATATCCCTGGGGTTGAGGTCTGCTGTCTTTAAGCCTCTCTGTGGTACAAGAGCAATGGAAAAGGCCTTAGGGCACCAGGGAAAATGCGATCCACTCTATTTAGAAGAGTTACTGTACAGCATGTTAAGAGCCATAGTTAAAGGCTTTGCCAAAATCCACTAATGCTGTTCATTCAGTGATGGTATTCAGAGTTCAATTAAATATTTCAGCGATCTGTTTCAGTTTATTTTCAAACAATGCTAAATCTGTGGAAAAGATGCTGACACTTACTGTGGAGCAATTCGTAACTAAAACTTTGATGATTTTTATGACCTGACAAGACTATGGTTTTTAATTTAGCTGAAGAAGACACCTATGGCTAAGAGTGCGGGGTGTTCATCCTAAATGACTTTAATAGGTTTTTTAATCTTAAATGCAGAAACATAGCTTTCTTGTAGATGCTTACAAGATGCAGTAAACCAGCAAACTGAAATTAATGCCACGTTCCAGTCTCTGCATCCATATGACTTCAGTTCCAAATGTCTCTAAAAAAACCTCTCCTGGTAACAGCAGAATTTTCCTCTAAATAAGTAAGCATTATTAGCAAATAGCTTCTCCTGATGGTCTTCCATTTGAATTTTTCATTCTGTACAGTGGTCATTTCAGGAAAGGAGTGAACCATATCATTCATTTCTTCTTTGAAGTGTCTCCAATTTGACTGGAGCATTTACATTTTCATATATTGTTTTGGAAGATAGTGTATTGATTAATTAATTTTGAGGCATCTGAACTCTTAAATCTCTTAAAGCTCAAAAATGGCTTTTTCCATCATATATTGATATGACAAGGTGTTTCAGTTAAAGGATCTAATGCTAACAGGCGCTGAGCTCTATACCTCTCAGAACTAGTCTCCTAAGGATGCTCTATCTTTATAAGGTGTTACCTGATTAGATGAAGATTCAGTCTAAAAATGGTTCAATTATTGTCTGGCAATTTTTAAATTTTTTTTTATTATTTTTCTTTATCTGGGATGTTATAGGAAAGCTTTGTCCTGTGTTTTGTTGATGGATTTTAAGGAGGAGTATAGATTGGCCGGCACACAAGAGGAGAGAAGGTGGACTGTTTATAAAGGAGAGCAAGGAAGTGAAGCTGTGGGACGCAAAGGGACATGGACTGAGAAGACGGGCTAAGCAAGGGAAGGCAAAGACGTAAGAGCAGTCAGGACACCAATGTAGAGGTAGGGTCCAACTGCACAGCTTTCTAAGTGAAGGTGAATTGCTTGAACTTAATGCGGAAGGGAAACAAGTGAGGAGATCTCAGAAAGAGAGGACTGTCAGGAATATTAGAAACGGTTTTTATTTTGTTCCACTAGATGACTTCACTTCTTAGGCCTTTTTCATAATTTCAAGTAATTCGCTATCAAACTGTCTCCTGGATTTTGGGACAGTCTAGCTTGTTATGACAGGCGCAAGGCCCAGGTGATTCGCTTCCTCCATTTTAAGGCTTTGGAAAAGTTCACAGACTTCAGTTTTGTTTCTGCTTGTAGCCAACTGTTGAAATAGGAGCTCAGCACTCAGATTCATCAGCCCATCTGCCCCTCTGTTCTGGTCTTTCCCTGGTGCTTCCTGGACAGCATCCATGCAACCTATATGAGACATGCATTCATTTTAAACACTTCCTTTCAGATGGTCATCTGTCAGAGGCTACCTTGCTAGTGTTATGGTTGATGTAACAGAACACAGGAACAAGAGACATACTTTCTCTCATCCTTCTCTGGCTCTCTAACATCTTTTCACTCTTGAACCCTCTAAGAGCAACCTAGCTCAGCACCTTCTAGTGCCTGTAATGTTCAGAATCTGTGTTTAATGATTTGCTTGCTTGTGAACTCTGCAGCCTCGTCTCTGACTTTTGTTTTCTGAAATTTTATTCAATATGGCTTGCAACCTCCCCCCCCGCCAACTGCCTGTCTTGCTCTGCACAGATTATAGAAAGCCATGTTAAGCAGCAGAAGCTCTCTTTCCTTCCAGAAGATGTGTTAGTCACCAGGTGATTCTCTCTTGTTGTAGTTGTTCCAGGAATAAATGCAACAGTGACTGGGTACATGCAAATTCCATGGGTCACATTTTCATTCTCAGTACTTGCATGTGCAGGTAAAACAGGTAAAATGCCTCATTAATCAGCCAGTTATGTAGAGTGCACTGGTTTCTAATGAAGCTTTTTGCTAGGTTCCATCAATTTCTTCAAGAGTTTAAGGTCCTTACTGGGATTGTTAAGTTTCTCTATGAATATCTTTCTAATAGATCTGTCTCCCTTCCCATTCTTTTTAATTAAAAACAATAGGGCTCCATAAAATAAGAGTTCAAGAGTATGTATAGATGAGTGCCACAGGAGGGAAGGAGTGGAACTGCACCATCTCATATGAATTTTATGTGGCTTTTCTTTATCTGCATTTCATAATCAAGGTCTTGTACCCTTTTTCAAACACGAGAATTCTGTATTCTGCTGCAGGCATTCATGGACTTTTGTTCAGATCACTGCGTACTAAGACTGATGTTTTTCTGACTGGGCAGATGAAAGCAGATGAGGCTCAGATTAACTGAACTTCTCTTGCATTTTCAGTATTTAGTACTCTGAAAAAAGCTACCTGATCATGCAGCTACCATCGGAAAATGGAAACACACAATGTACTGTCTCAGTAGATCTGAAGTAACTGCATTTAAGAAAATGAGTTAATGTAAGTGAATATGAGAAGTGAAGGCAGAAATTAGTCTATTACTTTCTTAGCTAGTTTTTCATGTGAATAAGGCTGAAAGACAACAATGTATATGAGGTTGAAGTGGCATATGGATTTCCTTTGTTTTTTTCCTTTTTTGCAGAATTTTCCTCATAGTTCCTCTTACAATCAAGGTATTGACAAGACAACCTAGAGCACCAGACATCTACAGAAATGGTTTTGGTTCCTTTTGTCATACAGAGAATTAGGATGCAACACTCAGAGCTTAGGTCTCCCCACTACCATGCATTCGCTAGGTTATATTATCATTCATACAGTGTGTCACTGGGTATTTTACATAATATAACTAATTGGTAATAAAACAATAGTGGAATGTAGAAATTGTCACAGAGTTCATTAGACACTAAGACATAGCAATAAAAATAAAGCCTTTTAACCTATTCTAAAAAATGTACTATTAGCTGAGCCTTCTGCTTTTCTAGAAGAACACAATTCCACTGAGTAAAAGCTATTACTCCATAAAGCTAGCAAGCGAAACTTAGGACAAGTGACATATTTCCCTCAGCAGATCTGAGTGTACATCCAAGAACATAAAAAAGTTAAGAGATGCTGGACAGAGGCCATGTAGTACCTTGTAGGTTAAAAGAGCAATTTTAAAATCAATACTTTTGTTTAACTGGCAACCAAGGTAGTAGTTTCAGAGTAGGGTGAAATATGTTAAGAGCAATCCCTTTCACAAGGAGCCGTTTCAGGTTAGCTGTACTGGAGTACTATACCATGTTGTATTGGACATGCAAAACACCTGGGAATTGCAAATAAACTAATCTTGATGTGACAAAAGCATGCATAATTATTTTGAAAGCTGGGAGGTTGACATGGCCCTAACTTGGGGATATCCCATAAGTGATAGACAGGCAGCTGCAGAATTTATAAGGGATCATTTTCTGGAAGATGAGAAGGAAACTTAAAATAATTTCTTCTGCTGCTGCAACTCTAATATGCTTGCACTTCTAATTGAGAGACTTGGGATGGAACTGAGCAATAGCAATCAAAATAGCCTCAAATCCAGTGGAATCACTGTCAGTATATGTGAAGGTGCAGAAGCTATATATACACACACACTCCGAGTCACCTAGATTTAGGAGGAAGCCCCCCCAGGAGGTTTGCAAGCCTTCATTTGCCCCTGCTATCATTTACTTTGTGCAAAGCCACCCATATAACTTTCTAGCATCTCTGTTTAATGAGGTTTATGCTTATTAACATCACTACTCCAGTTTTTCTCCGAATTGTTAGTTCAGACCAGTAGCTTGGCACGTGCCTGAAGCGAGGAGGTCTGGGTTCTCATGCTGTCTCTCTCAGTAGTCTGCTTTGGGGCTTTGTGTGAAGCGTGTCACACTTCTCTAGTCATTTCTGACTTCAGCAGCTAGGTGAGTGCATTCAGAAGGGTATGTGGTTGCTTGTAAAGTGGAAACCTCACTTCAAAGGCATAAAATCCCTTTGCATTAGCAACAAGCGGTTAAGGGGTAGATTTTTAGATGAGAACTTTATTATGAAAATTACCAGAAGAAATTACAAATCCTTCAGGATATGGTTATCTAGAACTGTCATCAAACAAATAGAGGACAGACAGCTCTAAAATAGTATAATAAATTGAGAAGCTCTGTTTCCCATGCTAGCTCCCTAATCTGTAGGAAAAACTCTTTCCTCCTCTGAGCAGTTCTCCTCTGAATTTTTGCCTTCTGGAAAAAGAATCCAGTTACTCTCTGATAATGATATACAATACCCCCCCCCCCAAAAAAAAATCAATGTATCGATCTCCTTAGTGTATACCAAATTCAAAGTGATCAATCAAAACACAAAAGATAAATCAGCTAGCTCCATAGCAATTCACTGGCTTTAGACAGAGCTTGGTATTTTACAATCTTACACCAAAAGACGAGACTTTAGTTTTTTATTTATTGCATGAAGCAACAAGTAGAAAAAAATCTTCATAATGAAGTTCTTGCAGAAGATAGTGAGGAAGCAAGAAATGCACCATTTCCAGTCAGAAAGCATGACTTAGCGAAAATAAAGTGAATTCGAGGAAGCATTTCTTGTTTTTTAATGACATAGACCAGAAGATTAAGCACAAAGCAAAAAGAAGAAAAAATCCCCAAATGTTATTTGCTACTTATCTAAAGTAAAGTGAAAATCCCAGTTCTTCTACATCTTCAGTGCAAAATTCTGCTGCCTGGTGTATTCCCCAAGCCTGGCTGCTGTCGGGGGTACGCTGAGTTGGCCTCCAAGAACAGAGCGCAGGTTTCCACAGCTGAGGATCTCTCTAATCTCTTTAGCCATTCAGGTTCACTACCATCGCCCGTCCCCCTTGCATTTGAGTGCTTTCTTGTTTGCCTTTGCATGTAAAGCTCTTGTGCCCTTGCTCATTTGGAAATCTTGACAGTGTCATGAAAGCTGGACGTCTAGGCAGACAGGCAAGAAAAACACATTTTTCTCTTGTTTGAAGTGGGGGAGGGAGGGAGGAAGAAAGGGAGCTAGCTAGCTAGCCAGTTAGTTAGTTCGTTCCTGGAAATTAAAAACAAACAAACAAACAAACAAAAAACTTATGGTATAAAGAAGATCAGAGAAATCATAGCAAGAGTCTTAAAAAATGACTCCTGTCTCAGTTGTGGTGCTGTGGTGTAAGACAAAAAGTTCAGGTCCCCAAAACTTAAACTCCTCAAACCACTCGCCACTTTTGAAAACCTGCCCCTGTTTATTTATGTGTCATTTAAAAAAGCAAAATAGAGCAACATAAAAAAGTGTGGTAACACAGAGAAAAACATAAGACTGAAAAAAAAAACCCCTAAGCAAAAATATTCAAAGTATCTGCTTGACATACTAAAATAGTTTTGTTTTCTTGAAAATGTTTATTGGAAAATGCATTACAAAACCTTGTAACAGCTGGAATATGGTGATCTAATTGCTGTTTCAATAGCACTGTGAACATGCAAACATATTTCCTATGCAAAATGTCAAAAAGGCAGCAATCAAAGTGAGGCTTTAAGCTTCAAAACAAAGAAACAATGAGCTGATTTGTAAACATTTATTTCTAAGGTTACATTTAAAAACAAAACAGAATAGCATAGCACAGCATTGGAGACAGCGCAACAAATCTTTGTACAAAGCACAGGCTCTGGAGAGAGCAGAGCGTCACTGGCTGGAAGGTGCTTGGGCGGTGTGGAGCGCTCCCTCTGAGTTCTGCCGGCGCTACCTTGCATGTTGCACTTCTGATTCAAGCAACTGGCAAATCTTTGATTTGAATAAGGGAGGGGAATTTTCAATATTAAAAGAAGGACACGTGGAGACCTGGGAATCCTTCATGTGGAGAGCAGGAATTAGCATTTACCTTCATTTGCAATAATGTGCCCTTTCTGTCGATGCCATTTCCTTGCCATGTGATCGGGGTCAATGACAATGTTGACTTTTACTGCAGGTATTGACTGAGGCAGGTTTGGAGTCTCTGTTCTGGGCTGCTTCTGGATTTCGGGTGACCTGGCAGTCCTGTACGGTTCGTACAGCTAATTGGTTTGGGCGCTGGTGTTTGCTCAGGTTGATTGCGTTCTGAAAGGACAGATTATAATTTAAAGGTACAGTTGAGTTTGTTGGAGCTTTAGCAACCAAGTGCCGCAAGTGACTGTTAACTACTAGGGAATGAAGATAAGCTCGGTATATTGTGCTGTACTGCGAAGGCCCAGTATACGGTGCTATAAGAAACTGCCTGCAAGAATGCCTTTCCTGTTCACTAGTTTTGCAAAGTCCTTCGTATATGATGATGCATTTTAAAAGACAAATATTTGCTAAATGTTAAATCGGTGCAATCCAGAGATCTGGAAAGTGATACACAATTGTCCAGCTTGCTGAAAGAATATTACTGATGGGCCTGATTTCCCTGTGACTTACTCTGGTGTAATTAGTGTAACACCACAGGAATTGCTTGAGTTACATGAGCATGAAATCAGAACTAGGCCAGTAAAAATAAACATGCCTGCTATGCACCAAATTATGCCAATAGCATACAATGAAAATCCTCTTAAACATGTACTTGATAAAGAAATAAATCTATTTGAGGAATGAATTTGCTTTTCACCAAGGCCATTCATTTGTAAGATTCTCACTGTATTGTGCTTGCAAATAACATTTATTTCTGTAGTGTAAATATGCAAGAGTTCATTTTAATAAAAAGTAAGCCCTAAAATAAGATAAACCCCCTCACTAGACTTGCACTGAAGATTTAAAGTGCATTCATCCGCTGTTTTTCTATATAAATATTCATTGGTTTAGTGCTCTCAGGTGTTGGAACTTTTAATCTGCATTCAGATGGAGGTACTTTAATCAGAGAATTCATAAAAGTCTCTAACTTTTTTCATAAAAAATAGAGTAGTAGATATAACAGAGGGTTGCAAAAGCTTAAAAAAAGCTAAACTGCAGCTCTAGGAGAAAAAAAAAGTAAACACCAAATGGCATTCTGTGCCATAATATCAATATTCTATTAAAAATAAATCTCTCACTGTTAGACCAAAGAGTCTCAAACAACCTGTCACTTTACTGCAGTCTTCAGAGATGACTGATAATGGGTAAAAAATCCCATAGCATCTGTTTACCATGTACTCACACAAACTGTTAGGAATGTTTTTAAATGTCAGCAGTAATGTATGCATGTATTAGCTATCACAGAGCAACAGCTCAACAAAGACAGCATCACTGCCACACTGGGGGCTTCTGCTATAAATTAGGGAGGTCAAGTGATGGAGTTACAAGCTGAGTACTTTTTAAACCATATTGTTTGCCTTCTGAAAACTAGAATAAATTGTGCAGTCTGCTGCAGTAACAGTAATGCCAACGTATAGAGTTTGTACACTTTGAAAATAGCTAAGTGGGATTATGGTAAATCTTTCAATTGCAAGAAGGTTAATCGTCAAAGGCACTGAATTTAAGGTCAGTGGGATGTGTGCGCTTGAGGGGGGATTGTCGTTTAGATGGTCTTTTGCATTAGCGAGGTATCACATTTCATTTGGTAACCTAAGCATTCATCAAGTGTAGTGTGTCATATAGGTGCAGTTGCTGACTAAACAATGTTTGTGTGACAGCATTGTTAGCAGCTGCTATATTACTTGACAATTCTGCACTATTTAACTACTTAGATATGGAACAGGGTATGTTGTCCTGGCAAAGTCATTGTACTACAAGCCACTTTTCAAGCTGAAATTCATAAATCAGGTTTTCTTCCCTGTGTTACTCCATAATAGAAATGTCTCTCTCTCTCTCTCTCTCTCTCTTTCCTTTTTAGTGTGTGCAGTTTTTTCTCTTGTTTGCCACTGAGAGGATACATTGTTGAACGTTAGTTCTGCAGTCAGAATGTGTGAAGGGATTTTTTTTTTTTTTTTTTTTTGAAATGAACAAGAAAATACATTTCCCCAAATGCAAGTAGCCTCTTACTGTGTTGATAGTGTATGGAGTGTTGGGTATTAAGGAAAGTGACAATCAAAACAGATTGCAGAGAGAAATTAATTCATCCCACTGTCTTTTTCAGCCCTTTTCCGACAAGTAGCTGTGTTTCAGCAGACACCTGCGCTGCCCCGGACACCCCGCTGAATTCGGACCCCACAGGGGCCGAGTGCATGGCTGGCCCCTGGGCTCGGGCTGTGAACCCGGGGAGCAAATGTGCCGTGGGTGAAGCTACTCATGTGCTTAATGTTAATGCTGTGCTGAAGAGCTCGGTGACTTGGGAGATAGTGATGGGCTATTTGAATGCAGACCATGCTCTCTGCTTTGCTACTCCCTCTATCCCATCGTGGACATTTTGGAGCTGCCCATAATCGTGTGCCCTATACGCCATATGGCCTTTAGTGAGTTAAGGGGACTCTACTGAGAGTTCTTTAGAGAGTCTCCTGTCCTGACATTTCTTTTATGTAGGTATGGTCCGTGATGGCTGATAGGCAGTTTCCATAGTGTCATAGTGGCCTTTAAATCTGGCAGTTTAAAAAAAAAACAAAAAAAAAACAACAAAAAAAAACAGCCAAAAAAGAACAGAGATAGATCAAGGACATAATGTTCTTGATGAAACAGTCTGAAATCCCTGAACAACAAAGTGAGTTTTTTTCCTTCTTTAATTATCTAGATCATTTGGCCAGCTGTGAGCCATGAACCCAGCTGGTCAGCTGTGGGTGTGAAAGGGAGTTCTACCAGGTTATTTTGTTAGTGTAACTCTTTAGTCTACATTGGAAACTAAGCCTAAGTATTTTCTTCATTGCAAAATGATTCCTTAGGCTCAGAGAAAAGGTATCTAGGATACACAGGCGGAAGAGTCCATTAGGAGATAGTCTCACCACATGGATCAGCAAGGTCCCGATTCACCTTAGTGAGGAAAATGGCTTCTGGGGGCTGGCCAGCTTTCCAGTTGGATCATAGCAGAGCTGTGATCCAATTCTCTAACTTCCGTAGTGGGTAATTGCAGTTGAATTAGAGCCTTGAGAAAGTAATTATTAGAGGCATTGTGGAACACCCTGCTAACCCAGCAGTAAATTAAACCACGGACTGGGAACAACTGGAGATAGTAAGATTAGAGCTTGCTTTGGAATTTTTTTCACTTCTAGTAAGTACATGTCTGCCTCTTTTTTTTTTTTTTTTTTTTTTCTTTTCTTTCTTTCTTTCTTTCCTTCAGTTGGAAGACTAGGTTTTGCCCCTTGGAATGGTAATCAGTTGATAAGAGATGTTCTGTTTAGAAAAAGCTTCTGAAAGTAAACTGGAGAAAGTGGCTTGTTCTTAGAGCTGGAGAAAAGTCTTGAAAAACAAGTAGGAGAGACCGAAGTTGAACACCCAGTAAGAGATATATTCAGAAAGGCATTGCTATAGGACTTGGTGATGCAAAGTTCCTCGCCTGCCTCATTATAAAAAACAAGCTGTCCCATTATATAGAAGTTCAGGAGTAAGGACTTAAAGTTAGAATATTGCCAGAAAGAAGAACCTGATTGCAGAAAAGCTGTTTTAAATTTACTATTAATGCACAAGCAGATTTTGAAAAAGAACTGCAAAACTTAACAGCAGGAGTAAACAGCAGTTTTGGAGGGCCAAGTTCTGCCACTTTTATTTGTGTAGCTGATTCAGAAAGTAGTATTATTGACAGGCTTTTTCGTTCTTTACTGTTAAATGTTGAATTCGCAGCCTGTTCGAAGATGCATACTTTTTAGGCATCAAAGAAGATCCCCCTGTAAAATTTCAGTATACTTATTTCCCAAAACTATGCCTCATTTTTGAATATTGTGCAAAATATATTCTCAGGAGGAAAGAGAATTTTCTTTTGACCTTTTAGAGTAGTGTAATTTTTGTATGTCTGTCTTCATTAATCCTGTTTAAAAAGAAAAGCTAGTAATTACTCTTTTTTTTTTTATATGAATTTTATCTCATCCCATGTTTGGTTCTTACAGCGATGCACTGATTTTCCCCAGCTGAGGATGTGGTCCAGTTCTGACCTGTCTTTTTTAGGAAACTGTGCCATTTGTGAAGTCATTCCAAATTTGAATCCTTAGTGTAATTTTGGAATAGAGGAATAGTCCTTCTGTGGCAAATAAAAAGCCCCTGATACGGTTTATGTAGGAACACGATGCATCAATGAGCAAAGCAGAAAATGGGGCTCCTTCTTGCTTCTTGGCATTACAATAGCATCCATGAAACAGCAGAAGTCTGTCTGGGATATTAGAGCAATTTACATGTCCTTTCAGCTTTACTCTAGGCTCTTCATGGCTGGCCAGTCCTTCATCGTGAGCCCCTTGAGTTTGGAAAGTCCCTCAGACCAAATCAGAAATAACTGCCACTAATATACATGTTCCTATATTTGGGTTTTCAGCACAGCTCTCTGTTCAGGGCATGTCTGCACAGCAGAGATAAATTGTAGACAGCCTCCTTTCCCACATCACACTCTTCTTTCTTTCTTGCATTAATGTATTTGCAGCTGAACAGAAGTCTGGAATGTGTAAGTAGTGATAACTCTTTAGGTTACTTCAAAACATTTTCCTTGGCCTCTCATCTGGATATTTGAGATGGTCATAACTCTAATTCCAGCAAGACATGAGAAAGAGTAGCCAAATGCTCAGAGACAAAACATACTGTTTTGTGCCAATTTTCCTCGTCAGTTACTTGGTCCTTGAGACAATCGAGTCTGGGCAAGAGAAAACAGGAGAAGGTCCTCTGCTCAGTTTTCACTGACACAAACTGTGCACAAGGCCATATATGTAACTTACAGACATGCACACATGTGTATATATATTTGTATGTGTTTGTGGAGGGAGAAGAATCTCTGACACAATCTGGAATTGCAGATATTGTCATAAATTGGCTAAAATTTGGGACATATGTTAATCTCCCCAGTTTAGCAACAATGAATGTTCATTTCTGCCTCATGATGTCTCATAACAACGCCTGATGTGTGTCTGACAAGATTGTTGTCCCTTAACATTAGTTTTCAGGCAGTGAAACGAATGCATAAGCAGCTCTGTTTCTTCACCTACCACTTGCTTTATAAGGCTTCTTTGTAGTTCTCTAACGTCCTCTATCCAAGGTTCTTTTCAGACGTGAATGAATTAAACATCTCAACAACCATATAGTGGCATCCCACTTTATTTATGGATAGGAAGACTAAGGCAGAAGAACCTAGGTTTTGTGCGTGATTTTGAAAGCTTTTCTCCTTATTTTAGTCTAATTTTCTAAGGTTAATTAAACACTTGCTGAAAATTTGATGTGCTTTGGAAAATGGGAGTACATTCTCTGGGTGTTCCTGAAAACATTGTCCTGTGTGACTTTCCGAAGTCAGCATGAATACATAATATTTTTCCTATGGAAAGTATAGCACCTAGCACTGTACTGTCTAACTGTGATTATGAACAAGGAGCCCAGGTTTCATGATTCCTAGCTGTCTGCTTCAATCCAAAGGCAATTTTTTTTATTCCTCTGCTAGAAAAGCATCATCTTGAGAAGTATCTTGGATTCTGTCTGCTCTCCTTTTCTCCTTGTTTGGATGGTTTCAAGAGGAACACTTAAATCACCTTCAATATTTGGCTGAAGCTTTGTTTGGAATGTGATTTCACAAGACTTGGCTATAAGTAGTATTTCTCAACATAAATTTTTAAAAAGAAATGGAAGATAGTTCTGAAAGTGGACATTCACAAAGGCATGTAAGAAATGTAACAATGAAATTAATTGCAATCCTGTAGAGTTAGATGGGGTGAGAGGCCTTCTACAAATACCTAATGTATATTAAGACATCATCTTCTTGTAAATATGTATCTCAGAGTTAGTGATCTGTGTTTTAGTTTTGTCCCAGCAACTGGCAAGCTGGATAGTCTTTAGAAGTAGCCAGTTTGTATATACTCTGTAACCCCATTTCCTGATAAGAGAGTACTGCATACCTCTCCCTCAGGACTCCTGCAAGAATACTTTGTAAGGATGATGCAAAATTCTCATCTCTGTTGAAATGATATAAATCCATGGTACGTTGCCTGACCTCTTGGAAGTTTGTCTGTTTTTTATATTTGGTTTGTTGATAGACTTCTAGTTTTGCTTAGAGAAGACTATAGGAAGCAGTCTGTTTTGTGTTGCACCTTTCTTTCTTCCCCTACCGTTTTACTTCAAATGTCCAATTTCACTGGGAGTGTCCTACCCAACTTGCTGGGGGTATGTTTCTTCATCTCCAATTTATCAAGGTTTTTATCTATTGCCTTGTAACATATGGTGCTGATTCTTACTAGACAACGGTGATTTACTGTTTGTAAATGTCTAACTTAATTCTATGTTATTTAGAAATCGGTACGTAATTTGAATTGATTATGTTTCTACGCCCTTAGATCTTTTATTAAAAAAATGGCTGACAGTGGTAGATGAAGATCAAATTTCTCCACTAAAAAATTCTAGTAAGTTGTTCCCCTGGCTGTCCATGTACAGTGATAGCCCCATTCTAAAATGTTCATGTTTCCTCATTACTGGAATAAAACATTGCAGTTTTGATCTTGCTGGTGGTGATTTGACTGGTGCAGTGCTAGTGACTCCTATGGAAATACTTCTGATTTGCATGGAGACTGCAGAAAAGCAGGACTGGTCCCCAGATGGTGGAGAATTTAAAGTCGGGAGCTCAGTTCTTGCCTACTTTGCACAACGTATGGTCTTTTGCAGGATGGGTGGAAAACTTAAGATTCAAGAGAGTGGGCAGTCAGATTTCTGTTTCTAAAAGTGAGATAGCAGGTGGATGAGGACTAGCTACTCAAGTTCCATCCTCAGCTTTGCCCATGACTTCCTCAGAGACTACAGAGTAGTCTCATTTCCATTCTGCAAGACTGGGTTAATAATACGACATGCTTAATTCACAAAGTATTGTTGAAAAGATTGATTGTTTCTAAATACACTGAAGCTAAATGGGAGTATTAATAATTTGAATTTTTTAAAATGTTAGTTTTAGGCCCCTGTGAATGTGTAGTTGATTGATTTGCAGTGAAAAGACAGGTATTTAGAAATTTGGAAATTCTTCCTTGTTCAGATAACAACCATTGTTGTGAAGGAAGATTGAAGAATCTTGGTGTCATCAAGTACAAAGGAAAATTTAATGATTCAGTAAAACCAGAGTATGTTCTTACCTTCAGGGTAGGAATGTAAAGTATTTACTTAAAGTAATTGCAGGAACTAAGAAGGTTTTCGTAAATCCTCAGTTCTTCCGTGTTTACAGTAAATCTGAGGTTGTGATACGATCAGCAAGCTTATTTGTTCCTGAACGCTAAACATGAGTAAAACATAAAAAGGTGTAGTTTTTTCATTCCAGATGTCCAGTGTTCCAACTTCAGTGGAAAAGTCAAAGTGGACAATCCACATAGTATCACATATTACAGAGTCACAGAATTGCAGAATGGTTGAGGTTGGAAGGGACCTCTGGAGATCATCTAGTCCAACCCCCCTGCTCAAGCAGGGTCACCTAGGGCATGTTGCGCAGGATCGTGTCCAGGAGAGTTTTGAATATCTCCAGAGAAAGAGACTCCACAGCCTCTCTGGGCAACCTGTGCCAGTGCTCCACCACCCTCACAGCAAAGAAGTTTTTCCTCATGCTCAGATGGAACTTCCTGAGTTTCAGTTTGTGCCCATTGCTTCTTGTCCTATCGCTGGGCACCGCTGAAAAGAGTCTGGCCCCATCCTCTTGACACCCTCCCTTCAGATATTTAAGCACATTGATAAGATCCTCCTTCAGTCTTCTCTTGTTCAGGCCCAGCTCTCTCAGCCTTCCCTCATGTAAGAAATGCTCCATTCCCTTAATAATCTTCATGGCCTTTCACTGGACTCACTCCAGTCCATCCATGTCTCTCTTGTACTGGGGAGCCCAGAACTGGACACAGTACTCCAGATGTGGCCTCATCAGGGCTGCGTAGAGGGGGAGGATCTCCTCCCTCGACCTGCTGGCAACATTCTTCCTAATGCACCCCAAGATACTATTGGCCGTCTTGGCCACAAGAACACACTGCTGTCTCATGGTTAAATTGCTGTCCACCAGGACTCCCAGGTCCTTCTCTGCAGAGCTGCTTTCCAGCAGGTCAGCCTCAGCATATACTGGTGCATGGGGCTATTCCTCCCTAGGTGCAGGACCCTGCACTTGCCTTTGTTGAACTTCATGAGGTTCCTCTACACCCAGCTCTCCAGCCTCTCCAGGTCTCTCTGCATGGCAGCACAGCCTTCTGGTGTATCAGCCACTCCTTCCAGTTTGATTAGTAATTTATTAGTAATATTTTATTAGTAAAATATTTTAGTAATATTAGTATTATTTTATTAGCAATATTTTATTATAATAAAATATTTTCATTATTAAAATTTATTATAAAATTTATTATAGTAATATTGATTAGTAATTTATTTTGCAGTAAGATGTAGTTGCTTTCTGTACTGAGTATATGCATTTTCATTTTCATGTTTTCCTCCCCTTATGTAAATTTTTAATGTTACGGAGGAATAACACCAGGTGCACCCCTTCCACTTCTTTGTCTTGGATGCAAGTCATTTCTGTAGGTGAGGTCTGTTCCTCTAGAACATCATAGCAGCTGCAGTTTTCAATGCAGTAGGTACAGCTGGTTGCAGAATGCCCCATCTCCCTAGCTCTGTCTGCTCTAGCTGCTCAAGTGACTAGTCATCAGAGATTTCAAGTACTCTTCATGGACCATGTGACCAAAAAGGCAAGGAAAACAGATTAGCTAAGTCATTTCTTAACCAAGCACACTCAAGTGCTGCAGGATCTTAGAAAGATGTTAGACAGCCTTGGTCTCAGACCTATGATTTTTCTTTTCATTCCTTTTGAGAGTGCAGAGTTAATGTCCTCTGGTTAGAAGCCCTTCTTGTCTCCTCAGTCTGATTCTCTGATCTTCTATAATTTTTCAATTTTCTTTCACCTTGGATAAGAAGAATCCCAAACATCAGCCATACCAGTTGGTTTCTGTATGGAAAACCATTCAGAAGCAATGGAGCTACTTGTTACAACACAGAAATAACCCAGAATTCTTGCTTATCTGAAGCAAGCAGAAACGTTGTGTTACAAAATGGAGGTTCTATTTCACAGAGCAGACTCTGATGCAGCATGATAAAATACATGCTTTGTACCAGATAACAGGCATTTCAAACTCAGATAAGGACATTTGCAATGTGTCACAAACACACATCACAGAAATGCTAGAGATCATTGATTTAAATTTTCTCGAAGATGTGGATACTAGGTGTATAGCTCAAAAGTTGAACAACTTCTTGAAAGTCTTGCTCAGAATTTAGTGGGTTATATGTATTATACTTTTATGAAACAGCTGAAATGAGAGGTGGACACTTACATTTTCATTTTTTCTAGAAAGGTAACACTGAGAATCTTGAGGAGCAACTGAAAACTGTATCAGTATCTTCACTTTCTTATGCCTTGTCTGGAACCTTTGTTAGAAAGGAAGAAATTGTTTGATTGAAAAAAGAAGACTACTTCTGTATAAGCAGCTGGTTCTAGGACCTTTTTTTCAAGCTTTTTTTCAGCATTCTAGAATACTTAGTTTTATTTCTTTTCCATCATAGCTTTATTCTTTAGGATTTCTGCTGTTGCCTTGGATGGCTGAAGACCTTGAAAGATACTTACTTGTGATATTTCCAAGAGAAATCGAAGTAGAAAATGTAAGAAATATCACAAGAAAGCCAGTTTTCACAAAAATTCCTGTAAGTTCATATGGATTCAAAGGGATTTGTTTGTTCAGATTGCATTTAAGTTCTTTGGTGATTGTTGATTGAACCAAAGCTCAGTTCTGAACTCTTCTGCTGCTCTTCTCTTCCTAGTACTTATTTTCCTTAACATGCTTTCTCTTCCAACTTCCTGAAGAATTTCGTTTTAAGGATATAACTAATTTTAGACCTGCGGTGCTCATCTGAAATAACAGACGGTGTAGTGCAAAAGCAGGAGACTAAACTTGTTAAAATTCTGGAAACACACTACTGTCTGTTCTTCCATTAGTGAATCTACAGAACTCCTCTTAAATTTACCCAAAGTCTGATACAATAAACTTAGTATGTTATCACATTTGTAAGATGGGATTGTCTATATATTAAGTTTTAGTGCTGTAGACAATGTAATCAAGTCTTATTTGTAATGAAAATATGAAGAGGTATTTCAGTGCTGGGCTAAGGGATGTGATGAACTTCTCAGTTTCTGAAAACATTTAATCACACAGAATTTTTCCTCCAGGAATGGGAATATCTGGTGGCCAAAGACATAGGGAGGGCATGTTAACAAGTGCTAGTACAGGAATAAATCTGCTGTAATCTTTACTGAAGAAAGTAGTATCTAATGATCCTGTTATTAAACTAAAAACAACCTGAACGATTTTATGACAGTTACAACCATGTTAAATTAAAATATGTACCATATGCATCTATTTATGTTAAAGCAGCATGCACTGAAATCCTTCATAAATGAATACCTGATAAAGAATACATTGACTGTAGAAGGTTATACTCCCCATAGGTCATCACTGTTGTTACACAAGGTACGTCTGCTAATAAGGCTGTTTCATGTTCATCTTGGATATTTTTAGCCTAACAGGCCATTTTCTAAGTTAGGGGCTATTATTCCTAGCATGTCAATAAACCAAACTGAGTGAAAAATTACTGTATTGGAATGACTTCCATTTAATTTGCCACATAAAAGCGTGTGTGGGGCAGAGAACTGCTGATTCCTCACATTGTCATGTTTGTAGATGGTTACTGTTGTGGTATCAATGCCTGAATTGAAAAAGAGATTTTATCAGGTTTGATATGTCTATGGATCATACACAAGGACAGATCAAAACCCCAGGTACTTCATCTGAGAGGATAAATTTATGAAAATTCCATGGCCTAGAAAAGGTAAAAATCCTGCAGTTAGGATTACCTAAAAATCCTAATCTCAAAATAAGGTACCAGTAGTGTTATAAAAATAAAGTACCAGTAATGTGTGTTTATTGCCAGGTTTTTGATTGGGACTTCGGAGTAGAATGATACATTTGTGTTGTCTCAATTTCGAACTAAAAAGAGGCAGAGATGTGAACATAATCAAAGAATGCTGTAGCCTTAAAAGTGTGAAGAGAAACTTAAACTTTTCAATCTTTGATTATTTTAAGCATTAGAGTGAAACTCAGCACTTGTCCTATTTTCTGTGATCCACAGTATCTTTTGCACTCTGAACCTCTTATATTGCTACAAGAACATCAGCTGCTTTGCGTCCCTTGCTGATTCTGCTATCACAGCCATTTTATACCAGTGTAGCACATGCATAAGGAAAGTTGTATATGTAAAAGGAAAATCAAGTCCTTTAGTTTGTAAGTCATGAACTACTTGCTAAATGCATATGACATATGTCATCTGGAAGCTAATTTCTTCCAGGTGCCAGTGTTATTGGGGTGCACTGTGGCTAACCACAGCTGAATTTAACAACTCAGTTCCAATGAAGTGAATGGTAAGACTCATGAATCTCTTTTCAGAAGTTACTGGTTCTTTGAAAGGCAGCAGTTGGTGCAAGAATAAAAAATAAAGACAGTATCTCGTGAAGGAAAGAGATGTATCATAACTAACTTCAATGAAATATAAGGACCATTATCCTGAGTCAGATTCCAACCAGAAACAAGCCAAAATGGTTTGACAAAGTGTAGTTGTGTCTCTAAGCAGGAGAATTTAGAGATGTTCCTGTCAGATTTGTTGTCCAATGTATGTCTAGGCATATCTCTCCAAGATGATACTTTGAGAATGAGAGAGTAATGCCAACTGACTGGATAGGAAATGACAATATTTGACATCACTTCTGCTAATATTACCTGCCAGAAAGGGACACTGGGGAATGATCTCTCTATCTATCTAGAGCTTGAATCAGAATCCTAATATTGATCATGCTTGCTCCATTTGCCATTTCTGTTAGCTGCCCTTATAGTTTATTTCTCCCTCGTACTCAATTTCATAGGTCACTGTCTGATCCTATATGTTAAATTTAATGTTATACTATTATCTTTATAATCATAAAGTCCCCCTTATTATGCAGGAAGCACCCACAAGCACCAGCTTAATATGGAATTTTTAAAAAATGTGATCAATATCTCTTGCATAATTTTGTCTGCTGGTAGTCTATGTATTTCCCCCCCCTTTTTCTTTTACTGAAAAAAATACCAATTTAATCATGAAAAATACAGCTTTTTTGACCAACATTTTGCAATTTTGTGGCATTTTCTAATAGCCTATCTCATGCCTCTACCTGTAGAATTAAAATGTGATGTTGAGCAAGCATTCAAGAGAATCTGTTTTTATCAGGAGTCATTTTCCTTTCTCAGATTTAACACATGGGACTTACACACTTATCTGGCAAAACTGTTTATTCATATCCATATAACTGTGGTAGGTTAAGTTTAAAAAGAAAAACTAGCACACACAACTCTCAGGATCTGAGGTCTGCCTAGTTTGTTGTGATTTCATAAAGCCTTCTGAATTTTTAGAAAGCATGCAAAGAGCAAGGCTATGAGGGCTTTTTTAACATCCCCCCCCAATAAGCCACATAGTGTTGGCATGATTACTACCTTTTGCAGATAAAATTTATTGAAAAAATGGAAAAAATACAAAAGTGAGGCAAAGTTTGTTTGTATATTGTTTCTGTATATTAACATTGTCTTACCTTCATTAGGTCTTCCCCTCTCTGATGTTTGTTATCTAATAGAAAGCCAGCTTTTCTTTTGCTACACAAAATGAATGAAATTCCTCTAGGCAGAATATGCTTCACATTCCCATGCTCGTCCTCGCAGTTCTTTCATGCACCCATTCAGGTCTGGGACCATGTCTCTCAGGAGCAGGTGACTGGAGCTGTACTCTGGTTTCCAGAGGATGTCTCACCAGAGCCTTGTAGGAGCCTTCTTGCCCATCCCTTTTTGCTTGCCTTACTGTTACTCTCTTAAACCCATCTTCTCCTTTTTAACTGAGGAGTTCTTATATAGGCAATAAAAACTGCCAAAGTCCAGGTAGTTGAGATTGCTATTTTGTCTTGAAAATTTGCTATCATATCAAAGAAAGTTATTAGCCTGGTTCAATCTGCTTTTGGTAAATCCATATTGACTTTGCTGCCATTTTCCATTTGTCTACACATCTTTTAAGTATTCCTTCCTGAAAAAATTTTCCAAAGCCTTGCATGTTAGTGTGATCAGATGAAAACAGGCTTGTATTTGCATGAATCACTTTCCCCTTTCTGAAGTACGTAAGTCATTTTATCTGCTAATCTTCAGTCATATGGTTCCACCCTGGCTTAATCATTTGTTTAGATGCCCAACCTATAATTTTGTGTGCCAGTTCTTTCAGAATTCGGGAGCTGTGATTATCTTGTTCTCCTGACTTGAAGGAATTACGGAAATGGAGTTTTGCTTCCACTTCAGATTTGATCATTTCCATTTTTATACCCTCACTTACAATATGCGTAACTGCTTTTGCCCATATCACCATCAGTGCCAACATCTTCATCATCGTTTAATTTTGTTGCCAGCGTTAGCTGCTCTTTTACCTCCTCCCTGTTGTCACTGCATAGTTGCCCAGTCTAGTCCAAAATGTTTATACAATGTCACCATTAAAAGTGGAATTCTAAAAAAAAGAGCTCCTAGTTAACCTGCTTTCATGAAAGTCAATAGTAAAATTCCCCATGTGCTCCCAATGAAATTTTGTATCAGCCTTATTGTGCTCTCTGAGGAAAATAAAGGCAAAAGGCATAACATTTCAATCGATGTTTAAAAAGAGTAGTCTTCAAAACTGTTTAAGTGGAAACAGCCCCAAATAATCATTTAATATTTCTGCAAAAATATGTTTTGTCATCATTTTATTTTTTTTGAGGGGAAAAAATCATGAAATAGTATTTTCAGAGGAAGAAAATTTCACCCAGACGACGTTGGCCTGCTTGTAGAATCTTGCGCTCTCAGCTTTCTGTATACATGCATCACTGTTTAACCTCAGATACTGCTTCGCTGTAAACTTTTATTTAAATGACTGCATTGTGCAGATGATATTTAAAGTATATGCATTCTGAGGCTGGAAGTGTGTGCTTAGACTATTAGCTCTGTAACAATGGAGAGCCAAATCTTGCATTCTTTATTGGGACTACTCACAGAATCCTCAAACGACTGGTCACTCAGCCTGTTAGGATATATGTTTCAAAATATCTCTTCATTAACAAACACAGAATTTACCTGGCAATAAAAGATATCTTTGTATCACCCATAGTCACAATAATGTTTATTTAAATATTATCTGATTCCCTCAGCACTTTTATTATTTACCAATAGAAAAAATGACACCATTACTTTTCTTCTGAATTTTTAAAAATGACAATAGTGCAATTAAATTACTGAATTCATTTATATTTAATTGTACTTTTGCTTTTAATGTGCTATTTCTTTCCGTGACTGTTAGTTTTCCATGCAACATAAGAAAATCTAAAGCTATATTAAGGAAATATATTACATGGGCAAGACAAAGTCTCATTAGTGTTATTTATGGCATGCTGAAACCTCATTAGGAGAAGGTATGCTGGATTCAAAAATGCATTACTGAGAATGGTTTTTTGGGGGGGTTAGGAGAGAAATTGCTTTTATTGTGTTTCTTTATCACATACAGAGTGGTTAGTGGACATTTTGGTTTCTTAAAGCATAAAATAAATTAAGATAGAAGAAAAAGAGTAATTAATCTAGTAGTAAGTGTAACCTCATTACAGATTGAGAATAGCCTGCACATGGTCACAAGGAGTTTCTGTTTACTATTCACCTTAGTTTCAACTAACCATTAATTTTTAACTTCTTTCACTGGAGGTAAAAAGCGATATTTTTCAGCGTAGTAGTTTGCATCTTAAGCAGTAATAATGTGCTTTTAGTGCACTTCAGACCAGGGATGAGTGAAACTTGAGGTGTGGAGTCACAAATAGCCCAATTTAGGTAGTAGTATTTGCTCTAATGAGAGCTATATATCCAGTCCTGCGTAAATATTGTTTGGTAGGCATACAAGGAAACCATTATTTGCAAGTAAATGAGAACAAAAGGAGAGTCCCTGAATTGTCAATCTCGGGCAGGAAAGTCATTTTGTGTGGGCAATATCCTTCCCCAGGTTTGCATCGCTGCCATTACTTACTAGTGACTTGAACAGCCATGAAATGAAATCCCTCTTTTCCCACAGACCTTGATCCCTGATACCGTTGGTGCAAAACAGATGCGAACAGTTAGTTCCCCTCTTCATTTGTTCCCTGCTGCAGTTGGTCACTGTCAGCTCTGTTCCACAGCTGACAAACTCTTTTACGTTGGTGCTTCACAAGGCTGCCTCTTGACAGCAATGTTACCTGGTAGCCACACACATTGTTTTGACTTATTATGCCAAATCCACTTAACGCTAACACTGTGCACAACTGCTTTGATGGTGCGTGTATATTCAGACTTCCTATGTTATGTCTGTTGTTAAAATGTGAGTACCTGCGGGGCTCTTTAAAAATAATAAAAAAATCTATTCTTCTAGTAATAGTTCTTTTTAAAACCACTCCACATGTGACATCTGTGGTGGCAGCTGTAACATTTATGAATGAAGAAGTGCTGTGTGGTTTGCGATAGGAACTTAGGAGTATGTGGTGACTTCTGATCTAGGCCAGGTCAGCTCAGTGAATCCAAAAATATTGCACACAGTCTCTCCCTATATATTTTAACAAAGTGTTCCCCCTTAGCATTCCTTTCTTATTTAGAGGGCCTTAAATGTTGAGATGTTACTTTATGACAGGGTCACATAATTATTATAAATATAGTTAATTATTTTATATATAATTATATATAATACATATATTTATTATTTATTATAATTATTTATATATTATATATAATTAATAAATATATAATTATATATAATATATTTTATATAATTAAGTTGACATATGACTAATTTGAGGGTCTGTCATTGGGCTAAATCCTTACTTTCCCTAGTACATTGAAAAGGTTTATGGGGACCTAGTATTAATCTAGATGCCGTCCCTTTCCCCCGTCCCCTCTCCTTATAGTCACTGAAGCCGTGCCTCTTTGTCTTCTCCTTCTGGCTATGGTGTATGTTGTAGCATGTTTACTGTAGCACCTAGATGCTACATCTGAAATGAGAACCCTACTGAATTCTTCTCTGTGCTAATGGGAGGTAATAAGTAGTTTTTGCTTAAGAGTGATCTATTTAAATAGACAAAATGAATGGGAGGAGGGATGGAGGAAAGCATGCAGGCAAAACAAGTAAAATGATGATTTTTAGAATGTATGTCAAAGCTGCCTTCTTTTTCTATTACTTTTCTTCTTTCAAAAGGTTTTGGGAGGAGATGAGAGAGAGAGGGAGTATATCTCGCTATGGGGATACCAGAGAAATGAAAAGGTTGGAAGGGAATCAGGAAGAAGTTTTAAAAAAAACAAACAAAAAACAAAAAAACACCCTATGAAGGAAATGGACTGCAGGAAATGGTTCTGCAAATTACTGATCAGAAGCGGAGAACGTGTGCAGTGAGAGCCACAGAAGGTAGCTAGTTTTACCTGATACTGTCATTGTGCCAAGGGCCCAGCTAGAGCTGACCTCCTCTTCCCTGAGCAGCATCAGAAAGTGCTACCCATCAAAATGAGGCTACTTTGCTGTCAACACGCACGTGTATATGATCTCAGTTCAGTCGGAGTATCTTGCTATAAGTCTGCTTTTTTAGAGAAAAAAGTGCAGAAAAGAGAACAAAAGAAACAGCCCTAGAAGGGAAGGACAAATAGAATTCATCCATGAAAACCAAAACAAAACAGGGTATTTCAAATACAGAGAGAAAAAGAGGAGCAGATAAAAGCAAGCAACAGATAAGTATCCCTTGGCTTCCTTCAGCAGTGTCTTTCTGCTTCACATATGTGAAGGAAAACAAGGAAGACGAATGCTGTTCTTGCACCTTGGGGATATCAAAGCTTGGGGTCTGAGGCTTGCTGGCACACATGGGATAAACCATCTTAGTTGTCTTTTTTCCTTCTGTAATGCTGCTGTTCTATCCTCTGTGGAGAGGAAATTCTGACAAGGTCTTGTCCTCCCTCCTCCATCCCTGCCCTGTGCACTCTCTCCATATTGCAGCTGTGATGACGGACGTGTCTCTCTCCTCCTTTTCCAGCCTGCTCTGTGCTCTCGCTCACCAAGTAGATTGACCAGTGCAGCATCTTGTTGACAAAACGAAATGAAGAAGCCTTACTAAAAAAACTACTATACCACATTCAAGCCATGGATTCCCTGCAGCTCTGAAACCATGAGCTGCACCTCCCATTTGAGGTGGGATACGGTTTGTATTTAAGTACCATCCACTTGTAAGGAGAAGAGGAGGTCTGAATGCTGTGGGAGTGGACAGGGTGGCAGCCATGTCGGTGTTATCTCTATCTGTTTGTAGCTGTCACATGGGATTTAGGCAAATTACTTGAGAAGTCATACTGGTCTCATTCAAGTCCATGTGAATCTTGCCAGGGACTTTATAGGGGTTCAATTTCATAATTTTTCAAAGTCCCATCTATCCTCTCTCATTTGGAAATGATACAGCTAACTTCCTTGGTATGGAGAATATTAGTTCTGCCTTCTTTCATGTTTATAGTGTGTGGAGATATCATTATAATTGCCAGTTTAAAACATGCCTTTAATAATAGTCCTTAATAACACCACAATGTAAGAGTAGAGAACGCTAAAGATAGAAAACTCCAAATGCCGTCGTACTGATGAACCTAGGAACGCTCTGTGTCACTAAGATATGTACTTCTGTCGTGGCCACTTGTTTGTTCATGTATTGTGATAGAAGTGAGCAAAGAAAACACATACCCTAGTCATAGTGCTCTTACTGCTAGCTGGGCTTCTCTTTTGGGGAAAAAGGGATAAACCAGGATTTCTTTTCCATTCATTTTTGGAGCATTTGCAGCCTCAACTAAGGAAAAAAAAAAAAAAAAAAAAAAAAAAAGGAATAATTTTCAAGTGCAGCTAAATTGCTGGCAGACCTTAACACTTTCACAATAATCGTCATATTGAGGGCTGGTATCACATGCAGATTTACTGCCAGTACTTATGCAGAGGCTTACTTTGTAAAGAAAAGCAGGCACATTTCGTTCCAGTTTGACTCTAAAGAGGACATGAGAGGAAAATGACAATGAATTTGATTTTTTGCTTTCTTTGCTTTTCACAAAATGAAGGTCTCTCCTTCAGCAGCATAAAAGGCTAAAAGAACTTGCATCTGTCACTAGAAAACCTGTTTCAAGATTTGATGCAATATATTACTTTAAAGATTTATACCATTTTCTCCTCTTCTGTGCTGTACATTGTTAGTGTTACTAATCTTCTAATATGGAAAATAGAGCAAACTATTTGTTGCTCAAGTATCCGTGATGGTTAGTGAGAAATTAAGAAAGGTCTGAAGATGTATGGAAGTTCTCCACCACTTCAGCATTGATCGGGTGGAGAAGCGAAGGATTATTAGTTTGCAGGAATGCCGGCTTTTTACCACATGCCTAAATAAAGGCAGGATATAATAAATGATAGTGAGAAAGAGAGAGTGGATGTGCATGAAAGACAAGGCTCTACCTTGCACACGTCACAGGAGCCATTGTCCCTTTTATAACTGCAAAATGAAAAATAGCTATTTGTGACCTTACCGAGTTCAACAAGCTTGTTTGTTAAACATAAAGTAGTTTTGTTGAAGCCAAACGCTGTTCTTTCTTACTGTAATTTTTATTTCAAAGAATAATTTTCAAAGAATTTAAGAGCAGTCAAAGCTTAGCCAAGGATTTAGGGAAAAGAAGAGGGCTGTAAAATAGTTGCAATTCCCATGAAGCACTGTGCTCTCTGGGGGGGTTAGGTGAATGGTGAGCCTACCCAAAAGGACAAAGCAAAATAGGTTGATCTGATCAAATAAAGCTTAAATACTTGGCCAGTGATACAAAATTGTTTTTTTTTTTTTAACCAATGAAAATATAACTTTTATGGAAAAAATGCATTTCTGATAAAAGATGGTTTTTTGGAGAAGTCACAGCCAATTTCTGCTTAGACCTTGTGGCAGTTGCAGTGTGCTTGAGGAGGGGCCTTCCTCTGTTGGAAGGCCTGGGTTTATTCTTGCTGTTGGAGGGTCTGAGCCAGGTCAGACTAGGACTGAGAGTCCGCAGGTGGCTGCCTGCAGCTTTGGGACTGACCTTTGCCTCCACTGGGCACCCAGCTTCCGAGCAGACCCAACAGCTCCAACCTGTGCTACTGTTTGCTAAAACCGAGGATGATTTCATTGTTCTGGGCAACGTCCTGTTAGCTCTGCAAGGAGCAGCAGGGACTATGTAGAAAGACTTCAGAGTCTTTTGGCAATTAATGGTTTTCCGTAGCATTTTCAGTTCATTTTCTCTATTTTCAGCAGTATGACCTAAAGTTATATCACAGGGGAAAAAACAGATGGGCTTTCCCTTTTACTCTTTTTTTGATTTATAAATAGATCCTTTTATTCAGGTCTTCTAGTCTGTATGGAATCATAAAAATTAGAAATGAAAGGGACTTATTAGTCCATCTAAGCCATCTCTCTGCTGGTGAAGGATTGCTCTGTCTGTAAACACATCATTCTTTCTGTACCCTAGTTTTATATGACACAGTTGATAAGAAAAGACCAAGGATATTCAGCAGGGTATTCTTTCTGATGTATAATTTTAAAGGTATATTGTTTCAAGATCAAAGCCAGTGTCATTCATTTGTCTTCTGTAGGTCCCAGTATCAGCAATCTTATTTAAGTCCTGAAGTGGGGCCTGAGTATAATGCATTTACTTACCTGGCATCAGAAGGAATATTATGCTGGTTTTGAAAGGAGCTTAGACGAAATGGAGATCTCAGGTCAGTTGCTGCCTCTGCTGACTGGCCTGGAAGCTGTGGCTGCTAACCCAGGTCAGGGACTGCAATAGAGAAGCTTCTTTTAGCACATGTTATTTAGTAATGTAATATCCTATACAAAGGCCAGTTATTCAAGCTGTAAATGGAAGAGCTGAATTGCTCCATAAATTTGAGGCTTATTGACGTGAGTTGCTTCTAATATTTCTATAGGGAAAAACCCACTTATTGATTACTTGGGGCACTGTCTTACTTCTGACATTAATTTAGTTGCAGATTAGGTAGGAATGTATTACTTTCATAAAGATCCTGAGCGGTTGGAGGCACGCAGTGAAACTGAAGTACAAATACCAGCAGACTGTATGGCTCATGACACTGTCTGAAATAGCAAGCAGCACCAGTGAACTGGCACACTTTCAGTTCCGTTTCCACTGAGAAGGGTTATTACAGTAACAAACAACAGGTACTGCTCTAACGAAACAGATCTCTTATTCCAGCTGCTCAGGGATCATCCTCAAAAGTCTACCTCTAGGTGCTTCAGAACGAATAAGGAGGCTTCAGCCAAGGAATCGGGCTAGTTTATGTCCAGCACCGGAATAGATGGCACAAGGGATTAACAAGAGCAAGTGCATGAAGCTAACTATAATCTCGGTGGGAAGTATTAGCATTGCCCAGAAAGGGTATCGGTGGCAGTACAAATCTCCTGAGAGAGTTCAGGAAAGGGCAGAGTGAGATTAAGGCCATCTCGCTGCATTAGCTGGAAACAGTGGCCGTGCTGCAAGTAGTAGGAATGGGGAGTGGATTGTTCTTGCCTTGTTTAGCCTCTCCTAAATCTTTATGACGAACGTGCTTTGCTGGAGTCGGACAAGAAATACTGATGAGCTTTCTTGATGTGGCAGTGGGCACTAGCATCCTCTTTTGTATTCCCAAAACCAGTTCTGGTTTATTGAGAAGTGAGGCAGCGTCTTCAACTTTATCCATCCTGTCCACGCGAAGGAAAGTTAAATCTCCCAGAGTCCATCACAGCGTGAGTGACGGCATGTGTTCCTGTTCCACTCCGATGCATGTCGTTCTCTGTCTTCACAAGCAGAAAGTGATATCTTCTGGTCTCTGGTGTGGGACATTTGATCCCTTAAACTCTGCTGTTCCTAACAGAATTCCTTCAAGTCCTGTCAAAGCGGGAATGCTGACCCAGAGGCAATCGCAAGAGCTTGTTTTCAGCTTCTTTGGGCAGTACCCAAGAATTCAGGATCTGCCTTGCTTGCAGACTGAAAAGATGTAACTGATAACGTAGGATTAATGGAGTCTTTGTTTAGGTGAAAAGGGTACAAATGGGGAAGTAAGATTCATTTCTGATGTTTACCCTTCACTCTGTATGCACTAAGGATTTTAAATGCAGTAAGAGTGTAGCCATTCTAAATACTGAGAATGCACCGACTCCAAGCTGAAATTTTTTCTCCTGTATTACTTGAATCAGGATTGGTACCTGCCTACAGAGGTAAAACAGTAGAGTCCAATGGTGGTTTATAGGGACATAGGAATTGCCGTGCTTCTTCAGTTCTTTAATCCATCTAGACCAAAGCATGGTCTCTGAAAGTGGCTGGCATCAGATGTTTCCAGTAAAGGGCAGTGGAGGGTGCGGTGAGCTTCAGAGTAGTCAGACTTGCCGGTTATGCCAGACACATTATGTCCAATGCAAATAGCTAACTCCTACAAACTGATATACACTGTGAAGCATGAATTTTTGTCAGTGGTATCTGCTTTAAGCTTGAATTTCCTATTATTATAGCTGCGCAAACACTTTTAGAAAGTTGATACATTCTTTCCCTCAGGCACTTCTTTCAGCAGTGAGTTCCACTCTCTAATTACATGTTTTGCAAAAAGCATTTGATTTTCTTGGTTCGAATCTGCCACCTTTGGCTTTCATTGAATGTCCTTTCCTTTTTGTTTTGAGAGCCAGAAAGAATGGACCCACTGTGTTTTTTAGAAAATTGTATCATGTCTTGCACTAATCATTTTCTTCCTTAAATAAAAAAATCCCATTTTTTTTCTGTCACTTTCATAGGAGGGATTTTCTGTGTTCTATTTTCATTGCCCTTCTTTGACCTACTTCTCCAAAGGGGAGTGAGGAGCAGTGTATACAGTATTCAACATTAAGCTCGAAGACATATATATAAGCATATTTCCATTATATATTATCTCAGACTTTATTCATCCTTGCATCATGTTTGACCTAAAACAGAGGTCTTCATTAGGTTGTACATAATAACACAGTCCTTTTCCTGAGTAGACAGAGCTTATGTTAACTGTTGATTTCAGTTATTAGCTTTGTGGCATGTCTGCTTATGGGATGTCTGACTCTGCAGGGTCCTTCAGGTAGCCCTGTGCGGCCAGGCTGAAGGGCACGATGCCATCCTGATGCATCTGTGTGACTTCTAGGACTCAAGCCTGTGGCTTTGGATGGAGTTATGCCCCACTGGGTAGGTCTAACAGGTTACTTGGAGATAGCCTGGGTGTTTCTGTGGGGCACTGCACTTCCCCCAGAAACTTTCCTCACTCTCCTGCTAGTTGTAAGGACTTGGAGAATGAACTGAACTTAAGGACATGTAATCGTTCAACCCCCGTTTCACCGCAGTTGATTATATGGACTTCTTTCATTGTTAAAAAAACCTAGATAATGGATATGTGGCAGGAAGTAATTGATGAGTGGCTGTGTGTTACAGAGGGCATTTATAAGCTGGGGCCTATTAAAAACAGAAATCCTTGCCTTGATTAATTGATATGCTGCATTAAGGGCAGATCCACAGCTGTTACAAAGCTTGAGTGTGATCAGAAGTCTTCTGTTTTCTATTCTAATATCCTGACTATACTGTGGTATTCCTGTCAGATGTCTGATATAACATGCTACAGATGGTAAGGATCCAGAACTACACATAGGCAAAATATCTGTGCATTTATTAGACCATTCAGGGCACTAGGTCATGCTGGCATCTAACTAAACTAGGTGGAAGGACCTTTAGAATATGCAAAATGCATAAGAGTACATCCTCAGTTGATAATAAGGCATTTAGTATACTTTTTAGTCATTCTTGTTAGTGTTTATACTATATTACTATCTGGGTCCAAATCAAAGATCAGGGCACTGTACAAACCTGTAACAGAAAGGTGACTGTTGCCTTTTTGACTCAAGCCCAGAAAATCAAGAGAATTAAGAATGAAGATGAACATTTTTGAGTTAATATTCCATTCTTAACTTGTGTCAAAGCAATTTAGTTGTTCTCCTTCTGCCCCTCCTCCTTGTTCTCCACCTTCCTCAATGGCAGTGTTTAAGGACAGAACTCCCAGCCTTAAATCTGAATTGCCTTCCTTTGGGGTTTTAAGTAAGATGCTGGATATTGCTTTAACATAGGATTTTTGTAGTTTAATTTATTTTGGTTGGTAAAGAATATTCATCACTCATTTAATTCAGAAGGTATCTATTGATTCCTTTCTCCTCATTTGGTATTTTCTGACATTTTATAGCACTTGATATTGATTTATACAAAATCCGTAGTCCAAACGTCCCAAGGAGTGCTTTATTCACTTGTCATTTGCTGTTTTTCTTAACTAATAAATATAACGGCTGTGTATATCCACTCTGTCAAGATCTTGTGGCTCTGCTTTCAAAGAGATGACAGGCTGGCACTAACAAATGAGGAGTTCTTGCAGTCAGGAGCTTAGAAGTTGCAAGATAGGCAAGACAGAGAAACAAGGTCCACCTTGACTGCTTAGCAAGACAGAGCAACCTCCTCTACTCAAAGGACGCTTAGGTTAAGGTAGGAAAAATATAACTGCTTCAGCCTTTGGAATGTCACACATTGTGGTACTGTGATGGCAACTTTATTTATAGCTTGTCAACAGGTAATCAATATAAGCAGCACATGCAGCAATACATATGAGAGCAGGTATGTCTAAACTGCGTTGATCTGCCACGTTGTCAACTTGCCAGATGCTAAAGTTAGTTCTGCAGAATTGCAGTAACGTACAGTGACTCCATTAGGAGGGTGGTGCTTTCAGCAAATGTTTTCAGAAGTCTCCCCTTGACTTAATAGCCTAAGCTCTACTTCCAGAAACAATCAGGGAATTTTATGAGCCTAAGGTCAACAGGATTAGATCTCCTTAGTCACTGATAGCTTCTAGAATGTATTTTAAGTTTGGGTTTGAGACTTATGTCCAAATGGTGTTTGTGTCCAGAATCTGACAGCTCAGATAAGAGCTTTCTGTGATCTTTGATGTATGGGAGAAAAAGATTGAGTCCTTTTGAGTTCTTACGAGAAGCATAAGCGCACTCCTGCCTGCGATGTGGCTGGGTCAGTCTTGACCATATGTATTGTACTACAGAGTATATGGGGACAGTATTTAGCAAGACAAGCTGGCTATAGGCTCTGTCCAGGAAAATGCTGATATTGCATATAGCCAGGGGAGGAGGATTCCTCTGCACTGACTTAGCCACTTAGGAATTAGATGTGTAAGTTGGAGTAGTCACCCGCAGTTCCTCCCATTGTCAGCAAAGGCATGTTTTGCCACAGGATGATTTGTTTCAGGCAGTGGTGAGTACCTAGGATAATGTCAGATGAATTGCCCTCTGGAAGTGTCTGCCTTTCTCTCTTGTTTACTAAGGAACCTCACTTGGATGTGGCAGCTCACATTCAGGTGTCAAAAAGCAGATGAGATGAAAGTCACCAGCAGATAGGTAGGATGTCTGAAGTTGGCCTTGTGGATACAACTCACGTTATCTATAGGTCTCCCAGGGACAACAGTGTCAATTACCAGAGCGTATTGTGCTTTAACCTTCTCGACCCAATAGTGTAGGTGCAGCCAATGAGTCTGTAGCTACATGGCAGGCTACACTTAACCTTAATGGCTATACCTGATGATCATCTATACTGTAGATCTCTCAGCTCAGCCCTGGAAAACCTCCACTGAACTTTCAGCTCTGTCCTTCCCTGGAAAATAAGCAGGTATGCAGTTTTGAGTACGAGAGGTCTGACAACCTGCCTGTTTTTCTCTCTCTGGCCTGTTGATACAAGTTCCTAGAAGGACCTGTTCTATAAATAAGAAACATTATGTGAATAGCTTTTATATAGGCTCTGTGATATGACGAAGTTGTACCTTGGATTAGTTCAGGGACAATTTAAGGTTGTCAATAACCAGTGTATAATTGAAAGCCAAGAGGTACTTAAAAAAATTTACCTTAAATGTATTATTATGCAATGGTCCTTCTTGACCTGGGTTGTATTGAAGACATTTATAAAATCTTCTTCAGTCTTTTGTGGGAGTACTAGAGGAACCTTTTGAACACAAATCTTATGCCAACAAGAATTAAGGTGCCAGCCACATGTTTGGCACTGAAGACATACTATGTGCTGAAGTCTTATGTTCAGATATGCATATGGCATATTGACATAAGATGTTTTGCAATGAGAGATCCCAAGGATCTCTTAGTAAGTTTACTAATTCACTCTCTTGTCCTCTGATGATGAAACTCAGAAACTGAGGTTACTGTGAGATTGGGATGGGCATGGCGTGACAGAAAAACCAAGCCATAGCAGGAGTTGTATGCATGCAAGGTGGGTTTAATTCATGTGTAACTGATAACAGATATCAAAGTACAAAGTTTGGTTATGGGAGAAGGAAATAAAATGTGGGTATATGTGGGACAGTTAAGAGAACACAGAGCTTTGAAAGAAATATATGAAAACATGATGGACCCATGCTGTGCTATGTCCAAGCTGACCTCATCACAACTTTTGAAGGAGGTGGCAAAAATTGTTCATATTCATCCTTGCAGCTCTCCAACAGCCATATGAGTTTGTCTGCTGGTATCCAGCATGATGCTGAGTAGCCTCAGAGTGAAGTTTAGTGCTCCATTAAAGATCCTTTACAGCAGTGAGGTCCCTGGGATGCACCTGAATCCTTTCCTGCTTGGTTATGATTGCTGGAGAGCAGATGGCTGACCAAGGAGCTCTGAGCAACCAGCAGGACTTGAGGTGGAGATGTAGCCACCTGACCATATCTAACATAGGTAAAGCTACTGCACATGTGCACATAAGAGCTACATGAGTCTGAGAAATCAGTCCTTACTGAGAAGCAGTATCCATTTCATGTTTTAAGTGTTTTGAAAAATTAAGATCTGACGGGGTAGCAATTCAGCGTTCAGCAAAAAGTTGTATTTTTCTCACTTTGTTTCTTCACACTGCTGGCAGTAGCATGGAGGTATCAGGGTAATAAACTGTGGCTATATTAAAAAAAATTAGCCCTGTGTTTATAGTCAAAACCAACCCTCAGGATGGACTTCTGAAGCATCCTTGTTACTGTGTATTGAAAGATCCATTTATACACTGGTACTTTTCTCACTGTTGGAGATGGAATTGCTGCTAAAGCCTTTTAGACTCAGAGCTGTAATGTCTAGTGATGTTTTGTTCAGGGTAGTGTAAAATCAAGTATGTTCTATGAACTTCAAGCAAGGTGCATTTGAGCTGAGTACTGGATTATGGAGAATGATGTATGGAGCTTCTTTAACTGTGTGGAGTTAGATTTGATTTTTAGCAAATAAGTGACAGATTCATATGTGGAGGAAAATTGAAGTTCTCATCTATATATTGTTTTTATTATGTTTTCTTTGCTTCAGGCTCTAACATATCAAAGACATTGTGGGTGAAAAAAGTACTTTGATTTCCATCAATAAATGTCTTCATATTCTTGCAGCTCATACACAATTGGTGCTATTTCATGGTTGTGAAAAAGACAAGTGAAAGTCATGAAATAATTCATTGCAATCCAGAGCAGCTTAGATTTGAAGCATTGCTAATATTTACAATTATCACCCAGCCCTTTCTGTGTCGCATCCGTCTTAGATTTAGAATTATGCTTCTGGCCCAATAAGAATATGTCAGTATGTTGGTTTGCATCTGTCTTTGCCATATGCAGAGTGAGAAAAGAATTCCTGCTGCTTCCTTTTTTCTTTTTTTTACTGTACCCCTCCAAAATCAGACCAGCTGTTGCCTAGATGCCGTCTCTTGCAAATACTCTTAAAAGAGAGTTTATCTCATCTCAAGGGTTTGCTGTTGCTGTTGTTACAGTTTGTTATTGTCAGACACTGGGAGATACGGTTTGTTGTTACTGGCATTACAAGTGGCCTTTTGTCACCATGCAAATATGGTTCAAATACTCCGTTGTTACTGGGGCAGGTTGGTGGCACTGCTGGGTGTCTTCCACCGAGTACGGGGAAGGCAGCAGGGCCAGCGAATGGAAGTCACCTTTGAGTAGTTCCCCTGTTGTGTCTTAAGTGGAAGTGAATTTTGTCCCCAAGAAAACAGAATTCTGATAAGTACTTTCTTAACAAAAAGTTCCTCTGCGTCTCTTCTGTTGCTAGTCTGATATGTCTCTTTGTGTCTGTGCAAGCATCTGACTCCTTCCTGTGTTTGTACTGGTTTACCTTGTGCTCTCCTGGTCTAAAAATAAAATATCCATATGTGTAATAGAATCTGGTGTTCATGCTTGCTCTTGTTATGTAACACAAGTTCTAAAGTCAAACTGAATGGCCCGAAAACCTTCACCTGACAGTCCATCCCGAGGTCATTTGATTAGTGTAACCATATTTAACAAAAAGGAAAAGGGAGAATAAAAAGAAAAAAAGAGAAATTCTGAGCCTAAAGGATAGAGTCTTACATTATAGGTAGGATGCATATGAGCTTATGCTGAATACCGATTGTCATATTTAGTTTTATGGCATGGATATTGTCAAGCTGTGTAAGGCCCCAAATTTGTGAAGATAGGTATGTGTGAAACCTCAGAAAAACTGAAATGTTTCCAGGAATCTATGAAAAAAATGCAAAGGAAGTGGCTTTTGTTTGCATTTAAACAGCCTTGTGCAGAGTTCGATCTCCACATGTTTCATCCCAGTAAGAACATCTGTGGGTCAGGAAATGGAAATCCCCAGAAGCAAAAATGAACCCAGAAATGATCCCAAATATTCACCGTCTGCTTAGTTACTAAGAATAGTAAATAAACAGTGTGAATGGTGAATGGTCAACAGGGTTTAAAAAAACCTCATCCTAGTAGTCCAAAATCTTACAAATTTTAGAGATGTTATACTATGACTTATTAAATGACAGAGTTCTTTCACTTGCTAGCATGCTTAAACATTAAACTTTCTTTATTTTTGTATTAAGACAATACGTCACAGAAAACAATGTTTTCAGTTTTTCAGTTATTTGAAACTAGCTGAAATCTTGATTTTTCTAAGTGCAGTGAGTTCAGTGGTCTCAGACAATCTGTGATGAATCCTATACTCAAGTAGTAGGAAGGAAGTAGTAGATTCTCTGTATTTTTTTCAGTTTGGTAAGGAAAAAAAAGCCAGTCCATGTTTTAAGGAGTTGATGGGGAGACTAAACTGTCTCTCGGTAAGATGAAAGATAGTTGTGCTAGGTTAAGGAGTGATGAAGAATGTAATAAAGAAAGTCATGACATGTTCAGTTTATGCGGCAGGCATCCTTAGGCGCGATGTGCAAAGAGCAAGCTTGAGCGGTTTTCCTTAGTGTCTTATATTGGGACTAGTTTTTCTGGTTTGGGGCTGAAATACTTGTGTCCTGCTGAACCCGCTTCTGCATTGCTGAACCTGATCTCGGAGAGAGCTCAGCAGCCAGTATGGTAATGAGCCCGTTTCTATCAAAATGGCCTGTATTATTATTCATGTTTATTGGCTGCAGAGTGGTTCATGAAGCACTTTTCAAACAGATACACTGAAATATTTTCTTTTAGACAGACCCAGCAGCTATTTGTGTTTCCTTTGCTTGAATCCACACCCCTGATGCAGTCTTAAATATAATGACACCAAATGAGTCAATTACTGCAATACATGAAATAACGCTTTGGGGAAACGTGTGTGAAAATACTTCTGTGAGTATTACCAATTCTGATATACTTTACATCTAATTAGAGTTATTTCACGTTGTCACCAACACGCTTGCATTACGCTGTGAACTCCCTGGCTGTAGGGATGCGTTCGCTGGACCGGTCAGACCACGTCAGCTCGCGGTCGCACTTTCCCAAATCTTTTCACATGTGGATTCTTCATGTCAACCCTTTCCTTCCCCTCCCTCCCCGCCGCCCCCCTCCCCCCAGCCTGTGGTGTGACATTTTCTTCATGACAGTCTGTCTCTGAACTGCACTTGCTGCTGCCTTGGTAAAGGCTTACAAAGAGAGTATAACAGCCAGTGGCCAATCGAGTTTGTGCAAGCTACATCAGCTATGGATGAAACATCCACAAGAGAGAATAAGGACTTAGAAGAAAACTGGATAAAAGGGCTGCGACGGGAAGCTAGCTGGCAGGTTAGTGATACAAAGACGTATGCTTGAAAGTGGATTAAATCTAAGCACTAAAAATCTCTGAACTTTTTAACCTAAGCATAGGTGAAACATGTATGTTTATTTGTAGCACAGCAATGTCTGAAAGCATATTCCTACGAGTCCAGTTAGCATTATGTTCTTATGTTCTTGGAAAGAATAGTTGTAAGATTTGAAACCCATCTATTCCAAATTACAGGACAAGTAAATAGAGTTTTATAAATCTGTAGACATTACTAAATGTACAGTTGCTTAGTAAAGGTCCTTGCAATAACAAGTTGCAGGTGCATGCTGTAATATCAAAGGAAATACATGGTTTGTGTCTGTATATGTGCAAGTTTATTCCATTAAAAATATAATACAACCGTCATCCTGTTACTTAATTGTGTCATAGTTACTGTAATAAGGGGTTTCTTTTAGCCTCTTTTAATGAGGTAACATCTTTAAATGCACAGTGCATGTTTTCTGTATTATACCGGACTCACAATAGATATGTATGCAATTCAATCCAAAGGCAGGCAGTTTTCATTAAAGTGTGCAGAGCAATAATGTTTACATTATGCAGTACCTTTCTGGAGTTTGCAGAATTAGATACCATTTCAGACCTGCTAAGCCCCACTGAGTGGTTGTGATTGCTCTTTACATTAAATCCTTAGCATCGTCTATGCACTTTTTTCTGCTCTATTGCATTTTAATTAGTCAATCAACAATATTCAAGAGATGTGTCACCAAGTTATTTCTTTTTTTCCCCCTTGCTGCTTCTTACAAGGGATTTTTAAAGAAGACTATTATTATTATTTTGGTGATGCCATTATATAAAATTCAGATAAAGTGGTGATTTGATTTGTTCCTATCAGGTGAAGCTGCGCAAGAGTCCCAGCTTGGTAAGAGTTACTGCAGCAGTCTACATGCTACAATGCATGCTCCCTTCCCCCAGAGGAAAATCTGTTTTAGTTGGATCTCTTCCCCATAACTTTCCTCTAGAGAAGGAAATACAAATCTCTTTTCAGAGGGACATGATATTTCATGTAATACTGTTTGTGGTTTTTGCTGTGGTGGCTTTTTGATCAGCTGTCTGTATCACTAATGAAATGAAATGCAAAATCAGGATATAGTGGGTATAGAAGCTAAATGATCCCTCCTCTCTAGGTCACTGCGGAAGCAGATATGGGCCAAAAGTGCCTGTTGGGTCCAGCGTGCTCAGCTGGAGCAGGGTACATGTGTCAGGATGCAGAGGAGGTGGTCACTGTACAAACACACCATGGGAGACCATCACTGCCCCGAAGAATAGGACTCAACAAGTGGGCGAACAAGTGGAAGAATTGGAGGAAATAGGGAAAGACAGAAGGAGAGGTGGAGTTGTGGAGGGATCTACAGCTAGTCTGTATGCACAGTTAAGTGAACTGGAAATACGTTCTTTTGTTTCTCTGGTTTGTGCTATTTCTGCTAGGTCAGATGAGGGAACAGTGTGTTTAGACAACATGGCAGTGATTTTCCTGTAGCACCTGGCTGGAAAGCAAGTGTGCTCTCACAAGAATTAATTTCTAGTCAACAGCTTCTGCCTTGCTTTTGGGTGAGGGAGCAGGGCACCATTGCAAGATGGCAGTGGCAGCATGATGACTGTATTGCAATGGCTGCCAAGCATGGGAAGAGGACTCAGGTGTTGTACATGTTTTACCTGGAGCCCTGAGATGCGTAAAACTGGGACCTAGTGATCCCTTGACTTACCTCTGAGGAAACAGTGTGCCCTGTTGCCCCTGCACCAGTCTGCTGCCATTCTGCTCCTTCTGAAACACAGAAATACAATTTTTTTTTTCTTATTTGGTACAAGAAAGCGGATGACATGGTTGTAGTTGTTTTGCTCTGGAATTGGATTCCTGTTACATTTGAGTGAGATTTTCAGAGAAGCCCCTGGGAAAGGGTTATCCAGTTCTCATCCAGGCTGTAACTCATCCCGTATTTCTTCTGCAAGGTCCTTAGAAATCCCAGGATAGGGCACAGCATCAGTCTTGAAAGGAACTGAATTAGAGTACGGCAGAGCCAGAGCTCTTCTTCAGTTCTGTCTGCTAGGGAGCTCCAAGGTGATGGTGTACATTCTTTCTTCTTAAATGGGCCAAGTTTTTTTAGAGCCAGGCTCTTACATCCATATTTAGTCTCCTAAATAAGTGTCCTGATTTTCAGAAGTGCTGAGTATCCTGAGAAGCTAACAGACATTTCAGCTTTTTGTGCTTCGACAGGTAAGACCTGTGCTTCAGGCTGCAAGGTGATGGATACCTGTGTTACAGTCCCGGGGTATGAGGCAGGCTGCGCTGCTTGTTGCTGCCAAAGGTTATGACAGCTATAAATTGCCTCTGAGAACAGGATCCAACTAATGAATGTACCTCTTCGCTGAGGCACGGAGTTGTGGGCCTCTCCACCCCTTCACAGCCCCACACATCACCTGTATGTAGTTGGGAGGTTAAAGGATGTGTTGACCAGTTGTGGCAGGCACAGGGGGTCACAAAGCGGGAGAGAAGTCCTAGCGCTGTGTTGCAGATGCAGAGGAGTGTGTGGAGGAGGCCAGGTGTGTGTGTCTCACTCTTGTTGCGAGAGACTTGACAATTCTGACTTAGCACTTCAAAAAAATCAGGCCGCTTATTTAGCAGGCTAAATATAGGTTAAGCAGCCTAACTTGAGTATCCTGCTTTAAAAATTCTGGCGATAGTCATTTTCTATCCTACCTTTCAGCCAGCACACTCATCATGCTGTGAAAGGTCTGTGCAGTAGCCCCATGCACATGAATAAACATCAACTTGTAAGTAAAAGAAGAAAGAAGCTTACAGTATTTCTTTCAAGGGAATATATAGTTTGGAAAATTGAATGCATTCTGTCTCCTAAAGGAGTCATTTTTCTATTAAATAAAAAAAAGGATAAAATTATAATTCTGTCTTTATCACTTAACTTTGTAACTTTTTATCTCGTATTGTTCTCATCATCTCAGACTTTGCTGTAATGATGTATATCTCTTTCTCATTTTTCATGGAAAAAGGTGGGCTTTCTTGCTCATGTTAGCAGACCTTCAGAACAGGTTTTCAAAACCTTGTATAATCCCTTTTCCTGATGTTTCCTTGGGAACAGCTTCTGACATCCTACAGATCTATAGCTGTCACAAAGCTGGCACAGTTTTACCATAGACCAGTCACATATTTGGTTGACCACAACTGTGCAGAAAGACTAAAGGTTAAGAAATCTATAAGGGTGCAGATGTCAATATTTAAAGAAAAAAGTCCTGCATGTTTAAAGAGACAAATGGATTTTACTTCACATTTACACACCCAGGGAAATATGTGCCCTCAGAGATGCTGGAGTAACTCCAGTTGACTTAAATAGGAATTTTGCTTCCATAAATGAGAGCAAAATGTAGTCCAAAATGTTCTGAGAACACCAATCCCAGCAACTTGTCGGAGCAGCGAATCCCTCTGCTGACATATTGAGATCTTGAAAGCCACAATTTTCTTCCTAATTGATGACTCAGTCGGAGTATGGTCTCTGTCTCAGGCTTACTTTAAGCTTTGTCCTTGACATGCTGAGTTACTGTATAGGCTAAAATACAATGTTGGTGTTGCAGAGGGAAGGATACAGAGCAAGAAATGTTTAAGTCATTTCAGAATCATTTGGGATCTTTCATCAAGATCGGCACGCTGTTGATTAAAAATAGGCATTTTGTCAGAGCCTTCAGCAGCTTGATGATCAGTTTCCTACAGTATAATAAAAGCAGACATGTCCTGCCACTTTCGTTTAATTTTTTATTCTCATATATATATGTGGGGAGTGGGAGTAGTTTGGCTCAAATGAGATCTTATCAGGCTTCAGTAAAGCTGGGAACACAGCAGTTTAAAGTGCAAGAGACCCAACAACCCACCTTCTCCTTACAGTATGATCTTGTTGAGTTAATACTGATTGAAGAAGAATGCTGGGTAATTGCTTTATTTATGTGAATTTATATGTATGTGTCTTTGGGGGTATGTATCTATACATCTGTGTGTGCAGGTAGTGAGTTCACATCTTCAAGATATGATAATACTGAAAATTGAATGTTTTGGAAAGGAAGATAAATCCCTGGCTGAAGTTGTATATAAAATTGTCTTATTAATTCCTGTAGTATAGTCTAGAGTAACCATTCTTAAACCTTGTAAATTTTCCTGTTCCTAATTTAATCAGCATTTAGGTGGAAGAAATCTCTCTCACACATCTAGCAAAACAATAAGATATCTTAAGCTATCAAAGTTTTGGGAGTTTGTTTCTTCCACTTTTCCCAAGGACATGCATGCCATTCTATAACGATGGAAACAAGAGCAAAAAACCTGCAGAGTCATTTTTAAAAAATATTTGTTTCAACTGATCACAGTGCTGAAGGCACTGTTCTTCTGCGTTGGTGGTAGCCAAACAGGGCTATTAAACACTCAGTGATCCAAGCATGGAATATAATCTACAATTTCGTGTATTTTTCTACCAGGCTTCCCTGCATTTCCCCCAGTACTGGATTTGAAAATGCTGGAAAATTTGATTTTATCACCTAAAGCATCCAAGATTCAGGTGTAATGTATCTAATAGCACCATTGTGCTGTGTTTGCTGTGAACACTGAATTCCTTTAAATAGTGGTGTGTTTTTGTTTTTTGTCTTGCGTAAGGGAGAATGGTCACAGTTTGATCCCAGACAGATAACTTCTGAAACTATTATTTTTTAATTGTTCTTCTGAATAATGTATTTTCAATATGACAATCGTAAAAAGATCTACCGGTGATTATTTTTAAACTTATAAACAAATATTGCTACCAAATATAATATTTAAGGTATAGTAGGAGGAAGATGTCTGTAGGGCTCCAGGACCAGAGTCTGAGTTCTTCAGACATTGGCCAGTTTGGCTGGACTTCATTTTCTGTGTCACATTGGATGCTCTCAAAAAAATCCTGGAAGTTGTCTGTCTGTGGAAGGCAGTAGGAAGAAAGGTGGCTTCATCAGATGATCAGCAACTGAATAGAGGCATATCAGAACTGGAAATACATTATCAGTCCTATCTACAGTTGCTGTTTTAATTGTTGTTTTGTTTGATATCTTTTCATATCTTTTAAAATGCATACATGGTTCTTCAAATTCAGGTATTAATATAGGAAACTGTATTATCTAGGAGGATTTGAGAGCAGATAAAGCATATTCATAGAGCAGAAGCAGTTAATGAATGCCAGTGAAGTTATGTTTTAGGGTTATTAGACTGCAGCGCTGGTATTCTGTCAACTGTGATATTATCCATGTACTTTTTGACCTTTACTCAACTTGTCACATTAGACAGAACACTTTTAGCACTAACATTTGGAAGGGAAGAATGTGTTGTTCCCTCTTCAGAGTGCTGTCAATGATTAGTCCCTTCTCGGGTTTAAGGGTTAGGCCCTATACTGCGAGGACAAAATGATTTACCTGATTTTCATCATTCCTGAGGAAATGTTCTCTACTTGATGCTCCTCATCAAGAGCACTGAAAGGGGAATATTCCCTCACAGTACGAGACAATGACAGTCTTTCTGAAAGCCAGGATCCGTCACATATCAGTAAGAAAAATGTCATAGATGCACCAGGATAGTGTGAGGTGTCTTTTTGATAATAAAATACCTAATTAGTGTAAAGAGAAATAGGACCAACGTGTGATATTGTATGGACTGTAGTTTTAGAAATCAAACGCCTTAAGACTAAACTGAGGAAGAGGTTCTACAAACCTCAGTTATTTAATACCCTGTGAAATGCACGGTGCATGCTGTGCTTAGCTTGCTATTGCTCAGTACTTTAAGCCTGTTCATAACCATTCGCAGCACTTAAGATCTAAAGATACACTCATCCTTTGATAGGACAAGGTCAATTATTCTCAATTTATTGCCAGTACCAAAGTGTTTATGCAGTTTTATTTATAAGCTGGGTTTATGTTTTTCTAACATTAAAGACATTTGATAGTAAAAAAGAGCATTTCATTTGAAGATTACTTGTTCTGTGACATATTTATATATAAAAATGTGCATGTATATATTCATATAAATGATATAAACCCTATATTTTTGTTTCCTCAGGACACCTTCTAGCTTCTTTTTAACCTGATATATAAATGCTGTGCTATGCTGAGTTATATACGTGAAGTGTACGGATGTGCAGACACCTGGGTTTGAGAATGGTTTTATTTAACTAGCTGCCTTTTATCACTGGGAACTTGGTTTTACTCTTATGATCATTCAGGCTTTGTGGTTCCCCACTATGCCACTAGAATGAGCACCCAAGCCTTCTTAAATATAGTCCTTTAATACCAGTACTTTTGCACCAGAATCCATAGAAAGCAGCTCCATTTCTGCGAATCCTGTAGATTGGAGATGAATAAGTCCATCCTTGTGTAATGAACCACTTACACATGTGTCTAAGATAAGCTTGTGTTAACTGCTGAGCATAAAAAAGATGAGCTGTTGGTTTGGGAATATAAGCCTGTTGGTTCACTTACAGTCAGCAGGATTTTCCATCCTGTACCTGCTTAACTGTTCTAAAACTTTTTTTTTTTTTTTTTTTTTTGGAAATGGTTTATTTGAAAACTGACAGAAATAATGAAATAACATTTTTGACTATGCTGTTTAAGCCCCTCATAGAGCTGCTTGTGTAATGGGAAAAATTCTTTGTTGAATAAAGTGCAGGGCAAAGACTGCCAAAACTCACCTAATAAGTGTTTTCTATACCAGCTCTACTATAAGTGTTTATGGAGATGCTGGGCTGGGCATCACAGCTGGGATGCTGGCTTACTTGATCTTTTCTCCTCCTCCATTTATCCTTCTTTCAAAATCTTTATGGAAGTATCTGAATAAAAACAATGTTTCTCAAGCCTAAATGTTTTGGATTTAAACCGTATTTATATTGAAGTGCTGGTTAGCAGTGATGTACCCATCTTGCTGGTGTTACTGCAGTTTAAATGTTCCCTGGAGGACTCACCCTATGACTGGGATGTTGCACTTCAGAGTCAGGGCAAATATATTCCAGCTCTAGAATTTGGTAGCTGGTGCCCTAAGGAAGTGTTCACCTCTCTCTTCCCAGGTTATTGCTTGCAGAGTTTAGCCTGTTTACATCTCTTTGCTAATTTCTCCCCTTACTTGCATAGAGGGTTACTCATGGGCATGCCTGAAAAAAAATGGACAAATTATTTTCCAATGGAAAAAACAAATTTTGGTTGTGTGACTGGTCTTTAAAATATGTTCTAACATATTTCAAATGGGGATGTGTGGCCATGTGACACACAGCTCAAAGTTCATGAAACTTCTGGAATTCACACATGTTCTTACAGAAAATGTACTGGTTTTTGAAATACCTCTGACTGATGAATCGTATGACATCCTCGATCATATCTCCCATGACTGTATTGCGCTGAATTCAGCACTTGTCTTGCTATGAGTGTTGGTTCATCTTTCTCTTGTTGCTGGGGGATTTTAACAAAGCCTCCATCTTATTCCAAGCTGGGAAGGAGAGCAGGTAGTCAGCAAGGTAGGTAGTGCTGACATCTGCTCCTCCTTTCAGCAGGTTGGAGGATGCCACCTCCCAGGGTGCCCCCAGCCCTCGTGTCTGGGCGCAGGAGCACCTAGAGGGACTGCAGCAAGGTACCATGAGCCGCTAGTTAAGCAGCAAGTAGCTGAGGACTCCAGCAGATGTTTCAGCTTTTATTTTTTCATCTTCCCTCTGCCTTTTTGTCAGATGCTAGAAATTTGTAAACTTAGCTTTTCTGATTCTCAGAAGAATACGTTTTTCTAATACTACTGGATTTAGGAATAATCACCCTTTGACAACAGAAATGACATGACTAAACTATAATGTCTTACTAAGCCCTTGGTCTTTAATAGGAATGCTGCACAGCAGTTGTAAGCTAACCGTTGTAGACTTCCTTGATCAATTTAATTGGAGGACAGAAGGCCTTCAACATTTTAAATAGCTGACAGAAGGATCTTTTCCCAACCCTTTCCCCCTACCTAAACCTGTGATGTGTCAACCCAATCTCTAGGACACAGGCGGTATTGTACTTTTGACCTTTTAGCATATTAGCTACTCTGCTTTGTCCTAAGCTATTTTTCTGCAAAATGAGCTGGATTTTGCTTCTTGGCAAAACCGCTATAGAAAGCTGGAAAATCTAAATGAGCTGATACATCTTTTGTTGCAGATATTTTATTACTGGGCAGTTTCTTTCTTTCTTTCTTCTTTTTTTTTTTTTTGACATTTATCATGTAGGCACAGTTGTGTCTTGTATCTGTTTTGGTTTTAATGATAGAGTGCATCAAATGTTGTATCTTGATTTAGAATTCACTCCAAAATAGCATGGAGAAGGAGATGCTGCTTTCACATTCCATGTATTTTGCTTTTTAATAAGAAAGTAAAAATATTTGGGAAAATTGATTTTTAAACTAATAACATGAATTATAGGAGCTGATAAATGTGAGATTAATAGCTAAGAAAGCAGTCATTTCAGATGGATAATTTAGATTTTTATCATTTATTAATCATAAAAAGTAAACCTGCTGTATAACTAATTTTAGTTTTATCAGGAAGATGAATTGTTCCAGCTAATGAATGTATAGATATTCTATGCCAAAGGCATTCGCAGGAATCTGTTAATCATTTAACTGTGTCATGGCATATGCTTTGTCTTCATAAACCAATTAAAACACATAACTTCCTCCACTGAAATGTGTGTTGGTCTTCAGTGCCTACAGCAAATTAGAATAGCATTTGTCTTAAAATACGCTTCAGTATTGCAGATACAAAAATTGAACGTGGCTAGTGTCTTCAGGTGGGAAACATTGGTAGGCTATCTATACTGCTATCTGGTAAAGATGGTTCAATTTTCAGCTTTTGAGGGAGCTGGCCCAACAAATACCTGTCACATATGGTAAGGGCATATGAATAGTCTCATTGTAATCACTTGGGAGCACTTTCCAGCTTAGAGTTAAGTGTGGGCATAAACATATGAAAGATTGTAGCTTAAATCCACAAGAGCTGTGTTGATGAAGCTCTGTGTTGATGGCTGTGTGCTACTCTTCTCGGCTGTGAACATCAGTGGTTATTTAAAGCGGGTCAAAGAGATCAACTCAGGCCTGGGGTTGGTCATCGCGCATTTTGAGAGAGCTATGACAGGTCTTTATGGGGATGGACTGTAGCAATGGGAAGAAGAGCAGCTTATTGGAAAGTGCTCATGGGTGCAGGCCTGAACCCACTTAAGTGGTGCTGAAAGAAGATTGGAAAGGGTGCTGTGACGGTCAGTTTTTCCTGGAAGCAGTGGAGGCAGTCTTCAGCATTTTGTCCTACTTCATGCTAGTCCTCATGGAAGGTTCTGTTTATTCCTTGGCATCTTCAGGAAGAACCATTGCTTTTCTTTGACTTAGGAGAGGCTGATGTGTGGTGTTTTGCAGGCTCTCTGGGCTGCATCTGGGACGTCGTGGCACAGACACGCTGCCACCTGCAGCTGCACTCCTTCCAGCTCCCCCCGTGCAGGCCGGGCTCCCTCAAGGAGCCCATCGTGGCGCGGTAGGACAGGCACCAGCCTGTGACGGAGATGGGCCTGTAACGAAGGTGCTGCTGCACGGCTGAGAAATCATTGCAGCAGTTTTGCCAGGCTCGCTTCCGCCGGCTGTGCTGAGCATCAGGCTCTCCCGGGCTTCCTTCAGGAAGGAGAGATTAAGCTATAACATCCAGTTTGCTTTTCTGCGCTGCCCCTGATGTGTGGTCTAGCCTGTTACTTCACTGTGTCTCCGTTCTCGGCACGTAGACCGAGCTCCACCCCTTCCTGCCCATTGCTTACCTGTTTCATATATTTAGAATGATATATTTTAAATTTAAAGTCTTTGGGACAGGGACTATCTGTTACTTCATGCTTGTGTGAAATTTACCTCGCTTGGGTTTACTCTTGGCAAGGGTTTAGAGATGCTGCCGTAATAAGAATAACAACACTGATTGCTGCTGGAGATATTCCTGAGGACAGCATATGCAGTCGAACCAAAAGTAGAGGTTAGAGGGTAATAATTGCACTCTTGACTATTTTTAGTCCATACTCAAAGAGACAGAGGATTTAAAAAAATTGCATTTTTACATTTAAGAAAATTACTGCTCTCTGGAAAAACTTCAGAGATGTGACACAAAATGAGAGTCAGTAGGGTGTTTAAATTTGGGGGCTGGCTTTCTATATTCTAGTCATTCAAACCTGTTCTTTCTGTTTTGTTTTTTCATCCCAGTGAGGTGAATAAAACAAAAGCGTGAATGTGTTTAGGTTTTATTCACAGCACTGTAAGTAATGTCAAAGTAAATACAGACAGAGACAGACAGAAAGCAGACAATGGAGAAATCAAAAGACAGAAAACACTCAAAAAAACAGCTCTAGCTAATCCAACTCTAAAACACATTTTGGTTGGTTAACAACCTGCTTCCTATACTCTGTTATTTTATTTATATCTTTAATACATTATCTGTAGGTGACATTATGGGTGAAGCACTGTTGCTAAAAGAGAAGGAAAAATTATAGTTATTGCTATAATAAACAGCTTGAGAAAATCTTTTTAAGAAGATTGCAGTAATACAAAGGGAAATAGCATTAGATTGTAACATCAATTATTTAGAACAATGCTGTTATATTCATTTTTTACCCTATTTCTTTTCTCAGAGATAAAGTTCAGTCTTTCCAGAGTCAGGGTTTTTGGAGCCATGAAATGCCTGCTTGGGTCAAAAGTCCATAGCTTTCAGATGAACCGTTTCTTGAGACTAAGTGAAAGCGTGTCCTTGAATGCATGAGACCCAGGTTCTCCAAAGGTGCAAGTGAGGGAGTGCCTGGGCCCTCCCAGCAAAGCTCTTGCACAGCTGCTTAAGCTATAGCTCTAAGTGCAGCTGGCATTAGGTTTTCTGGGACTTTGAGGAAAATAGTAATTTTAGGCCATCTTGCCCTAGTTTTAGCAGGCTTCTGGGAATAAGAAAGGGAAAATGGATCTTTGTAAAGACTTAAAGAATGTTGCTGAGAGGGAGAGGGTGAAATCAGGTCCTTATGGAGCAGTGAACCTGGTTTATAAATGGAGTGAGGAAATGTAAGTCATTGTGCACTTCTAAATTTGGGGCTTTTGTATGGATATTACTTAACTGAAGACAGAAACCTTCGGTGAAAAAGAACACACAGTTGTGCCAGGGAGGTAGGATCATTTGGTTTTATTAGAACCTAAGGTAAAGGCAGTGGGTAATTCAAAAGAATAAAAACATTTTCTTGTTCCCTTTTATTTTTTTCTTTTGCTGCTGTCCACATATAAGAATTGCTTAGTGAAATAAAGCCCCTTGTCAGTAGGGCGCACTAGTTAGCATGCAGGTTGAGAACTTCACACTTCTTGGTTATATTCATGTTTGGAAACAGTTCTATGAACAATGCACCCGGCAATAGTTGTATCAACGCAAGTAAAATCTTTAGTGGCACAAACCTCATAAAAATAAATGATATTTTGTATAAATTCTGAGTGAATACACATAAGCTGCAAATACAGTTAGGACAGCTGCCACTGCTTAAAGGTCAGTAAAGCATAGCATTAAATGGCACATTTTGTGCTCCCAGACACGTAACCCATGATAAATTTTATGCAATACATTTCTGAAATATCTACAGACACATTTCCTTCAATAATTCACAATCCTTTAAAAGCTTTTTTTCTTTTGACAATCAATAACAGGACGCAGTGTCTATAAAAGTTGCTGGTACTGGACTTCTACGGTCAGTTTAATTGGAGGACAGATGATGTTAAACTCCTATAACAGCTGACAGAGGAATCTGTTTCCAAGCTCTTCCTTCAAGCTTAACTTAAGACATACAGGCCCGGTCTTTAGGATACATACTGTACTTCTGACTTTAGCCTACTGCTTAAACCATTTTGTCCTGGGGATCTTTTTTTTTTTTTTTTTTCCTTCCCCTTTGCAAGGTGATGTATTTCTAATGCAAGCGTGGGAGGATTCAGAATGCATATTAGTATGAGATATTTAGTGGGAAATGTCATCTCTACTACACAACTTTTTCCTGCTTCTGTTTGTTAGTGTAAAGTCAGCAGAAGTAAATTAGCTGGCAGATTTCAATGGAGACTGTTACCAGCATCCTCTGCCAGATACCGTGTGGAGTGCCAAATTAGAATTGATTTCTCAATAAAATTGAGTTCAGCCTCCTCAACATAATCTAAGACAGAATGACAAAATCTCTCTAACTCACTTTTTAATTTTATTATTTTCGGTCAGTTGTGTTCTTGGATATTTTTGCTGCCCTAATTGCTTGTTATTGTCTTCTTCCTCGAATCTTTTCCCTTGTCCAGGAGAACAAAACCTCGTCTGCTTTTATGAGCAATGCAGGATAGTGAAAGGGAAAGGATGTCTGCTCACCACCTCCCTCGCCCCTCCTCGCGCTCTTAAGACTCTTCCAGCAGTAGAGCCAAGAGCGCAAGTCCTCTCTCTGTGCTGTGACTCACAGGCTTGGAGCACAACAAGCTGTTTACAGTTCCATCCTCATTCTGCCTTCCCACTCACAGCACGTTGCTTTGGGAACCACCAACCAACCTAATTAAAACAAATTTTTCCTATTGCAGGAGTAATTCCCCAAATGCTCCACCTCGCCAGAATCATGCTGTGTCTGCTCAGTTCACTACCTCTATCCAGCTCCCGAAGAGGCTCATCTTACTGTAAAGAAAATCAATGCCTTCTAATGTGGCTTTAATTCTTAAATTCAGCGCATTTATCACATATACTTCTAGGGAATCTCCTGTAATATATGGAAGCGAACAAACATCTTCTTTTTAAAAGACATATATAGTAGGTGACTTCTGAAATATCAGCAACACCTGTTCTATGACCCAGTAAGAGACCTATTTGCAATTAAATAAAGTAGGATTTTAAGTGGGGAAGCCCAGGTGGCAACACAAGATGGCAGCACTGGAGGCGTTGCAAAAGGTCAGAAAGTAAAACTACCACTTGCAATTTGCTGTTGTGATTTCTTCTGCACCCAGGCGTTGCATGCAGTCAGTATGTCTAGCCTGGGCTTGTGAAAACGTGAATGGGTATGCTTGCAAGGACAGCAAGATTTCAAGGCATCCTGACAGCAGTCCTCTTTCTCCAACGAGTGGGACCTGTTTTTCACCCCAGGTAAATTACCGCAGCAGAGGTCAGTGAGCTTGGACGTGCTATGCCTGTTTATATCAATTGCAGATCTGGTTCCTTGTTTTCCTAAGCACTGAAATCCTCCATCCCTCAGCTCATGCCCTGGAAATCAAAATATAACATGGCTTGTGAAAGTGCCTCAAGTGCTGTTGGAAATACCTGTGTCTGAACATGTTCATCTGTTGTTACTTGTGTGCCCTAAAACTTGTGTGCCCGTAGTTTTTAGGGTTTAATGCTTTATGTTTATGCCAACCCTGTGTTGGCAAAGCCAGAGTTTCTAAGAAGTGTTAGACGATATAGCTGGTCAGTGGCATTCCTCAAACTATTTTTTTCAGTTTTTCACTTTTTTTTTTTTTTTTTTTTTTTTTTTTGCCTTTTAGCTTGTCCATTTTCTGTCTTTCTGCTTCCATCAGGATGTCTTGTGCATGTGCTCCACTGAAACCAGCTGCCTATACATCCCCTCTTTCCCCTGTTACTGGAGAGCTTCATGCACGTTCTCCCTGGCTGAAGGAGTGAGAACTTGACTCCAGACTTTCTTTTTTCTTTTTCCATGTGAGGTTGGTAGTTCTTGAAGTATTCAGAATCTTCTCTCTGTCCCTCTATTGCTTCCCAGCCAGTACTGCTGCCTGGCTGTCTCCTGTGCTCAGCTGTCCTTTCTTTCTCCCCCTTCTCACTTTATTTGCCACGGTTCTAGGTCTCTCTGTTGCCATCTGTATTCTGTTCACTCTCTGCAGAACAACACCTAGAGCTTAAATACTGCCTTACAGTTATTTACTACTAAATCATTGAAAGAACGTGAAATACACAACACTGCCACAGTTGTTCTTATTTGTGAAACTGAGGTTTTCCTCATGTGAACTAGAAATGAACTTTGTTGACATCAAACAAAACCAAGCCACCAGATGACTGCCAAAACCTACGGAGAGAGCAAGTGCTTGGGCTGTGAGCTTTCAGGCATCTGAGAGCACTGGCTGTGTTCCAGCAAAACATTGCACCATATGCTTAATTTTAAGCACATAAGCAATTCTGTGGAGATTGGTTTGGACTATGCTTAACCTTCAGCATTTTCTTAACTATCTATAACTTGGTGGAGCATCAGAGTGGCTTGCTCTCTCAACCCAGCAGCTATGACTGAACAAACAGGAAGATACCTGGAAAGATTAACTAACCAAATAAAAGACTTTGTTTGGAGGAATGCTACTTCCAATTGCAGAATATGGGAATCTGAATTTCATTCAAAGGAGCGGTTTGAGAATAAATGGATTAAGTAACACTTGGGAGAGAAGTCTGGCTGGCAGTTGTTCAGTCTCAAAATGTTGATTCTCAGGGCTGTCTTCATAAGGGAGTTAGTCCTCTCTTTTGCCAGCAGCTTGAAATTATCCTCTATATTCCCTGTATCAGAAAAACAAACAAACAAACAAACTAAAAATCAGGAGAACAGGGATTTGTATGCTGTAAAGGTGAGTTTTAGCCACTGAGCGCTTATCCATGAAAGAGTTTATAAGCAGCATGTGTGGGGCACAGCAATGCAGAAAACTGAGTGCTGGATCATCCTGTCCTCTTCACGGGAATATGCATATCCCCTTGGTAGCATAGGTTTATTTGCAGGAATGCTTTGTCCCTGAGTCACAGTGATGGCGGAGAGGGTGTTATATATGCAAAAATAAAAATAAAATATACTGGGTTGCTTTGTCTACCATAATTTTCAATATTTCCCCAAACTAGTTATTTTTGGTGAGTAGGTTTGAACATGTCAAGCACTATATACGCTGCATGCTAAGCATTATTATTATTTAGTGTTTTATTTACTATTAATGTATTTTTTAGTAAGCATTGGGACTTTTCAACCCTTCCTTTGGGAAACTGTTGTACATTCTCATAGATTTCACTGTCAGAGTTTTTACTGATAGCTTATATTTTCCTTTCCTTAATTGCTGTCTGTTACTTCTTCTTATGTCCTCTTGTACCTAATTATAAATGTTACAACATCAATTTAGGAAAAATATCAGGGGAGGTTTCACAAGGGTCAGTGCTGATCACAATATTGTTTAATACTTTCCTAAACAATATATACAGAGCAATACAATTTGCAGATGATGCTAAATTAAGAGGGATCATAAACACAGTGGAAGGCAGAGAGAGAGATAACAAAAGGGTGTTGAGAGTTTAAAGAACTGTGCAAAAATTAACAAGATGAGATTTAATTTAGATAAAATACAAGGTCATACACTATGGGAGAAAAATACCAACTACAAAATGGAAGATGCTGGTTAGGAAACAGCAATAATGGTGATATATTTTACGTTTATGTAGCTTCTTTCATCTTACAGAGTCCCAAAGAGCTTTACAAATTAAATATATTAATATACAAACTACACATAAGGATTATTTTATTCTCACTGAGATAGCTCCTTTGTTGGTGCAGAATATGACAGTTACTCAACAGAACTCTGCAGTGGTATGTAACAGTTCAGGACAAAATATTACAGATCCCCTTGAAATGGCAGTAAAAGTTACAGAAGCCAGAATTTGTCCAGGACACTGTTTAATACTCTTTCTCTGATGAAAACTGCCAGAGGATTTTTTTTTGTTTTAGGCTGTAGATGATCAAGATCTTGGTTTTACATCTGTCTTTACATTTACTGCAGTAATGCAGAGAGGAGCCCACTGAATCACAATGGACAACGATTGTACGAGCTCTCATTGTGTGAGACAGTTGTGAAAAGAGTAAATGTTTTACTAAAATAGACAAATATATATGGCCTATTTATTAAAAGTATAAGGCCTCAAAATGCAAAGCATTATCTATAGTTATTTGAGAGCTATTCATTTTAGAAAGGACAAGGAAGTTAAAGTGGAGGGTATATAAAAACTGATGATGGGAAAGAAAAGGCACACACTGCTGAATTGATGGTTATGGGGTGTGACATAAAGAGAGAGATTAAGAAGATGGAGCGCATATGAGTGAAGAAGCAGCAGAAGGACAAGATGGGACAGGATAAATAACACAGGAAAGGCAATGGCAGAGGAAAGGCTAGAGGTAGTTTTGTTAACACCCCTGATGTTGCTGAGTGTGTTGTCATTCTTTGATGAGTATTCTTCAAATGTTGGTATTTCAGAAGGACATAGCAGGTTGGTGGGGGAATACTGCTTTGTTTGCTTCCCCTCGTCCTGCTATCTCTATGCAACATTATGAGGGTTTTGCTTTCAGGCACATACAGCTGTATGTCTCTCGTGTGATGGAAGCACATCCCAGGTTGTATGTGGGGAGAAATGGGGGCCCCTAAGCTGAACCCCACGCAGTGCTGGGCTCTGCAGGTCCTGTGCTGTTCCGGAGCCACGGATGGCCCAGCATGCCCGGCGCAATGGAGGGTCCGTGGTCGCTGCGCCTGCCAGCCCTGAGAATATGTGGTACTGGGGTTCCCGGGGGGACAGATGCTGGGAACTGCGTGACTTTGACTTGCCTGGGTTGTTCAGCACACTCTGCCTGTTCTCCAGGGAACTGGGAGTTTTCGCAGTATCGAGGTCTGATACCTCGGATGCTAACTGCATAAACTCAGGTCATTACCCGGGCATGAGCAAGTCGTGTGTCTTGTCAAACCGATGAGTCGCTAATTAGGAGTGACTCACATATAGAGTCATTTCAGGACTCACTTTAAAGCAGCATTTGCCCTACCAGGAGAGCTTTTCTGTTAGAAACAGGTTATGTGTGAGTACGTGTCCCTCTGAATATAGGTTTAGTGCTTTCACCTGCTGGGCCAAACGGAGAGTTCATTTGTCAAATTTGCCTTTATGCATTACTTCTCTCCACAATGGCACATGGTAAAATGGGGCTAAAATCTAGAATAATTAGAAAGGGTAATTATCTGGGAAGATTTTCCTACCTGAACCTATACTTCTTGAATGTGCTATTTTTGATTTTTCTTTTCTGGTTGACAGATAAAGAAGATTTTGAATGTGTTCTGTCCCCTTCCCTGCAAAGGTTTTCTGTGCTCAAGTTGAAGAGGGGAAATTCCTACATTCATTTTACTCTTTTGAGGTCCAGCTAAGTGCTTGGGTTTGTAACTGCCTGTCCCATGTAACCACGTAATGTGAATTTGGGTCGAATCTCAGTTCCAGATTATTTTTGCATTCAGATTCCAGCAGTTGCTGAAAATGTTTTCCTGAGCATCACCTAAGTGGCCTGTTAAACAGAGGTCAGCTGCTAAAGTAGACTTTACTTAGAGAGTGGAATTCACTGGGCCTGATTTTCTGCTATCCTTCTCTTTGTGTCTCTACTTACAGCGGTGCAAAATATCATCATTGTTCTTCAGTAGCATTTCGCATCCATTTTGCACAGGTATGAGTGACTATACAAGATGCAAGACAGTGGAAAATTCTCATTGTGTTCTGTACTTTATCTGAGCTGAGGCACAAACCAGCACCCTCATGGTCTGTTGATTGTAAATCTCCTACTTTTAGATGAGCTAAGAAGAAGCCTTCCCATGGCTAAGCTGGTGTGAATCACATTAAACTTACTTCAGCTAAAATAAACTCCATTTTTTCTTCTGAATACAGCCCTCCTTTTTCTGTGTGGCTGGATACGTGTTTATATTCAGTGCTGCGGGATCACAGTGCGGTGTTTGAGAACCTGGGCTCCAAAAGCCACGGGAAAATTGAGCTTTGTGGTTAACGCTCCCAGCCATCACATAGAGGTTGTTTTAGGACAGAAAGGGTTCAAAAAAGTATATTTAAAATACAAGATCTCAGGAAGTAGGGGAGGACTAGGCCAGGTGTTAGTCTGTTATGCTTTTAAATTATACTAGTGTTGTATTATCAAAATTCTTGCAGCTGTGCCTGCATATGGAGTAGCTTGAGGTTTGTTTGTTTTAGAAGAAACAGAGCATTGCACTTAAAAAATAAAACCTGCCCTTAAAGACCTTTCGAGGGAGCTGTCAAGGCAGTATCTCATTTGCTTTTTATTATGACTGAACAGTAGTTAAAACTAGAAAGGAAAGAAACAACGCAGCTGAAGGACAGACTTTATTTCCCTCAGTTGCTGTAGAAGTGCCTGCTTTAGTCTACTGCCATTTTGCTTGAGAGAGCTAGAGCACTTGAGTTATGGTGACATCTATTAGAATTCAATTAGTGGTAGTTCACTGACCCAAATTAACATTCTTTGTTAAACTCAAGGCAGTGTATGTGTATGCTATTTTCAGGCCAAACGGACCCGCAGAGAAAAGAGGCTCACAGTCTCCGAGTTTGTTGGCAATGTCTTAGTGACGAGATGCAGAGTACGAGCTTATGTAACGCCGGTGCTCTCGGCTTGCTAATAGAATTGCACATGTCTGTGGTTTGTAATTAAACTGCGTGGGTCTCTAACTCCAGATGAGTAGGGAGAAGGACAATGGAGAAAATGCCATGGTTGCTTAGGAGGCCTCTCTTATTTTTCTACTCCTCTAGTCCCTCTTTGAACATTGGCAGCTGCTAGGACTTATTTGAGATTCTCCATCTCAGCTGCCCCAATTTTTTAGCTTGGACAGGCATCGTGGAATGCAGGGATAGGGTTAGAGTATTTCAGCCTCGCTTTGCTTCTTATTTCAAGCCTTTCATAGACTCCTGACAGCATCATGTCTGTTCAGGTCCCAGGTTTGACATTGTTGGCTTTGGTTTTGGGGCCACATTAATGCACCCTTCCCATCCACTAAACCGTTCAGATGCCTAATTCATGCATTAACCTTTTTGTCTGAGTAACTTTGTCAGTGCCTAGCCTATTCCAGGCATGACTGTAATAGAAATAACACTATTATAGTTAGTAATGTCATTCAGCATCAGGAGAGGCAACTGACTGAAATTCCTTTACCATGGTCTGTTTTGTCATTTGAAATACTCTATAATGGTCCCTGTAGTTGTGGTTTTGTGGCTGTCTACTTCTCTAGTTATCCTTCCTTAAAGTTTATTTTTTTGTTAAAATAAATACTGCACAATATTTACCTACCTCTGCAGCTTGGAGATTTTTTGTGTGTTTGTCTAGCATAGCCCTCTAGGAATGAATGAATCACTGGCTATGACCAACTCTGATTTTATTTGAAAAGAAAACATGACTTATTAGCAAGTAGTTGTTAATGAGATTTTTAAAGGGAAAAGATTCTGTTTAAAATATTTTTCACAGACTCTAGTTCCATGCTGACATTTACACGAAGACAGTGGGCAGAGATGTGTTACTCTGGACCTGTTCCCATGTGTCACTTCAACTAGTTTAAACTGTCAGTGAAAATCTTTGAATAGTCAGCTTCAAGTGTCTTGTAGATATCAGTCATTATATTTCACATTTTAATTTTAATAGCGACTGATGTATATGTCAAGAAGTGTTGAGCCATTTGGGTATTGAGCTTATGGATATTTTTTCTTATTTAACAGGTTTTTATCTCAAGATATAGTTAACTATTATAAGACCAAATTCATTCCTGGTGCAAGTGAATGTTATCCATGTATGCTGGATTTTAATTTTACCCATAAAGAGCAAGTACTATTTGCAATGCAGTGGTTTTTCTTCATTATTTGTGCCTGTTTTCTGTTTGGTACCTTAGATACACACATTTTAAATATTTCGAATACACCAATTCCTATGAAAAAATCAGCTAAATACATGTTAATATCCATGGAGCACATATTTTTCATGCTGACTGTGCCTGGTACAAGGTAAAACTTCAGAAAATCTGCTTCCAATATACTTGAAGGCATTTACTTATCAGCAGCACAGATGGTACTTGAAATGCTGAATAATAATTAAGCGCCAAGGTAAACGATGGCGCAAATTTAAAAGCGGACACAGGAATTACAGTCTGTGTGGATTGCACCACTTGTATATACAGGTGCTAAAATTTACATGTGCAAACTCCATTTTACTACTGAAATGATCAGCTAATATGCGTATTTTTCGGTGTGAATATTAGGAGCAGGGAGTAGAGCAGCTGGTTGCTGAGGTGAGGAATGAAGTGTTAAGGCCTTACTATGAACTTGAATTCTTGCCTAGCCCTGCTTGCAAGTGAAAAGTAAAGGAACATGCCTTGTAGCCACATGTTTCCTCAAGGACCTTTAAAGTCTAACTACTTTTGGGTTACCTGAAACCTCACCTCTCGCTTATACAGCCTTCAAAATCTCTGTTGTTCCCACAACAGTTTCTTTTGGGCAGTCTCCATAAGCATTCTACAAGTTCTTGTGGCACTGAGAAATTTGGGGGCAGCATATCTTTGGTGGAAAAATATGCCTGACCTGAATCAGTATTGAATTCAGTGTCAAGTTAAATGACACCATGGACATTCTACTGACTGTACTCTTTTTTATATATATGCATAATTTAATAAAAACTTCTGCTTCTAATTTCTCATAAAACCACTCCTGAGACGCTGCCTATTTTGAAAGCGTTGCTCTGTAGCCATCCAGGAGACTTGCTGCTGTAGACATATGGGGCTATGTATAGTTCAGTGCTGTGCAGAGGATGTATGTGATGTTTTGCTCACCTTGGCCATCTCGTTTCAGCCCTATTTTGAGTTCTTGTTTTAGTCAGAAGCCATAAGCACGTGGGGAAGCAGTGATGGATGGTGGGATCAGTTCACTAGCAGCTTAACTATTGCCAGGGTTTTTTTTGTAAGCATCATAGTAAGGGAGAGTTTTAAGTGATAATGCTGTGCTGGAACTCACATAGACTGAATCTCAACCAATGTTGAACGTTTCATCAACCCAAGTAGCCTTTTCTGTGACCTTAACTGCTCACAGTGGCTTTGTGAGTTTCTGGGACCTAAAAGCTCACAGTGTTAATGATGAGCAGGCTTTTCTCTTTTCTTCATTTTTTGCTGGTATCAAATGGTAATATTTCTTGCTGTCTTTTTAGGAATAGAGTAGAAAAAGTCTTGTTGCAAAGACAGTTATCCTCCTTCAAAGACTAGCTGACCATTGCACTCAGCAGCACTGTGTTAGCCCCTACTTCACACCTGCGCAGCTTCACTCCTTCTCTTCTGAGTTTGGCCTATCCACCTCAAAAGCTCTGCAAGTCTTCTTCTTCCATTGCAGTTCTCATCTTTCCTAACTATTAATTTCTTTACTGCTGCCATCTGGTATGGAAGCCCTTTCATCTGCAGATTCCCTTTCTCTCTCCTAATCAGTGCTAGCAGCCAAAACTCAAATCTGCCATTGGAGGTTTTATTCCTCCTGCTGTTCTCCCTTCTCTTCTGAGACAAACAGGGATAGTGCCTGATAATGTTGTCTGTCATAGATTTCTATAGCTTTGCTTCTGGAAATGTTTGTGGCTAGCAAAATGACTATGGTAGTATGACAAAACTTGACTGAAGGTATTTGGTTAGGAAGTCTTGAAAGTGTTTCTTTTAAATACTTTACTTGCAAAGATCTATGTTGCTTTTAGTGTTAGGGTTGGGTTGAGGATAAAAGCTGCTTTCTTTACTTTGTATTTGAAACATCTCTAATATTCATTTGTCTCCATTCCTTACACCTCTGCATATTCCCATCACTAAAGAAGACGGAAATTTCAATTAGTGGCGTTATGCTGTTGCAAGATATTTTTGTTCCTAATTTCAGCCTAATTTGAAATTTCTGCCTATTTTCTAATAAAGCAAAAAAATTCAGCGACAAAATATCTTTTATGTTGGATTTACATATGATATTATAAAAATCCAGTGTCCATAGAGTAGCTGAAATAACATTTTAGTACTCCATTGGCTTCATTCTCTTTAGAGGTCGATACACAGTGGCGTTTGTTCTGTGATGCAGAAAATAATGTTAAGAAAAAAAGTTACATACATTTGTAACCTACACTTAAGAAAAAAAGTCTTTAGACTAGCAAAGAACAATTGTATGGATAAGTTAGTGGTGACACTGAGACTGGAGAAGAGTTAATAATAGAACATGTTGAGAAAATTTTAGATGAAAGGTAAAACAAAGGAAAAATAGTCAGCTTGTGTCATCATCAGAAAAATAACAATAATGAAATAGTTCATGCTTTTTGTTGCTTTACCTGGATTCAAAGTTCTCTTCGGAATTTTACTTTTTTACCAGAACTCTAGTCTCAAAAGCATATTAACACATTGTGTTGGAGTAATTAGACTGCATGTTAAGTTTATTAGTGGAATGACTAATGTACTCTTAAAAAGCTTTATTTGGGAAAAAAGTCAATATATGAAGCCAATAGAGCTCTTGAGAGTTTGTGCCATATACACATTCACACATAGAAAATCATGTTATCAATTTTCATTTGACTTTTAATCAATTACAGTGACAAAGAGATGATTTGAAGTCAATTTTCTGTTGGTGCTAAATTAGTGTTTGATCACAGATGTTTATTTTGGTGACTGCTTTCTTTGCAAAAAGCCTTGTAGAACTAGGTTGCACAGATAGATGCTTCTCATTTTCAGGTGATTAGCAGGTTTTCTGTATTTTTCGATGAAGTTACTGCTTTTAATAGTATCAGGGATACATTTCGGCTTGGATATGACTATGTGGAAACCTCTTAAGATAAACAGAATTTTGCAAGAAATCCTGGCATTGACTTAGAAGTGCTACGCTTTGAAGGGAGATGCTCTTCTCAGTGATCCAGTGCTAAATCAGTTTTCAGAACAACAGGCTCTTCCATCCATCTGTTTAGATTTGTAAAATATATGCTAACAACAGCTTTTAACCAAAAGAATGTTTTGATTCCTACTTATTTTTAAGGAGCAGAAAACAAAAGAAGAAAAAGCTATAAAAATAAATGTGAAAAGTAAAATATGGAGGGTTTTTGCAAGGGAGCTGGAGAATAAATCCTGACAGCATTTCTGTTCTTTTATTATGCCCCATCTTTATTTATCTGCTGATTAAAATAGATTGGCCAAGTCTTTTCATTCTCCATTCATATGACAGCAGTTCCTGAGACCACATAAGAGGCATGCGTGTAAAACTACTCTGTCTTTCAGATTTCCCAGATGGGATTCAGAATGTTGTTTTTGATCTTTAAAATCACATAAACCCAAGCTTAAGGCCAGGTTCTGAAGTGGTCGGTGCCCTTAAATGTAGCCAGATTTTTTAAAAGCACAGTTTTAGCTTAAATTCTGGAAGGCATTGCCAGAGAGCAGGTGCTAAATTCCAGGATTTTGTATTTGTTTGAAATCTGTGTGTCAAACTAAGAGATGCAGGACAGTGAACATTTCTGAGAATCCAGCCATAGAAAAATACTGCACAAAATGCAAACCATAACAGATACAACCCAAACCCATCATATAAATCAGCCTAAATCATCAAAGCGATAGATCAAACAAATGCCTCAAAATTCAATTTCTCTCTCCTGTCATTCTCCTCAAATGCTTTGCATAATACCCTGAAGATCAACAAGCAGATTTTGCCTGGTATGCAGTAAAGTGAGGAATGTATTTTATTGAGGGACCATTGAATAAAAAGATCCACCGGAAACCTTGGCTATTCTAAGATGAGATTATAATATTGGTGACATTGCAAAGAGAAAATATTACTTTTTCAGTTAGACTTTGGTCATTTACTGTTAATTTTATTTAAAACTTACTGAATTCAACACAGCCCCTTCCACTGATAATCCTTGAATCAGGGTTATATGGGTAGAAAACCATAGGTTTCAGAGATTACAGCTGCCTGAAAATTGAGAGTTTTGATAAATAAATACATGATGCCTTGCAGCAAAATTTCTACTTCATGAAAATATTAAAGGGTAAAGTCCCCCAAATTCCTGACCTCAAATGAAATATTTCAGGTTATATTTTTTGTGATTTGACCTTCTTCCCCTTCCCTTTCCCCTTCTGTTTCCTTTTCCCCTTCCCCTTCCCTTCCCCTCCCCTCCCCTTTTCCCCTTCCTCTTCCCTTTCCCCTTCCCCTTCCCGCTCCCTTTCCCTTCTATTCTCTTCCCTTCCTTCTCACCACGCTCCTCACAAAAAAGCTACTAAAGTAGGAAGGAAAGCAGAAAAAGGGCAGTAACTGTAGCGTTCATTTTTTGAGAAAAAGCTAAAAGAATTCTACGTATGTGATAATTACTTTTCGTTTTCTGTTAAGCCAATACCCTTCTTTTAATAATATTAACAATAGATTTTCAGTCAGTAATACTGGAATCAAATATCAGAGAAACGGTATGTTTTTGTGACAAAATGCTCATGTGCAAAGGCCATGAAGCACCTGGTGGGTATATCCAGATGTGGCACCGCATTCTGCATCAGATGTTCTGAGAGGAGACGGAGTACTGTAACGAGTTAATGAAAAGTCGATAAACCCACCTATTTGATTTGTTGTGTATAAGAGGTGGGCAACTCTACGTGGAGGGTATTAGAAAGGTTAATCTCTGTTAAACTTAGTGTTCCCCGACTGCCCTGTTGAAGCGTTACCCTGCGGAAGGCCTATTGGAGTTGTTTAGTCTCAGTGACAGACTTCCGTGGCTCGCATTACTGTGTGCCAGGACCTGGGGGAAAGGAGTGTCTAATTTAAAAACCCAACGCTACCACATTTGGTATTGAAATTTTATCTCTGCATGCTACATAATGAAAGGATGAAGGAGGGTTTACCAGGGAGTCTAAGGGGGTTGTACCCCCCTCCCTCTGTCACTAAGTTCAGTATTTGTACTCGTGTACCTCGGTAAAGGCCGCACGCATGTGCAGTTCTCCTGCGCATACTGTGACTTCATCCGACGTTAAGCACTTTGTGCTAGTAAACTACATTAACTCTTTTATGAGGGGAAATATTGTAGCTCCTAATAAAGATGCCACGTCTGCAGCTAGAACCCAGCCATTTGTACGCTGACTGGTGCATAGAGCCGTCTCCGAGATTTTCCCTCTGTGACCTCTAAATCCTACAGAGCGTTTATAAGAGATTAGCATATGCAAATTATTCAGTTGAATAAAATCTCCTTTTTTCAGTCATTCATAAAAAGTCTTCTCAGTGAATGATGATAGCAAGGTCCAATATTTAAAAGACCGTGTCTTCAGACTACAAGACGTGGAAAAATGTTGTGCTGGCCATTCCTGTGCTTCGATTGTCTAATAATAGAAGCTGGGAATCTAATCAGATCTTTGTGCAATCCTGGTTTTATTTTACAAGCCTCCCTTTCAATGCAAACCCAACATGCTATACTTATGTCTTCTATTATACTGTTTTCTTATGGCATTTTACTGGGTTTTTGTGTTTAATAGGATATTCTGAGGATCTGATTCACTTCCTGCCTGACATGAATCCCTCTCTCTGATTTTTAATCTCACTTTCTATTAAAGTATGTAAGAATTATTTGTATCTCAGGAGGAGAAGCACAACTTAGATTTTTTTTGGACTCCAGTGCTATTCTACAGGTTATTCTGTCTTTTTTAGAAATACCATACTTGGCGGCTCTGCCTTCAACAATTATGCAATAGAACACAACTGTTCTAGTACTAAATTCCAGTGTACTTGTTGACTGAGATTTTTCTGGCAACAGTGAAGAAAAGCTGTCTGCCTTGTCTTTCTTTCTTTCTTCTACTTTACATACTCTTGGTGATGTCAGGAAGGGCTCTTTTTTACCATCCTTTATTCTGTTTTGTCGATTTTGGACTGGAACATGAAGGATGAATTACGCAGTCAGGGTGAATCTACTCCGTTGGGAAGGACCTAGTCAAGTTGAAAGATAATGAAGGGTTTTGTAAATCTTTGAAAAAAAATGTCATTATGCATTAACCTATGAATCTGTAAGTATCCAGTGAGTTTTCTATATAATACCATTTAGCAGGAAAAGAGAGTGAATTTAAATACTATCAGAAGTTAATGATGAGGGATGCTGGGAAGGCTTCAGGACAGAAAGGTATTGCATTCTTCGCTTCTTTACTTTTGTGTTGAAATAAATATTGTAATCTATGAAACTGAAATTAAATTTAGCCAGTCTAATTTTGAGGCAGTACTTTTTCAGCATTTCCATAAGAATTTAGCCCTTCCATTCGGCCTTGCTGCTGCCATGGCCAGTAAGGGAATCATTTAGTGAGGTGAGCAGCCGTTCCATGAAGGACACCACCCAGGAGACCTTAGGGGTAGGGGAATACTGCATGCAAGGTGCCTGGTCCCCGAGTGGCCCAGTACCCGTCTGTGTCACAGCTCTGATTTCCCCTCCTACTTGAATTAATTCTCACTGCCTGCAAATTCCATCTGCCTTTTCAGCAGGCAGTGTTGGGGCCTTCATGGCCATCAAATTTGTAGTAAAGGTTTTGTCTGTGTGACTCTTAGCAGTGTGGTACTTAAGAAAGGGATCTTTAACTTGAAAAATTGTTTATTTTATAGAAGTTCCAACTAGCATAATGTTTATTAAAACAGCCATAAAATTCACTGCCTACCGCATGAAATTCAGCTTGATAATAATACTGCTGCTATTGTGATTATATAAACACACAGCAGCTGATTTAACAAGAAATAAATTCAAATCACATGTTCCCAAGCTGTAGCTGTGAAAGAAGTACCAGTCTTAAAAGCTGGTGCTGGAGTTGGCGTGGAGATTAGTAATGGACTACAGAAACTTTCAGCTTGAGCTTCCTTGTTTGAATTCAAGCTAAGTCAGTTATCACAATCTGATGGCTTTCCAGCAGCCTGTGAAAAATGAACTGATGGTCTTAGCCCGTTTCCTCTTATATCCCTATCACCAACGAGGCAACCTTTTGGGGAAGTCTCAGAAGAGAGGTTTAGTATTAAATGGGCACGGGGGCTGAGCTTCCCTCTCCGCGCTATGAAAGTTGGTACCAGCCAGGGTGCAGATTACAGGGGAGACTTGTTCTTCTGATTAATGGTGTGTATGTTCTGCGGATAAATTTGGGATGCAAGGCCTTGGGCCATCGTTCCAGCAGGGAGCCAGAATGCTACGAGTCTACTCAGAAGAGTTGGAATGGTGCTGTGGGTGATTGCCACTGAATTTTCAAAGAGTGGTGTGGCTAGTGATTGAGATATTAAATGCTTTAAAAATGACCATTTCACGTTTTTAGTGTCATTTTATTATATTTTCATTAGAAAAATAAAAGGTGAGTATCCTGGCAGGACATTACATTGCGAGTTCCAGGCTCTTCAGAGCTTTAGGTAGCACTCCATCTCTAGCTATTTATGGCTTTCAGTTTTATCTGCTGCTGAAATTCTTGTGAGAGAGAGCAAGTAGACAGACAGATCCCGGGTAAAAGGTGTAGCACATGCCACAGTGAATGGATGCTTTTTAATTTTGGAATTACATCAGTCACATGAATGTTGTTTGGGCTAGCATGCATGTTCGGAGCAAACAGGCTATGAATATTTAAAAGAACAGACCACATATGAGAAGCCTACAGGTGGCTCACAATCTAGCAGATATTTGCAGATATCACAACATTTTTACAGAAATATCACAACTGAAGCAGTAGCCACCTTTGTAGGTCAAATTAGTTGTGCTAGAGTACCTGGGAATATTATGCAGCCCTTAGTTCTTCACTCTGATTTATGAACACCTCAGTGTGTTAATCCACGCTGCTTTTTTTTCTATGTATTTCATATTAAGCATCCTAGTCCCAGGGCTTTCTTGCTTTTGTCCCTTTTTTTGAAGCAGATTTGTGACTAGGTAGTTTTGTTCTCCTTCATTTTTGCTGAACCACTGCTTCAACTGCTACTTCATTCTGTACCATCTGCACTTTATTTTTCTTAGCTGCTTTGCCTGTAACTATGTGCAGTAGAAAATATCCATCTGTTAAAGGGTGAGGTATCAGACAGAGAGAGAGACATTTTTAAATAGGTATTAGAGATGCATCCAACTAAGTTAAACAGAAAAGATTAGACAAAAAATGTCCCAGGAAAATCTGGGTGGCATTTTATTCTCATCAAAACATGAAAAATGATCAGAAGAAGGGTGGAAGGAAAAGGCTTTTAATCTGAGAATCTCCCATTCTAGTTACATTTCTGTTGTACTCCCAAAATACAATGATCTAACCATGGCATGAAGATGATGATGGGCAATCGACTGTATCAACAGTTTCACAGATGTTTATTTGAAGTTTAATGTTAATGAAATGCAGAGATGTGCCTTGTACATTCTTTTTTTCTCTCCTCAAGTCCCAGTTTTCACATTTGGTCTCTCTAATAGTGGAATTAATTTATCTCATTTAGTACCTGAAGAACAACAATATTCAGAATGTGATTTCATGAATCACCACAGCAGGAGTCCTGTATTTAAGAGGGTCTTGGACTGAACAATTGGAAAGGCTAAAAAAGGAGTTAGCCAGTAGAACAAAAGATCTGTATTGAGGTATATTGGAAAATTTTATACTGCTGCTTGATAGCCTGACAGTTTTAAACTCCCTTGTCACCAGGACTGAATTTATCATTTTTAAAAGTACTAAGTAACATGTCATTGCCTTTGTAGCTGTAAGAGATAATTGCATGCTACATACTTTAAGGAAACAAACTGAGGAAAAGACTATTTACATACACTAGGAACATGCACAGATTAGCTTCAACTGACCTGTTTATACTGTCAATCTGTATTATATTTGAGATTAGATAAATGTACATAAATGTTAGGCATAACAAATATTTGACAATGTTTCTCTGTCCTTGCATTGTGCTGTGTGTAGCTGATTACTGTACTGTCTGAGAAGGCCAGAGACAAAGAGGTGTTTAACTCCTTCAGGTGCCTTGGTGCAAGATCCTGCCCAAGCAAAATGGTTTCATTATTACTCACCATTTCTGGTGTATTATTCCATCTGAGTATTCACACTGGAAACAACTGTGGCTTATTAGAAAATGATAAATCAGGAGGAAGCATTTTCAAGATATTATTACAATATTGCTGTCATTTTATTCGTAGTTATCAGTTTGCACTGCTAAGTTAAGATCATTGCAGTTATTTGTCTTTTGCAAGTAACTGATGCATTTACACTGTGAGCTGGGAATAATAAAACCATAAAGATCTTAGTGGTCAGCACTGTCTATTTAAATATTTAGCATTATATTTTGTAATTTCCTTCTGTATATTTTTGTATGTAATTGCATTGATTTTTCTCCCTTTTTAATGACATCAGTAGAAAAAAATTGTAAAAATATAAAATACCTTTGTCTCAGTGGCGGAGTGTGAGGGCAGGGCAGTCCAGAGACAGCAGGGCCAGATTCTGTGCATCTCTCCCATTTGTGCTCGGTCTTAGAAGGGGTATCATCAGTGCCTTGGTAAGGTAAGGCACTAATAAACTAGAACATGACTAGAAGACCAGGGTGTCTTTTCCCATCTTTTCTTTATCAAGATTTCTTCCGTGTAAGATGATAATGATGATTAATCATAAAGAAATACGGAGTTTAGTATTTGAAATGTCTGCTTTTCCATCTATAGATTCCAAAACATATTATATACCTGTATGTATTACTAGCTTATGCAAACTAACACACGGAAAGCTAGGCTTTGATATTAAAAAATGGCTTCTATTTTTGGCTGTCCAGTTTTAGACATCTGTTGCATATTTTTCAGAGACACTAGCATGCCCCAGCTACTATGATTTCAACATTAAACACTTCTTAGAATAAATGCAATTTAACTACCCCAATATATCTGCTCCAGTAAATGCATCCTGGACTCTGGTCCCCAGTGCGTTGCATGGAGCTTGCTGGAGTCCAGGAGCTCAGGCTCCAGGGACACCATTGCCAGGTGATGGCCTCAGAGAAGGGCAGTGAAAATATACCTCATGGAAGAAAGAAGAGCAAGATATTATTGAGAGAACGAGATTCCAGAGTGGTGAAAAAATAATTTCAGGTGCTGTGTTTGGATGGACTTGTTCGCATATTTGCAAGACAAAATGAATGAGGAAACAAATTCATGAATTTTACACCTCGGTAGGCTTTAGCCTTTTTTTAATTTGAGGACCTGTAAAATATTTCCACCAAATGTATTAATCTCTGTATGGGAAGCTTAAGTCCACAACCAGTAGGCTCACTTTGTTAGTAACCTTTCCTAAACTCCTTAGAAGTGCAGATTTAGAGGAACCTGTGGGCTATAGATTGGAAAGCACTGTTTCAAGCTTTCTTACTAATTACAGAGATGGCACTTGTTATATCTCCAGAAATATCTCTACTTGTGAAGCCTCAGATTATCTAGATAAACAATAAATACATCTGATCTGCATAAGGCTTTTCTTGCCTGGAGCTGTGGGACAATACTTGTGGCCATACCCTATGAAAACCTCAGTGGCTTTTTACCCATTTGTCTGGAAAGAGATTTGAGTTGAAGCAGGGGTGAAAACTGCTCCAGGGTCCTGTAATTTAGACACAGCCAGCATCTGACTGGTTGTTTCACCTTGCAAGACCATGTATTATATTTTTTTCATCCAGTTCCTCTCTCTCCTTCTCTTTTTTTTGTTTTTTGGTCTCCTTTTCTAACTCTCGCTTTACATAATAACCCTCCAATGAGAAAAGATGTGGCATCCTATGTGTGCTTTTAGTATAATTTCCCTGTTGAGGCTTCTTTGTTTGTTTACTTATATGTTATCTGTGTCAAATGGGCTCTTTCTCTGGAGATTGTCCAAGTAGATTTTTTCCTATTTGTTACAGAGTTTTCTTGTACATTTTTCTATATATTTTAAAGCACAGTACACAAAGCACACAGAGCTTTAGCTGGGATTAGCTCTTCAACAGTTGGTTTTGAACCTTCAGAAATGTGGTATTTTGTCTTGTCACTTTAGTAGCTTGTTGCTGTAGATAGGGGAGATGACCCATGCCATGGTCTTCCAAAGAAGATAATGGAAGGCTCTTTTGAAGATGATGTCATTATTGCTGATGTTATTTTCATAGGGATCCCAAAATGTACAGCATTATGTATTTTACTGAATATGGTTACGCTCTTAGAAATTCACATACAGAGGAAAGAAATACATGTCCAAACTTGTGTGTGCTCTCAAAGGAAATAGAAGGATAAGGCAATGAGTGACAGTGAAAAATTTAGTTGCTGAGGCATGAAACGAGAGTCTGAAGGTAAATGCTGTTAGTGCACTGGGCAGACTTTTGGGAATCGTGTCATCATGGCCTTTCTTCACTGCATCATGAGCCCAGTGGAAGGACAAAGCTAGAAGTGTGACCGTCTATAATGTCTATGTTTTTGTAACATAGAGGGATATGTTAAACCTGCTAAATGGGATTTTTGGAGGCAGAGAGCACAGAATATTAAAATACCAGATGAACAAAAGCTGCTACGGGAGTTTCTGTTCGTACTGTACCTGTAAAATCTAGAAGCTCCTGCTGACTGTAAAATTAATAATAGGCAAAGTCAATGTTAAATGGCCTCAAGAAAAAAGGCAAAAATTCTTATAAAAAGTGAGGATCGATATGATACCTCTTGCAGTACAATATTGAGCCTTCTTTTCCCTTTCCCCAAAATAACATTGACAGTTATACAGCAAAGCTTTTACTTACTTCTGTTAATGGAAAACTGTGATAACGATCTTTGAATAATAGGGTTTTAGAAATATCAGCTGCTGGGTCCTTATATTAGCTTTACCAGTCAATACTGTAGTTTTCTTTAGAGAGGAAGCAGTCCTAGGGGTTTGGAAAGAATCTTTGCCACCCACTGTATCTTGAAGAATTTTTTGCATCTCCGATGAATTATTAAATGCAAATTCAGCAATGCAAGGGAGGAAAGAACAGATTACTTTCCTTTTGAGTTTGCTGATTAGTCAATTGCTTAGTTCATGGAGGATGCCACTTGTGTCAAGTTTCTGTATACTTTCATAGGACTGGAGCATGATACTTACTGGATCTCAAGTGAACGATTTTTCAATTAGCCTGCAGTTCCTTTGCAGCCCTATGTGGGTGATGTAGAGCAAAGGTTTAAGAGGTTTTGGACAACTTATGATGTTTGGAGAGGCTATTTGTCAAGATACAATATCTGCAACAACTTTTATTTTCAATTTTAGTCCTGGGTCTTTTGTTTATTTTTATGGCACTATTTTCTGAGGTGTTAAAGCTAACTTTAAGGTATTGTTTAAAATGGGGGGAAAAAAAAAGAAAGAGGAAAAAAAGCCAGTGTTAAAAGATCGAGATATCGGGGGCACACAGCTGGTTTTATGATGGAACTGCAGATGGGAGTGCACTGTGAATTGGTTTACTCTGCCAGCCAAACCGAGAAAGAAAGGAAAGATCAGAAACATTTGAAAATGAGATCATACAGCATGTGAACTATACAGACATCTTGCCCATGTTTTTTTTATGAGAAGTCTTACTGACATTTGAAAAGTAGGGACCTGTTCCCTAGTCTTGAGGTTGACTGACATTTAAGGGCAGCGTAAGGCATGATTTCCTTCCCCTCTTTTTAAATTGAAGTTTTCATAAATCAGGGTGAGAGAGAAGCCTGGTTACATCTTGCAAAGTGTTAAGATCTGTGTAGAAATATGAAAAAAGTAACCCATGACATTTTAAACACTTTGCTGAGTCTTGTTTTGTTCTACAACTATAGGAGCATAGATACAGAGCTGTACCTGGGCAAGGAGAGAGAAAACCTGAAAATGACTTAATCTCAGGTGTGTATCACAGCAGACTGGACACAATTGCACAGAATTAACAAAATCAAAACGGTCTGGGGGTAGCTCAAGTACTGCTGAATAATCTGCTACTCCTCAAGACCAGGGCACTTTGCTTCATCTTCGTCTCCAGTGACAGCAGGCCTCACGGATAGACGCGTTCAGATTCAGGTGCCGCTTTAATTTGCCAGCACATGTGGGCAACAGCGGTAGTGGCGGCGGTGGCATGCGGTGGGTAGCAGTGCGGCTCAGCGAGCGAGCTCCTGCCTTCGAGCGCTCATCCGTGACCATTGCTTAGGAAACATTCGGCTTCCTCTATTCTTCTTCACTGATGTTTTTCTCTGCTCTAACAGCCTCAGAAGGCTTGCCCTTAAAGGGCAGTGCCACACATAGTATAATTTCTAAAACTATCCTATTTCCCAGCATTTTTGCTGAGGCTGAATATCAGTAATAAAAACCTTACGTGGCTTCCACAGCCTTGATGCGGAGTTTGTACTTGCCGCTCAGCTGTGTTTCCTCCTCTCAGCAACGTCCGAGGCTGCGGTTTCACAGCTGGAAACGTTTGGCAGCCGTAGTGGCCGAGGAGGTCCATGCTCCGTCAGTTGTTGCTGTCCCTGGACTAGCTTCTGGTGCAGTGGCTTCGGGAGTCGTGCCGTGAGCAGATCAGGAAACAAATACAGTTTAAAAGTTTTCTTTCTTTTTTTCATCTGGGGTGGAGAGACTGGAGAGACGGGAGAGTGAGAAGGGAAGAAGAACGCCATGAACAGCTCTTACTGTCCTGCGCTTGGCATTGTGCATCTACGGCCTGAGAGGCCTCCGAGTGGCTGCTGGCATCATAGGAAATTCCTATTTTACATGTTAAAGGTGCCGTCCAACTACCTTTTGAGGTTTAGTAGAAAATACAAAATTTACTACAAAAATAACAAAGCCAAGTATTTTCTCTGTTTCATTCCAGTGGGTAGTTGTAGACACTCTTAATTACAGAAATGGTTCTCAAAGCCCTTCTCTGAAGTACCTTATTTCTTTCTTTGACACCCAAGCCAGCTTAAAAGGGTAGTGTAAAAACTTAGAAAGGGATGATCGAGAAGTGCTGCCCGATCAAGGCAAGGTCCGCTGCATTTGCCTAGGCTGGAAATTGGCAAAATGTCCTGTGGCATTTTGAAACCTGTTTCTTGGAGAGCAGTATTGCTCTTCAGCTAGTTTTACTTTTGTGGGTGATTATGGCCAGATGTTGCAGTCAGGCACCGAAGCTGGTATAGGACAATTGTTTTATAAAGGGTAATAAAGAGCATCAGTGGAGGACATTAATATTTAGGTGGGCTCCTGCTAAAACTATCTAAAGAGGAGTGATATAAAGTGACATAAAAATTCCCGTATTGTAATTTGAGTAGCACAGAAGAGTGACTAATGAACTGCATTGCTTTTATAGCTAAATAGACTGAGAATAAGACCATTTTTAATACATGCCCACTACACAATTATCCTGGGAGGAATTTATATCACTTTTTGTGTTTTATTTGCAGTATCATATATTGTGTGTGTGCATGTGTGTACATATTGGCTTTTTGTGTGCTAATGCACAAGAGCTAAGCAGTTCAGTCTAATAAGGAACCGTGTATCTATCTCTTTCTAATCTAGAAATTTTTCTGCATATATATTTAAGAAGCTCCTGTTGACAGTTTACAAAACCTGTTTTCACCAACACAAATGATTTGCATATTTCCATTTCAATTACCTTTTAAAAATAAACACCAGAAGTACAAGGCAAGCTCCTCTACTGCTCCAGCACTAGCCAACACAGAGTGGGAGGGCCATCAGGGAGCTATTTATGACACCCTGCTTCTCAAGTGATTATTACTCAGGATGCCGAATAAATGATAGTAGCTTCAGGATTTCTCTAACATAAGGGCAGCCAGCTGGGGTCTTAGCCAAGACCATCATTTTGCAAAATCCAGGGATCCCCTTCCTGTAATTTCCCCTCTTCCTAGATGCCCCCAGCTTTTCATTAAACATCCCATGTAGGGATTCACATAGAAGTTTCCCCCACTCATCTGAAGCCATCTGCGGGTCCATTTTTGGCTGGGCCCTGGGCATGTTCCAGCTCTGTGAGTGACATCAATGAGGTTCAGAAGCCAGGACCAAAGAAAAAGAATCTATTTCTTTAAAGCCTAACATTCTCTTAGCCTAATGTTGACTCTGCCCACTATACCTTTCGTGTGCCTATTGCCAGGCATATGGCACCCTTTTATAAATAAATCCATTGCAAATGTTTCCAGTAGCACACCCTGTGACCAAGCAGTGATGTGGTGGGACGCTCTGAGGTGCCATGGGTGGCCCAGCTCCCTCGTGGCCTGGGCAGCGATGCAGCCACCAGATGTGGTTGCTTGATGCCTTTTTTTCAAGCATAGAGTGAGAGATGGGGCATTCCAGTCTGGAACTGTTTTCCAGGCTTCTAGTGAGTATTTATTCATATTTTACTATGTGGGACAATATTAATAAGAATCTGGAGAACAAGGCACTTCCAAAGCCTTACAGTCTGTGTTCAAAACCTAGCAAGCAGAGGAAAACATTCTCCTGAATCTCGCACATTTTTTGCAAGTGCTTTGAACTTTAAGCCCTTGACCTCTTCTTTTTGTGGAAGTTTTGTGGCTCTTCAGTTTCCCTGAACAGCTTCTTTTTCCCCTTTTCCTGTCAGTATCTAGGTTGTAGGACTCTAAAATAACTGCTTTGCTTGTAGAAGACTGTACAGAAAGAGAAGATTTTGTCCTGTGGAAATGCAGCAACAGTGACAAGCAAATCTCCAAAAGCTTTTGCTAGACAAAGAGGACGCTGGGTAATCCAGTAACTGTGTAAAAGAGGTTTATTCTGGAACAAACTCACATTTCAGAAGCAAGCAGACAGCTCCCTTCATGCAGCTAGAGTTGTGCGAATGTAAAATGAAGGCAGAATTGGGCCCGCAGTGTCTGTGGCAGCTGCCTGAGCAAGTGACTGCCGGTGTCGAAACGGCCCCGCTGCTCTGCCGTAGCACTGCCTAAGTCCCAGCGGGGTTTTGGGAGGGAAGCCTCTTGCGGTGGAGTGGTGAATCCCACCTCTAGTATTCATCTGTCTCATCCAGTGAGGTAGTTACTAAAATCTGAATATTGCTATGAATATGAGGCACAGCTCTCACCTCCAGTTAACAGAACGTTACTTCACCTGGTTTGAAAGGGAAACAGAGAAACCTGAATTCATCCCACCATGGGGAGAGCCTTTGGCTCTCTGCATAGTCACTGGGTAGAAAAAGGCACCTCTACAGCTACCTTTGGGTCTGCGGTTGGAAAGGATCACGCTCCAGACTTCCCTGTTTCTCTCATTGACTTAGCGGGAGCCACTGACCACTGTCTTCCTGGCTCGGGTACTTCAGCTGAGCTCCTAAAGTTTAGAGGATGAAGCCAGGCTTTAGAGACAGAAGTGAGATACCGGGGTCAAAAGCATATGGATCAGCACAACTTTCGTGACTCCAGTGAAACTTTGTAATCTGCCATACTTTCTTTCAGTCTCCTTTTCTTGGCGAACGTTTGGGCTTATTTACTCCATACTGTTATGCTGGTGGTACTGAATTATGACGAGAAAAGACTTGGTCCATCACCAAGCGCTAATTTTCAGATAATTAATACTTGGCACCAGAGTAGCACTTAACAACCATGACTGGAAGATGACTGACGAAAAGTCCAGGCATGGCATCATCTAAGTATTACTTCTTTTGTATGTGCCAAGGATTTAATCATTTGTTACTTTTTTCTAGGGGAAGAGGAAGTGATTACAAATTTCTTATGGGAAGCAGAAGTACCACTGGGCTACCATTAGCAGTGCCATGGGTATGAAGGACAAATTATACTTGGTGATCCTGCCAGCCTAATGTTCACCAAAGCCAGCCTCAGGATTTATAAATATTATTCCCTGATGATAGACAAAAGCGAGCCTCTTAACAACAAGCATCTCTGAATTTTCTGCCTTCTGCCACTGTCCTTGACATCTGCTCTGTCTCTTAAATTAATTATTTGTTTTTGCTAGGACATCCTGGTAGTTTCTTCTGAATTGAACTGATTGAATCTATTACTTCCGTAATTTCAGTCTCCTCGGTGTTCAACTCTCTTTTATTGCACTGTTACCGGAAAAAAAAAAAAAAAAATCCTGCTCACTGGTTGGGTTATCCCAATTTCTCACTGCTCAAAATTTAATCCAGGTTTTTAATATAAATGAGCTATCCGTTCAGCTGCGGAAAACTGAATGCAAGTGACAGTGTGGCTCAATTACTAGTATTCTCGCCTCTAGGCCAGAAGGTTGCATTTTCATTAGTCCCATACCAGGATGTGGCTCATCCCCAATGCTGCAGCTGGGTGTTGCACTATTTGAGGAGCTGTTCCCTGGATGAAATGCTGTGTTGAAGCACCTTTTGATGGTGGCTGGTGTCCAGGTAGAAATGGAAATATACCAGAGAAGGATTTTCTTCTTCTTTTTTTTTTTTTTTTTTTTTAATAAAGAAAGTGTAATCCTATTGTCCTAGTACTATTTCCTCTTTCAACAAAGGAAGTACTAATGTCGAAGTCTGTGTGTAAGAGCCATTGGTACGTACACAATGGCCTCTCTGTTTAGGCAACTGGTCACAACACCGACAGTTTAGTAAAGAGTATTTAGAGTGCCTCAAGTCTGAAAGACAAATTATAAAACCAAATTGTATTCTAGAATATAAGAAAGCGTAGAAACAAAAATGTGAGTGCTGGGTTTCACACTGGATACCTCATTAACTTAAAAAGAGAATATGAATGTAAATTATAACCCTTGTTATTACTCATAACTACAGTTCAGACGATAACTTGGCAGTTTGCCCACAACTCTTTTATAAACCAGTAACCTCCAGAATAAATTATACTTCATACATAATACATAATTGCCCTTAAAAAGGCAATAATTGTTCTAGAAGGTACAGTTTGCAGCATATTTCACGTGAAATATATGCCACAAAGCCAGCCTGGTTGTTTGGGCTGAAGGTTACTGAATAACCTGTGTGCTACCGAGAACAGTATGAGTGCATGTCCTAGTATGAGTGGGCATTTCTTTTCCTTTTTGTGGATAGTTCCTATTTCTAGCTGCAGTGTTAATTTGGGTGGGCAGGAGGGGCTCATTCTCTGAAATAAATGCAAACGAGGAGAAAATCTAATTCGTGGTGGTATAGCTCACATGTAAAAGTGACTATTTCACAAAACCAATTTGATTCTTTTTCCTGTGTTCTCTGTCATGGATTTTTGTGCTTCCTCCCGTGTGGGCTATGCCAGCTACCTTCACCTTTCTTTGATTTAACCTTGAGGAGTCCTGATTTGTACAGCATGTGCCATCCGAGAAGGGCTGCTGTCCTGGGGTAGTCACTGGGTTTAAAACAGAGTCTCATTTTCACGCAGTCAGCCTCGTTCTTCTTTCTTGTGGAACAGGCGACGGGAGTTGCACTCAGTTCTGCTTTAAAGGGGTCTTCTGCACAAAGACAGCAACCACAGCAGCAGAGAAACCCACACCGCGAGAACTGTCCTCTCCTCAGGCCAAAGCCTCCTCGTGACATGTTTGTCCTCCCTGCTTGTTACAGATTTACACTTGTTTTTTTTTCCTAAGAGTAAGGGTTTAAGTAACAGCCTGCAATTTGTAAATTTGAAATGTGGCTTGTTGTTGTCCTCCTGTCAAGAGATGACTGTGTTTCAGTGACAGGTGAGGTGATCCCCTTTTTACCTAGGTAAAATGTTCCATAATATAAGGTTCTGTATAGATACAGGCTCTTCCTACTGTTGTTATGATATTCAAGTAAACAAGTAATACACTAAAAGTACTATTACTATAAGGGGTTTTGGTGCTTCTCCTGCTAATGATCTGATTACCTATTCAGAGCTACTCATTATTTTTATGTAGAATTGAATTATCCTAGCATCAGTCAAATGTTTTTAATAATACACATTTAGCAAAAAATACATTTATGGCATTTTGTGTACCCTGTCCCCCACCCCAAATCCTTTTTGAAACACATGCTTCATCATCGTTTTTGCTTTCATTTTTTTTCAATTTGCAGTTTTGAAATGTAGTGTTAGGTTGCTAGCACAATACTGTCTTTTTGTGATCAAATTTTCAATTCTCTTTGCTTGTAGATATTTAGCTGTAAAATATCTTGCTATAAAATAGACAGAAAGAAGGTTATGTGTACTTTGTCCTTTTTTTCTTTTGTTTATTTGTCTGCACAAGACACATTACAGGAAACCTTTCACACAGGAGTTACTGTGTCACTGTAGTAATTGATACCAGAAAGTTATGTGAAGGTCTTATTGTGTTAAATAAACTACCTTTATCTCAGAATGAAAAGATAAATCGTGGGACCTAAAAAAGAAAACTCTCTAAAAATGACGTAGTATGTAAGATATATAAATTTCAGAATAAGTACCCACATATTTTTACTATTGCAAAGAAAGGTCACTATTTTTGTACCACAGTAACAGAATAATAATATGTTCAGTTAGCAAATACTTGTACAAGCAAATGCTGAGATGCTAATAGTTGTTGCAAGCCAGAACTTGAACAGCCAATTCTGTTTTTCTGTTGTGGGTTTACTGTCCTTCAAATGATTAGATTCTGTCAATCAAAGACTGTATTCATATGTAAAACTATTACAGCCTGATCTTCCTCATTTCTAAAGGGCAACCAAACTTGAAAGCTCTCAGTGATAAAATACTGGTTGCTTTTTGCCCTGATTTTATAAAGGGATTTGAAAACAAATTTAGTCTTAAACTTACTGTGGAAATAATTTGAAGTGCAATGTGCTATGCATGTACTCATCTTCTTTCCTCTTGCTCTTCAAATTTTTCCACTGATATATTGATCATATTGGATAAAAAAAGGTTATCTCATACCTTTTTCCACCATGGCCCATCTCCCCATCCAGTCTTCAAACTGAACTTACACTAAACTATCTAAAAGAAAAAGTTCGCAAGAAAATACATTTTAGTTACTGAGCGAGGAGCCTAATTTTAGTACAATTAAGAGTGGTCTTGGAACCAGGTTACTCTGGCTGTATAGGGCATGTACACTGACTGCAGCTATACTGTCCTGTTAAGCCCAGGTCCCGAAGTGTCATGGGAATCATGGAGATCCAAACTCTTTGACAGTCGACACTACCTCTGTGTCAGCTCACATTCTGGCTCTAATGTGACTCTAGTTCAGCTGACTTCCCATTCTTGGAAATTTTCTCATGATTATGGGCGAGAGAGAGTGTGTGTGTGTGTGGGGGGGGACAGTGAACTGATTCTCATTAAAGCCCAGCTGTGCTAACAGTTCATCTGTGGAAAGCTGCCTGGGTCTAGGAATTCGCTAGTTCTCACTTTGGCGCAGAAGAACCACAATCAAAATATGCAAAAAAACCCTGAGATTGAATCATTTTAAGCAAACATTAGTTAAATCTCAGTGTTTTCTGATATGCTATTGTATTTTTTCTGTATGAAACACTGGATGATACAAAGGTATTGTTCCACTTCCTGTGGCACTGGCTATTGAGATTTCTTAATGATGTTTTTACCTTAATTATAGAAAGAGAATTTATTTAAAGGCACAGAGACAAAAGTAAGGTTGACATATCAATTTAAGCTGTGCTTTTCCTGTCTTTTGAGCATGTCATTTCAACATTAGTGTTGCAGTAGATTGACCAATGTCTTTGGGAGTTGCATGCATTTTTGAACAGATTATTCAGGATGTCTCAGGCTTTGCTCTTGCTCCTGCAGCTCCAGAACTCTTGTTGACTTTGATGTGTCTCATCTTTTGGGGTAGGCCACTTTTTCAGCATAGAAATAACAGATACCTGATGGGGATATTGTGGGGTTTAGACTTGTAGTGATATAAATGTGATAGACTCTAGTCACCTAAAACTTCCTCTTTCTGTAAATGTGTCTGTCAAATTTAACTGCCAAAACATCTCTGAAAATCTTATAGAAAAGGTTGCAAACATGGCTAGACTAAGTCCACTTCTTCCTCAAAAAAATAATCATGTCTTTTAGTTACGCTGCTTAATCTAAACAGTCTGCCTTTGTCAATGGTGATACATGATCAGGAACTTAGTTGTGTCTCATCTGAAAAACTCGAGACTTGATTTTATCTCCTTGTCTCCTAAAGAAAAGGAACTCCTATTAAGTTAGAAAAATTTCACAAAGTTACAGCCATTTTTCCTCTGCACTTAGTGAAGCCATTAGGAGTCTTTTCATATATTTCAGTTGTTTGCAGGCCGTTTTTCGTTTCTGAGATGGTTTTTTGCCATAGTTTTTTATTGTTTCTTCTTTTTCATGGAGACAGTACCTGAAAAAAGTTACAATCACTGAAAAAATAGCAATTCCCAATCTGACCAGCAGTGGGGAAATGGCACCAGTCAGTTTGCTTAATTTATCCTGCTTTTTCTATAGCGAAGTAGACAAGACTTAGAAGTGAGCTGACAGTCATGGAGGCCAGAGAGAGGCAGACCACTCAAACTTGGAAGAAATGTCAAAAAGGAAGTACTTAGATTCCTGTTCTGAAGAACTGGACAAACTCGGGCAGGTCAGTTTCTAATTTTGTGGCCCAGAAGTGAAAACTAGGCCACTTCTTTCTGGACTGTTGGTCGTTAGTCCTGTGCTAAAGCAGTAAGGTGGAGCTGACCCAGCTGCCCCTTCACCCAGGCATCAGGAGACACGGAGCCTCCACCGGTGCGGATCTGGTCGCTAACCCAGCCTGTAGGTGAAATCCTGCCATGGGGCTGACCCATCACACAACTGTGGATCTGCTCATGTGCCAGATGCCTGTGTAGCCCAGGGTGAAGATAGGAGCTGTGAGGCCCTCATTAAAACTGGGAAGGAGCACATGGGCTGCAAGCTAGATTCATATTCTGGCAGGCTTTATGCAGGGCAGCCCACCCAGTACCTTACTCTGAATTTACCCTGGAGTTGGAAAATCGGGCAAAATCCTCCTCATATATGCATGTTCCTCCTGCCCAGCCATCACCAGTGTTAGCTGGAAGGCACACTCCCGGTAGAGACATCTCGTTCCTCCCACTCCCACCCGGGCTGGTTTGCATTGCTGCCAAATTTATCGCAGCCCCCTATCCCTGGTGTGAGATGCAGCCCCAGACAACTGCCCTGCCTGTTTGTCCCCCAAAGCTGGTTCTTTTTCTGTCTTCTCTCCCTGCTTCGTTTCTCTTTTGTAGGAAACCGTGCATATCAGGACCTTCTCACGCAGACTATGGCTGGATACTGAAATGCCCGTTCTTATGATACTATACTTCCTAGCAGTGCACTGGCAACTGCCAGGTCTCTTGTCCTTGTCAGCCGAAGTCTGTCAGATAGTAACTAGCTTTCACTAGTACAGCACAGTGCTTTCCAAACAGTGTGGGATGAGCAATTAGAACGAACTTGGCTTTTCCCTGCTTTGGTAACATTTGGGAACGTTCCTGGTTAGACGCTGTGATTTTGGGCAGGCTGATACCCTTTGTGGCAGAGCCCAGCTTTACCGATTGTATCGCTTCCTTCATATTATAATAGAATTACTGTATCGCTTTCTGTTACATGAAGTGCCCCATGTTTGTGCACTACACTCTAATTAAAGGCTGATATCCAGCTGAAGTAGTTTACATTTCTTTAACAGCTTTTATGGTGTTGTCGCATGGAGTTAGGTCTGTCTGAAGACAGCCAGAGTTTAGAGCAGTTAAAGCTTTTGAAGGAGATTACCATAATTACATGTGATCAACATTCAGTGCTTTCCCTCTTCCACCCTCCCTCCCCGCTCAGCCTTCCCCCCAGCACAGCTTATCTCGAGGCAGGCTGCGGAAGGGAAGCTCGGGTGAAAGTGGCTTTACAGCGAGTATCATGTACGGAAGGAGTCCTTAAACACACCACGCCCCAAAGTGCAGCCTCACTGCGTACATGGTAGACGACCCCTTTGAGGCTGCTGCTGAATTTCCACCAAATACCACTGAATTGGCATTGTATTCAGAAGTGCTCTTACTGGTATTTCTTACCTGGGTGTATTCATTTTTATGTTAATCATGACCTCATTTTTTAAATAATTGTGATTCTTGCTTTATTTATATTTAAGTGACAATAGTTTTCCTCATGGTATGCCTTAAGGAGGTACCTACAGAAATCTTACTGAACAGTCTTCCCTGCATTACATTCTTTCCAATGCCTGTTAATGTTTTGAGATAGTAGCTAAAAGTCATGATAGTGAAAAATGGGTTAAAAACAAGAAATACAAGTACATCCTGGATAGATGAATCCATTTTTCCACTAATTAATAGCATACTTCTAACAATGGAAAGCTATTAAAACATGAAGGTATGTTTTGTGAATCACATTTATCAACCACTATACATGCTGAAGTTCCATTATTTATTCTATATTTTTAACATAGTGTATGGATTTTTTCATTCAAATGTAGAAAGTAGCAACAAAAACATTTTTTCTCCATTTAAGTATATGTTCATGCAAAAACGAAAATGTAATAAGAACAGTACATTTTTATGTCAACAGTAACCTTTATATGGTGCTCTTTAGATAAAACCGGGAATATTGGAAAAGAAAAAAGAAAGATAAGTGGTTCCCTTATTCATCTTAGTCCAAAATCTATTTTACCCACTGCTGGTTGTTGGCATTGTTTGATGATATGACACAGTAACAGAGTATCAGATTATCAGAAAAGGAGATTCCCAATTTAATAGTTGCTTGCAGAAATCAAAGTATTTTTTCCTTTATCTTAACATCTCAAAAATAAGTAGCCGTTAAATTTCAAATCATGTAGTCTTCCTGATTTATCATCATATCATGGATGCACTTAGCTGTCTAACATCAGGGAATCCAATAAGTCCTGTCACATAAGAAGAAAAGAGAAAATCCTATTGGATAATGGTTTACATTCTCCCCTACAGTGATTTATTTCTGTCACAAGACTTAATTTTATCACAAGGCAGATGCTCCATCTATATCAATGCAATGCATTCCTGCATTCATTTGTTTCACACAAAAATTGTACCTGATACATTTTCAGATGCATTTTGGCTTATTTAGTACATGGAATGATTAGATGGTGTTTAATCACATGTGTAATTTCCAGTTTTCATAATTCTCAAGCATAATAAAGCGAGTCCTGTGTGAAGAAGCAAAATATTAAATTAAATTGCACAGCCTAGCAGTTACAGATGCAGCTGGTGTTAACGTTTCGATCTCTAGCACATGTCATGGCAGAGCATGTCAGAAGGAATAAGCAGAGCTTACTCAGGTAATCAGGTGATCATCCTGATGAGAGCGTGCCAAACTTTGTCTTGAATTAATTTCATTGACACTATACTGAAAAGAATAGTCATTGCACCTTTTTCTTTGAAATCTGCAACGGGTATTCTCTGTAGTTCTTCCAAATGCAGAAAGCCTAACCAGCGTGCTTTAATGGCAAACGTGTGTCCTATCATTGCTTCCTCCCCTCCTGTCTGCCACTTAATACAGATTATACTCTTCTGAATAATCATCTTTATTCTGTGGGGCAGTGGAGGTCTACAGGTTGGGATCCTCCGCCAACTGTCATTATATTGCGGGAGCGGGCTGCATCTGCTTAGCCGCCCTGCTTCTCCGCAGTCGCTCTGAAAAGCAGAGCTGTTTCCCCCAGATGCAAAGAGGTCCCAGTGAAAGACTGTCAGACTGCTGAACTTTTCAGTCAGCTCAGGATAGATGTGATCCCCATTTTGACATTCTGCCTGGAGGACCATCGATTGTCAGCTGCCATTGACAAGTGACAGCAGAGCTGTGGCTTCCAGGAAGTTTCTTGTCTTTTTCTCCCTCCTTCCTACACTCTTCCCTTCTCTTTTTAAAAATAAGCCTTGGCCAGCTACCCTGTCCTTCGCTATGGAGTGTGGACACATGAAGGTAGGTTTGATGTAAAGTTTCCCAAATTTGCGGTTTAGTGGTATCACTGCAAGAAAGTGAATAGATGGGAAAGGAGACCAAGTTAATGACAATTCTCTTAACAGCTGTTGTACAATTCAGCTTCACTACTTCAGTTAATTAATCAGCACCTTGCTGGCAACTCTAGGGGAGATACTCGTTAGATACTGGTAGCAAACAGACAATGCTTTCATATCAAATATGTTCAACAACATCTAACGCAGCGATAACTTCCACAAAAGAGGGCAGGGAATACAGAGACTCATAAAGGCGCTCAAGAAGAGGCATCTAATATCCTTGTACACATGGATGTGCTACATATGCTACTTACTTTGTTATTGCTATCCAACTTAGTGCACTTTGGACTAACAACTTCAAACTTGCATGTGTTCATTAGAGGTATTTCTTTAAGATAATATTCCTGTATACATATTTATGTAAGTACCTATCCACGTGCGTACCATATACTGTTGCATTTGTGTATGATGTCAGACTAGTTCTAAATTAAACTACTCTGTATTTTGCTGCAGGATGAAAAATGGGCAAGCAAATCTTTTATGCAAATATATCTTGTAGAGAGTCAAAATGTGATTAAAATTAAAAAAATCAGTCAGTAGAGTGCTGAGTCTGCACATTATATAAGAAAACGGCTGTTGTCTGAGAGATTTCCCTCTTTCCGCTTTGGCTCTAAAAGGGAGATACTTTGCATCCTACCTACTAAGTCAATAATAGCATTCATATTTTATGAGGAATAATGCACAGAAACCTTAAACCAATGAAATTACATCTCCACATTTGTAGTATATTTTATATTTTAGTGCAGCCCTAAAATTGCCATTAATGAATGTTAGCTTCAAGTTCAAGACAAAACTGGCTTTAAAAAAATGTTACAACCCTGTTATGACAAACATTTCCTTCTACCATGTTGATTTACTATTAAATTGCATTTCAGTGCAGTGCAGTTCTTACTCTGAGACCTCTTCTCTTTCTTTATTCACTTTTCTGATTTAACCCTCTTGTATGGTAGACAGTAAATTGCAATGAAAATGACAGTGCTTAAGAGACTGAAATATATTTGCTGTCAAATGTTCCATACATGTTCGGTTTAATTTTTCAGTTGACTTTATTGATTTATTAAGAATGATAATAGCTTGCATATCACTTCATATACATAACCGTCACATCAATCTTTAATATTACTGACATGTAATTGTGTCCGCTGCGGATGGTAGCGAATGGTTTTCATGTGTAATGCAGTATTGTTTGTGGAGTTCAGTACCGAGTCGTTTCAGGCTTTTGGGGTCAAGCTGTTTCCTTTCAAAGCCTCTCCGAGTTTGAACTAGTGGCATAACCTTAGTTAGGACTCATCGATACAGTTCTAGGAGTCACCGGTGCTCTGGAACAGGCACTTGAAGTTGTATTAAGCAATTTATGTGGACAATTTATCCAGTCTGCCGCTACGTACTGATGTAGACAATTATAGCTCCAGCTCTTTAATGAAACTTACATTATGGTAGAAAGAATATCATAGCTCCTATTATACTCACGGGAACTATAAAGAGAAATGTCCTTTTTAAAATTAGCTTTACGGCACTGAAGCTTTTATGTATTTACATGCAAGTACACTATTAACCCAAACTACTTGTTTTCAACTCTCTCTTTTGTCAACTATCGGGAAGCGACCCAGGCTGTAAGAAAAACTTCTTTTGTATCTACCTTTACACATTGCTGGCATTTAATGTTAATGGTGATCCTGCTAAAACTTCCCCTTTGCGGCAGTTGTTCACATTACAGTGAGAGCAGGATGCTTTCTTAATCCTGCCTAATCTGCGGCAAAAACCTCAGATAAAAAAGGACTTTTGTCTAATCCGGCTTCTCAGGTATGGTTTACTTTAGATTTGAGCTATAAATATCTCTCTTTACTTTGTTCTTCTGAGAAGCAAACTGTTGAAAATGGGGCACGGATTCATTCTTCAGCTGCCCATTTGAGAAAGAGAGAAAGATAATATCTAATTTGGAAAAGAGAAAAATAAAGAGACAAAGCTTTTGGCATGTATTCTCTCTCTGGGGAATTTGCTTAGGAGCAAACCATGTTGCAGAGCTGTGTTTTTGCATTATTAACCCCCAGGCAGCCAGCAGTGGGCACAGAGCTGCCGGTGCTAAGTTAACACTTAGCACGTTGCCTTGCGGAGGTGCCAAGCATCAGCAAGTTTCAATGTCTGTTTTCAGGGGCTTAAGACAGGCTGCATCTGTACCTAAAGCACTTGTCTCTGACCATTTTTTCTCTGCCATTGCTCACTCCATAAACCTTTATTTTAACACTTTTGAAATATACTATTACATTCATGCTTATTTTTTCTTATATACTAAAAGTAAAAATAGCCCTATGATATGGAAGTATGGGATGGGGGAGAGGATAAGACTTTATGCTGGGAATGAAATAACATTAACAGTTTTACCATGAACTGCTGTAAACTCAGTATTTCATCTGCATTTTCTCTACTTCTATATTCCACATGTCCCAAATATCCTTAAATCACAGTTGTTCTTCAGCTGAAGGCCAATCCAAAGACAAGTGAACTCAACAGACTGTTTTCCTCCATTGCCTGTAACAAAGCTAGATGAAGTACCCATTTTTACTGCAGTCCAGTTTCTTGAGTACTGTTTCTTCTCTGAGGATAAAATTTGGAAAGGAGGAATAGTTAAAAAGTGAAGTAAATGTCTGAGAAATGAATTGGAATGATTTGATACAAGGGGGCATAAAACTAATGGACTGTCTCAAGGCTTTCAATCATTCCTGTTTTCTTTTGCAAACTTTTTGGGGGGTTACAGATGGATATTAGAAAATTGCTAGTCTGCATTCACTTGATATCCAAAACCAGGCCTCAGCAGGACTGTGCCTGTCCCCAAATCATTACTCCCCAGTAACACTGTTACATTCACCTCTGTATCTGGGTGAGGGGGTCTGTTTAAGATTGTCACTGAGCTACAAAAGCAAGTATGTCATTTATGTGGGGGTGGCTTTTGCACCCAATTTTCCACACAGACACAAATCTTCATTATAATGAACCCTGGACTTCTTTGTCCATTCTAAATCAATTTTCCTTTCCTCAGCTTTGAAAATCTACTGAAAAAAAAGCAAAATGTCAGTGCCCTGCAAATAGAATACTTCTGAAATCTGCATATGTTTTCCATGTGTTTAATATAGGGGAAAGGTAAAGGATAGATTTTATAATCCCTTGAAACCATGTGTGTATATCATAGATGGATATAAAATGTATATGAAATTAGAGAGAAAAGGTTAAATTTGGATCTATAGTCATTCAGAGTCAAAGATTAACGATGACAATGTCATCTGGTAATGAGGGGCTAATGGGGCTAAACTTCATCAATTAAATCCTTTCTCTTTTATAGATTCATAGATTATAATGCCAGAAGGCATAATCTAGTCTGACCTCGTCTATAGCATACACTATAGAACTTCCCTGAAATAAATCTTGTTTGAATGAGAGGATTTCTTTTACAAATAAAGCATCCAACCTTGATTTAAAATTGCCAGTGATTGAAAATACCTGAGAAACCTTGAGAAATTGTTCCAATGGTTAATAATCTCTCACTGTTAAAGATGTATACCTTCTTTCTCCTCTGAATTTGTCTCTCTCCAGGTTTCGGTCACTGGTTTATTGTTCCATTGTTTGCTAGACTGAGAAGTCCATTATCAAAACTTTGTTCTCTACATTCCTTCTGATGGACTGTGTTTGAATGACTGCTTTCTCCCATTTAACAGAAATCTGCTAAATGTCTCTCCTGCATGATAGGCACCTTCTCTCCCACTGCAATCCAGCCTGCACGTTTTAATGCCCTCTAGTTTGTTGAGCGTGATCCAGGGAAGGGGGACCTGGAAGAGCTGTGTCTTTATGTGCTCTGTACGTTTTTAGCTTCCTGTGGTAGGCGGTGGTTTGGCAGGGAGCTCCTCTAGTTCAAGCACACTTTTTATTTGGGGACATCAGCAGTCACTGAACAGTGGGATGTGTTACTATCAATTAATACCAACCAATAAGTTGTTTAATGGTGTGAAGGACACAATTTCTATCCTGGGACTTGTCTAAGCTTTAAAGGTTTGCCATTGTGAGTTATAGCTGCAAAACTCTCTTAGAATAGGTACTGTTTTATTGGCTAGATATTAGATAACAAGTCTTTCTGTCACAATATCCTGACATAATATCGCTGTCCTGACACAGCTTTGCAGTGTCGCTATGGCTATGCAGTTTTTACGGTTGCTTTAGAATAGTGCTTCTGAGTTTCTTTGCTTGACCTTCTTTCTGCCTCCCAACATACTGTCTCTGGTACTCACCTTCCTGCTTTGAGGACCATTTTCACAGTGGGGGAGATAGAGCAGGGATGGAGCAAAGAGATGCTGCCTGAGTCCAAATGGACTTCTTCGCACTGCTTCATTCCTAACCCAGTCACTTCCTCACTATCACCTCCTCTCTCTTCCTCCCAGCAGCTTCCCTGCCACATGGCATCCTAGGATGTGGCTGGAATGTAGTAACTACCGAGTGGTAGTTAGCAGGGAACATTGAGCAGGCAGGGAATGGGCAAACTTGCTCCATAAAATGATCAGTCTTGTCCTCAACTCACCTCCTTTTGCTAGCCACCTATTTGGAGGTCCTGCTGGAAGTGGAGAAGGGTGTGTGGTGGGAGGAGGTGGCCAGTACAGGCAATAAATCATGGGTATAGCAAAGCCTTGGTCTCCATCATCAGCCTTTCTTCTCAGCCAGCCCAACTCATGCCTGAGTTGGCCCCAGCCCCCAGCATGTTTCAACCGGGGGGTTGCAGTGCCCATTTCAGAAGTGCTGATCCAGAAAACGAAAGTAGAAGGGGAAGATTCGCGAAAGACCCAGAGGAAAAATGACTTTAGTTAGTAATTAATGGTATTTGCACACTTTCTTGTGTTTTAATGTAATACAGGGTTTTGCATGCACTGGAAAGTTTTCACCACTGATTCAGATGTCTTGCAAATGAGAGACATAAAATAATAGAATCACATCTGGATATATAAAATGGCGGGATAGAGACCCTGACTCTCCAGATGAAGAAGCTTATTTTTTACCAATATTATCTTCCTAGATTTTCATATGGCTCATCCCAGTGTCCCTTCATGTTTTGCACATTTTCTGCAAAGAGAAAATCTTTTCTATCAAGCAGAATATTTCGCCTGTAAAATTTCATGAAAAATAGTCGTTACATTTCTGATCATGAAACTTCAGAGATATGCTTACCGAGGGAACTGGCAGATAGCTTTGTGAATATGCCACCTGTAGAATCAAGATTCTCCATTTAATGTAGTGCAGAATGAAGATCCTCCATTTGGAGGCTGAAGATTCTCAATCCTCTGTGTTAATGAAAAATCTCCTTTGTAGTAAGGACTGGCCTATCAGACAATATTTTGCACTCGTTTTTATTTCCTGCTAACAGGAATTCTGAGGGAATAAGGATTGTTTCTAGCCAGTAGTTCGGGCAGCCCTCTCAGCTGGTCAAATGAGGGTTTTCAGTTTATATTTTAAGCCAAATAAATATTTATAGGTATCTTTTGCTGCAAGCTAAAAAGCCCTGAGTATTTCAGAGGGAGTTTTTAGCCTTTCATCATCTTCATTGGTCAGGACCAGTATTAATTGGTTGCAAAAAAGCCTTTGCCTCTCACCATCACAAAGAGAAATCCCTCCTTTCCTCTCCCCCAGCATTTTTTTTTTTTTTTTTTTTGGTGAGGAAAAAGAATTACAGAACCCAGAAGTGCCAGGCATCTGCCGTTTCCAGATGAGAGTCCTTCTGTAGCAAACATTTCTAGAACAGCTTCCCACATCAGTGTTGTTGCAACTCTGAGTAGTCAAAAAGACCAAAACACTGGAACTTTAATTTCCAGCATTCCTGAAATATGTGGTACTGCTCAGCCGGAGCCCCATCTCCAGAGAGGCCAGCTGTGTTCTTGCTGTTCTGAAATGGTAGATAAATGGGGTGACTGATGTTTCTTGAAGGCGGATGGCAGTTTCTTATGGATAATGTAGTATTCTAGTAATTTTTGTTGGAAAATGATGTAACCTAATGAGTATTAGTTCTGCTTACTATAATCTAAAGTGCATTAATATTGTGGCAGTAATATTCTGTTCAATGGTTGTATTAATACATACGCTGGGGATATTATAGTACACTTGCATTTATATCACATACTTTACTATATTATTTACAATGTTATTACTGTCAAAATTATGGACAAAGTCATCTGATTTCATGGGTGGGTCATAGCACAAACTGTAGATTTCATTACTTGCTATAGATTATTAGAAAAGTCATATGTGGAAATTATTTATAGAGGTTAACTAGTTATCAATTCAAATTTTATGAACGATAAAAACAAACACCAGTCTCTCAGCAATAAAGCTATTAGGATACATATTATAGCATTTGTATTGAGCCTTCTGACCACTTATTTTTTCATAGGTATCAAGTTCAGTCTGTTGTAAGAGAGCTCAGATCCTGAAAGCTAGACTAGATAGCGTATGTTTTGTAAGGACCCAGACAGGATTACGTCAGTACCTTGTTGCCTACAAAAATAGAACAAAACATGAAAGAAAATATCCCTATTTTATTAGAAGCTTATTCATGTGAAAAAGTGCCTTTTAAGTTATCTCCGAAAATACTATTATAAATAAAACCCATGGTTAGTGTATTGTAGTTCCATCTCATATAGACATAATATGTTGTTATAGCTCTCTGCCCAATAAGGGGAAATAAAGCAGTCCAAGGTCTCTCAAAACATTAGGATCTTTGGCTTGATTTGTCACTTGCTTGTAGGTCTTTGATTTCCAGTTCGTCAGCCATGAAGATACTCATTATAGAGATTCCTGCGAGTTTCCTGTTAGCAGCCACTCTAGATACAAACAATATTAAAGTGAATGTTCCAGCCTGTAAAAAGGAAAAGACTCCATTTTGCTTACTAGCAATTTAAGAGACATAAAAAAGAACTGCACTGGGAGGAAACAAATCCATCCATTATTCTTATTACTGTTTTCTGATCTCTCATTTTATTTTTCTGTTATCTAGGACTATATTGCTTATTTTAGGCTGTAACACTGACTGGATCTGTTTAAAAACAATTAAAATGCAAAATTTAAGATTGCATGAGAGTATAATTTTACATGATTTACTGTCCGCCTTTTGCCAAGTGCTCCATCATCACCAGCATAACATTTGGTAAATAAATGAATTTAAGGATTGTGCTAGCCACAAGGTATTATCCACAGCAGCCTTTTTTTCTTTCTTTATCTTTTTTGAGCAAGCTGTTTTATATATTGGAACTTTGTTAATGAACAGAATAAGGGTTGTACAAAACAACTTTGCATTTAACATTTTAACATACTACTGAAATGTTAAACTTTATAAAGATTTTCTGCTGATTGTTAAGCCTTAATTAAAGCAGATTGTAATATATTAAGTGCAGAGTGACAGAGCTGCAGGAGTTTATTTGGAATCATAACATCTCTGAGATGGTTTTAGTTGCATTTTCTTCTGACCTCTGAGCACAGAAGTTAGCCTAGCTTAGACTCCTAGAGTAAATCCTGAGAGCAGTAAAGTCAGTGGCAAATTCATTCAACCTCTGGAAAATAGGCCCTACAATTACAGACTTAAGGAGCTCAGTCTCCTTACTTTATCCAAGAGAAGGAGGTGAGATGATGTGGTGATGGTCTACAAGGTATTACCTGAAGACGATACCTTTTGTAGCAGACAGCTCTTTAATCTAGGAGAAAAAGGCAGGCGGAGATGCAGGGTTAAAAGATGATCCCAACACATTCAGACCAGAAAGTGACCACACTTTTTCAAGAGTCACCTAACTACCTCTTAGAGTGAGTTACTTGGAGACGTGGTGAATTCACCACTGGGAGGTTGTGAGTCAGATTGCAGCTTCACAAGTTGGTCGTCTTGCAGGGTCCTGTTTTAATTTGAGAGTGGAAGATACCACTGAAAACCTATGGTGTCAGGCACCTATGAAAATTGCCACCATGTTAAGTGGGACCAGAACTCCCGCGCAGTTTTAGCAGTTTTGGCCTTGCAGTTTGCAGCCTCTTGCACATCAAGTCTAACCTGGGCAGTATGACTGCAGCAGTCGTGCTGTGGGCATGTAGGTGTGTAGCACCTGTACTCGTGACAAGAGATATGACAGGAAGTAGCCAGAGAATGAAACTAAAAAGCATGTAGCTTATACCAAGCTATCCTAGGCTGCCAAAAGCTTGATAGTCACAACTGCCTGCTGTATAATTATTGTGGACCAGCAGACAGCAGCTATCACAGTTACTTTGCTGAGTGACAGTTTGCTTCTACAAGAAATAAATTCTCACCTCCTCGAAGCCAGTTTGGGGAGTCTGGTGGTTAGTACACTCCATGCAGTTCCTCACCAGCTTCTCCTGCAGAGGAACACAATGTCCTGACCATGTCCCACAGGAGACAGAAGAGCAAGGCTTTTAATCCCCCACCCTGTTTCTGACCTTGTTGTGTGGGACTGCAAACCAAAGAACAGCGTAGCTCATCATGAATGCAACAGGAATCAGACGAAGGAGAAATTATCATGGCACGTGACATCATTTGCAGTAAGAATGGCTTTCTGTAACGTCACAGGTTATTCTTCAGGAGACAGTGTGGGAGGAGGATTAAGATACAGTCATAACTGCATCTCCTCTGTTGTGACCATTACTGTGCATGGAAGGATGATGTTCCCAAGTAATGTATACTCAAAGTTTCCCCGACCAATATGCCATGAGAGCCTCCAAAGAGAAAAAAATACCCAGTGTCTTCTAAACCTCCTGTGCTATAAAAAGACTGATCCTGTAAGTGCTTTCTTGTTAAAAATAGTTCTGGAGTATTTCATTGAGCTGTGTTTTCTCAGACCTCAGGGTTCTTTTCCAAAGGGTTTTAATTTTGAGAAGTTAAGTCAAAAAGTCATTGTATTTAAAGTCTAATTGATGTGGATAGCTATAAAGAAAACCATTGTGAATAGCCCTTTTCTTTTCTTATCCAAGCTCTATTCATCTCATGTAAATGTTTTAGAAGCATTTTTACCCTGCCTTACGGCATTTCAGTTAATGCTCAGATACATGCTGGTAAAAGCTTTACCTTATGGTTGTTTACTTGGAATTCTCTAGTATTCAGCAACAAGCTGAGCAGGACATCAATAGGTAGCAAAGACTAACATGAAAAAGTGAGTAGAATCTATTTCTCTTGAGAGACTTAACATTTCACACTTTGTTTTAAGAAGGCTATGATCCTTCCAGGAAATGTGTTACTGACTGCAATAGGTCTCTCTTGCTGGAGCTTAACAGGTTTTACCGAAGTAGTATTATGCTGCCTGTAGTTTCACTGTGGTCATTCCTAAAATGAAAAATACCTTTTATGGTATTATGGTTATCAGTAAAACTGTGGACAAAAGTATACTGAACTCATCCTGCTGCACCAAGACAGTGCAGTAATATTTATGGTATATAGAGGTGTTTAAGGAAGGTTTAGCATCACCAGCAGACCCATTGCAGAGTTGGAGCGTTGTCCACCCGCTCATTCCCTATTGCTTCTGCTGGCATCTCCCTGCGGGGGAACTGGCCACTCACAGCATGGACCTCACAGGCAGAAAGCTCTGGGTTACAATAGTTTAAATAGACTTTTACTTATTCCAGTTATTCATTCCTGAAATTGTACAATTAATTCTAAATCTGTTGGATTACTCTTCTGCCTCTCTAAAATTTACAAAAAAAAACTTTCAAGGTCTTGAAGGTTTTTTCTGTTTATCTTGTTTTAACACTGAAGAGGTCACTTAAAAATGACATGGCATGCACTGATGGCTTTCATAGAATATGGACAGTTGGTTTTAACATTGATGCATATTTCAACTAGTGTTACTATTTAATGTGTTGAGAGTAATATTTATCTTGTCTGCATCTGTGGAGCCAGCTCTGTTTTAGTTGACTGGGGAAAACGCTTCGTATGTGCAGCACTGTGGACCTTAATGATGTGTTTGCAGGCAGAAGGAGAATTTTCTCTAATACCTTAGAAAGGCAGGATATTTCCACACATATTCCTCCAATAACACTGGGGTCAGTCTTTCCCATGAGCAATCCAGTAGGTTGACTAAAGTGTTCCTAAGAATGGGACAATCTTAAAAGGTTGGTTTAATTTAAAAGTAGGTAAGAGAGAGTAAGGAAAATCTGAAGCCTAAGCAAACACAGATTAATGTGTTCCTGCGAGTGATTTCAAAGTCTCTTGGTTTTCTCTAGTTGTCCTTTTTCAGCTTTCTGATCCAGTGTGTGAGGTGTATGTCTGTCACTGTCACAACTTGCTACCAGATGTTTGGCTGTTTCTGTTACTGCCCAGATCCCAGGTTGTAGTAATTCACACTGACTTGCATGCAGTTCGTGTGGGGTATGGTTTTATTAGGATAATAATAATATACACGTGTATATTATATTCCTGAGCAGGACTGTGATCTGGAAAGATAGGATGACAAATTTACCATGAAATCTGCAACAGAGTGTGTTACGTGAACCTGATGACTATATCTAGCCTATATATAGCCCTCCTGATTGAGGCATGTGGCGAACCAGTCTTCCTGAAGTAAATACCTCAATTTCCTATGTAGTGAAGGAGAAGAGGTCCACGTAACATAGGTTCCTAATCCCTAATTAATTAGATTCCTAATCCAGATCTCTCTCTCTGCAGGCTTTCAAAGGCACCTAGTTCCCTTTGTTGATTACAGAGAAAATTTCCACCCTCCTCTCGGTAGAGATGGTAGAGTAGTTTGAACAGAAGTGGTAACGAAAGCCTGGAAACTGGAGTAACCGGGCGATACAGGATGGACTAGGCTTTGCAGTGTGGAGCGCAGAGTCTGCCCTCCCTGCAGACGTGTGTGGGCGCGCGCGGGAGAAGGGAGGCTTTTTGGAAGCGGCGGAAAGGAAAAAGAACGGGCACGTAGAGCCTTTCTCTCCCACGAGCCGCACACGGAGCGCCCAAGACTTTTCATTAACTCACACTTACAGATCACTCACTCACGTGCAGCTACTTCTCGATAATTTTATTGTGATGACTGTTTCCAGTGGAGCTTGTGAAACCTTATCGCTGTTGCTGTGCCTTTAAAAGTTAAAAAGCAGAAAACTTTCAAAAAAATTCTCTATGCTAAGCTAATGTGGTCCCGCAGAAGAGAAGTGGCTTCAAGGCTTAGGTAACTCCAGAAGACTGCTTGCTGCCTGCCTTTTCTGTTTACTGGGAAACCAGGAAGCTAATATAAAATGTGCAACATTTTCACTTGCCTAAATTGCAGCAGCTATGTAAATATCGAAATGCTATTCTGGGTAATCAAACAAGGGAAAAGTTGTTTGTGTGTACTGCATTATTGTTAATTAATTTACATCCAGAAGTGCTTTAAACGTATATACAAACATACATTAATCACGTTTTAAAGGCAAATGTGCGAAGAGCAAAGCTTGTAAGAATAGCCATGTGGATGTAGAAACCATTAATGTTTCTGATGCCCTGTGGTAGGAAGAAATATATTAAAAATTGATTTTTGGTTTCAGCCTTTTTCTTGGTAACATTTACAATAAAGGATATAGCAGAAAGTAGCCTTTAAATTGATATTTCAAAGCTTTTTATGTTTGGGATATGTTTTTCCATATTGTTAATGGGTTTATATAGCAGAGTAAAAAGGTCAGCTTCTGAATATGACGGTTTTATTCTTCTATTAAAAAAAAAAGATGAGTTTAGCATTCATGAATTATTTAAATATCAACCAAAATATTTGGCACACTGCTATGGTAAGCAGCATTATTAAAACAAGACTTAGAAAATGCGTCATCCTTTGAATGCAATGTGAGTGCGATGCTATACGGTGTGTAACGTTAACTCTCTCGCAGCTCCTAGCAAGGTGGTGCCTGCTGCTGTATCTGTGCTCTAGGTGCACTGAGCGGTGAGACGCGGAGCTAGGTTACCTTCGCTGCCAGGATGCAGTCGTCTCCCGCTTACACTTTTAGAATTGAAGACCGTCTCGTCCTCCAAGAAAAGCGAACTACGATGCGTTTCAAAGCTTCTCCTAGTTCACAGCCATGGAGTATTCAACAAGCACTGCTGCCAGTTTATTTTCTTCTAGAAAAGTGTTTTGGAAGACAGCAGTCCTTCCCCAGGCTTTCAGATATGTCCAAAATATAATTCTGAGGACACAAAACAGTACGGAGCTGTTCTAGACAGGTTTTCATTAATCAAATGTTGGTTCTAATACCTTCTTTTTTACTTCTGAAGATAAGGTACATTTTGGAATAATTTCATGAAGATAATGTTGTCAAATGATAAGATTTACGGTGTTTTTTCCTAATTCAGCAGAACTCTTCAGGGATGTGGTTCTGTGTTCTTTTTAAAGAATTTTTTTAAAGCTTCAATATAGTCATGATGTTTTGAGGTGTTAATTGCCAAACCTCCTAAAGTGTATAAAGAATGACATTTCATGTGGCATCATTTATCATATTTTTAAGGAGTTCGTTGATGGATTAATAAACCATTGTAACCTTCTATGCAAAAAAAAAAATTATAATAAATGGACTGTAATCTAACAGGCCTACTGCTAAATGAATTGAAGTTGTAGCAGTGTCTGAAAAATAGAATAATTATAATATCACCGTGATGAAACCCTAATGTGTAAGTTTACTTTCAAAGTTAATTCCTTGCAGAGAGCCGCTGCACGTAGGCATAGCACATTTTCTCCTCAGGACCTACCCACCAAATGGGTGCCGGTGGCCGAGGAAGAGACTCAGAGTGGGCGTAGTTGGGCTACAGGCAGACCATCTTATCAGAAAAGATTCTTTCAACAAATATTTGCTAAAAATGTAGTAACTCTGGTGCTGTTCAGTGCACTGTTGTAAAATGTTTAGTGCCTTTTTAATGTTGGCATAGCAGCTGTAATACATGAAAAGTGAAAATTTACACGGTAGCCGAAATAATACATAAAGAGTAATAAGTAATTTAAAATCAGGCATAAAATATAAAGGTGTCATTTAGCACTGGTTTATATTTTTACAAACTTCGATTCTTGTTACTTGAAGTTTGATTACCATGAAAACAGATGGATTCATTTTAACATATTTAATCATGATGAAAATAACTCATTCTTAATTGCATTTTTATTTAATTAATATAAGGCAGATAGCAGATTGAAGACATAGAGCAAAAATTACAATGTAGGCTTTTTTACGCATGCAGACTTGGGTCATGTCAACTTTCTCCTCACGCTGTAACGCACTAGGACATTTCCCCCGCTTTTGAGCCCAATGCCAATTTCTTTTCTTGAAGAATGAAAAACATAAGCGGAGTTAGTGACTCCTGATGACTGAACCTCAAGGGGAAATAGTCTCGGTTTGTCAATTTGCCAAATACAGGATAAGCATTATCCCTGCGGATTCCTGTATTCCCTTTCTCCAGTCTGTTCCTGGCTAGTTACTGGTGGGCTACTTGCAGCTGTGAGGATGATTTCTGTGATAGAAGCGTCTGCACAATAGAAACTGTATTTGCTTCGCCAGCTCATTTCTCATCAGCTGTGCAAGAGGTGTCAATGGCATGGACTTTGAGCCACTGCCGTCAGACAGCACATATAGAACCTGGTGGGCTGTCAGTGAAACATTGTATTCCCATATTAAATGCCTGAAACACCCAGCTTTCCCACTGCAGTTGTGCACTGGCCATATTTTTCACACTCTTCACTTTTTTTAAATAAAAAAAATTTAGGCTGTGTAGCGGTATTGCTAATGTAATTCAGTATCAGTACATGTCAAAATAACTTCCTGGACCCTTTATATAGATATACATATACATACATACATATGTATATATGTATCTACATTTACCCTCTCTCTATATATAATGTAGAGAAAGGATTTTGCATTCTGATGCCATTCTGTAGTACCATCAAACAAGCGTAGTCCCATCAGCCCTGTGCTACCATGTCATGCTGTGAGAAAGGGCCAGATCCTTCCTATACCTGTAGATGTGATTAGCTCTCCCACATACTCCCACAAAGGATTTTGGACTGTTTAGTATGAGCAAAGGTCAGTGGGGTATAGCCTGCAGATGACCATGTCACTGATGATGATACTGACCCAATCATGAAAGCACTTAGAGGTTGCTGATACAGAACAGCCTCTTCAGAACTGCAACTTTCCCATGAAAATAAGGACACAGGGCAAACCTTGATTTTTACACCCTTTCTTTTATCATAATTGATGTTTTCATCTTATTCTTCTATTCCTCTAAGTTATGACATTGTGTCCGAAACGAGATTATGATATTCCCTCAAAATGTCATGGCTTATATGAGTAATTTCTGGTGAATGAATCCCCAAAGGGACAATTTGAACTCCTTCTGCTCTTGCTATTGAATCCCATTCAATTAAACTTGGAAATCCACAGTCAGTTAAATGTGGAAGAGGAAAGCTTCACAAGATCTTCTCTGAAAGGCAACTGCTAGTGGTACAAAAACATTGAAGTCAGCACTCTTTAGTAGTGTTTCCTTTGTGAGACATACATTAAAAGAGCTGAAATCTCTAGAGATGCTTCTGATAAGCAGTGATATTAAATGCCATGGTCCTATCATGCTACTTTAAAGGTGAGCATTATTAACAGAGCACTGGGTCTTTTCATTGTGCTTTAGCTGTCTTAATTCTTTGGTGTCTCTCAGTTACTTTACTTGCTATATCCAGTGTGCCTATATTTCTGAGATCAAACTAGTTGTATATTGATGCAAAAGTAGCTCTCCCCTTCTTCACTTAAAAAGAAAACAACCCTCCCATTTACACATTAGATGGCTTTGGTTATTTTAGTATCTGTAGTAAAGAATTAATTCTCTATGAGTATTTGCATACTGGGCACCTGTAGTGATCAGCTATACTGCAAGCCCTGTACTTTGAACTGCTCTGGAAGGCGCCTGTGCTTTGCTCTTCTGTGGCTGCCGCTCATGATACTTGCGGACTCCTAGGCCTGTATCTCTTCCTAAGCCCTGCTTCATCTTTATCAAAGATAAATCCCAACCAGCCAGCATACAGAGCTTTCATACCCAAAATATTTGAAGCAATCCTCATTTTCAGACAGTCAGTGCTCTAAATACGGAATTTGTTGTGGTTTCTCTCATTCTTCTGAATCACTGCCTCTAGATCTCTGCTACTACGATTTCAATTGCCTCTGCCGTGCCCCAGTCCCTTCAACTTAAGCTTTGCAAACAGCATTTCAAGGCTTGGTTGAGTAGGCTACTCAAGAGGTTGAAATTCTGTCAATGGAAATTATTGGTTCATTGCTCAGCATTTCCACATGTTATCAATAATAGCTCTTGTTTTGAAACAAAACTGTGAAGTAACACAGCCATTGTCTAATTTATAATAAGCTGTGGAAAATTTGTAATGAATTACACTGCAGCTGAAAAACAGAGATTATTAGAAGAATAGTATGCTTGATGGACTACTAGCGCATGCATTAGTCCTGAACACTTCAAACTTCCATGTATTTTGTTCCCAGTAAGTATTTTCTAAAGTCCCTGCATCAAGTAGGCAAATGTCAGTTTTATCATTTGGAGGGGGAAAAACTTAGGCTGAGAGGAATGGCCTCCAAACTTAGATTTCAAATTTCCAAGGGTACAACAAAGTGATGGCCAGTTTATAAACTATTGCAACTAACCATCCTTATTTCCCATAGTACCAAATTAAACAACAGTGATTTACATAGCTACATAGAGCATGCACTTTCTTTTGCCTGAGAGAATGTGTGCTGGGGGAAGTTGTATTTACATTCAATTAAGACAAAAATGTTTCAGGCTTACAGGTGGGTATTTTCATCTGGGTGGAGTTTACTGAGTTATTAAAATGTATGTGAAATTTTACTGTGTAGTGAGAATTCAGTTCTGTTCAACCAAAAAGAAAGGGTGCATGAAATTTTAGTATAGAATGTTTGCTTTATCTTTAAGGAACATTAAAATGGACATCAAATAATATAGTAATGTAGCGGGTTTAAAAAAATCAGCAAGGAGAAGCACGCGAATTTGTGTGACAACCAATTTCATAGCAAAAACTTTGCAAGAAAAAATTATGTATGGCCAATCCTGATAAGACATTGTGAATGTACATTTTCAGATGCAGTTCTCTTAGCATTCCAGCCTCCACTACAGCACTCTAAGAATAGTAAGCACAGTTCCAAGCATTCTCTATATAAAAGTGGAAAATATATAGGGCATGAATCAAAACTTTAGTATACAGAACCCACTGCAAAGTTAAGGACTTGACATTGAAAGGAATTTGTAAAATTCCCATCCCTTGCCCATCTCTCTGCTGACAAACTCTGTCTCACTGTCTGCCATTTCAGCTTGAAATGCGGTGTATATTGACTGTCTCTTTTTCAGCACTGGCAGACCTCAATGCACGAGCTGCTCAGCAGTGAGTAAAAGCATATAGGTAGCCACAGGGAAGCAGTCACTGACACCTACTCATCTTAAACTCATTTGTTGGGCACAGTGTTTGTAAATTTTAGCAAAGATGCTTTTAGCAGAGAGCGTTCAGTTCTGTGTCTGAGAAGTAACTGCTGACAATGGGCAGAAGAGAGAGAAGTAATGCACATAGCTGGGGGCAGGAAAGGCAGAAAAGATGGGCCCCGGACTTGCTAGGCTCATTTCTGATGGCAGCACGTCCTGAGCAGCTGCAGCATGTTTCAGCTGAGCTGTGGTCTGCTGGTATTCAGGGCTCCTTCCAGCAATGCCAGGCTGAGAGAAGTCGTGGCAAAATATTATCTCTGTGTGTAGCTGCTGTTTTCCCCCTGGAATAACAATCTAGCCTTGTTCTTGCACAAATTATTTCTCAAATCTTTTAAAGAACAGCCCTTTATAATGTGCATTTGCATGCACGTAGACAGAGTGATTTTGATGAGGGTTTTCACAAGCACTTATTTTAGAAGTAGGCTTAGTTATGACATTCTCTTTTGACATTCCTGGAGGCTTTATATTTGTAATCTTCACATAGTAATAACGTTCACTGTGGTAGGTAAAACGTAGCTATGATAATTACGCCTTACTAATGTTTGATGACAGGATGTTGTTTCTTTTTGTTTCCAAATAAAATTATGAGGAAAGAAAAGAAGAGAGGTACCCTGCTGCCAGAGAGGGAAAGCGTGGCTGGCATGACCTGGACTATCTGATGGCAAAGAGGCCAACCCGTGTCTGCTGCTTGTTTGTTGAGAATGTGATTTTTGTGCTGAACATGCTGTCAAGAGCCAGCTGAAAAAGAAGCAGTTCAGGGAGTCCCAATTTCTGTGGGAGCAGGCCCCCTATATCTGTAGAGCATGCAGTATGCAGACAGATGTGGGGATCCGTGACAGCATTGTTCTTTTTATGGTCTTCATATGCGTAGAAAAAGACATGGCAGAAACTAATTACTTTTCATTTAATGTCTGGGGCTTATAGGATCACAGAAGCAGAAAGTCTTAAAATCCCATGGATTGAAACAATCACTTCTTTATGATCTGCCCTTTTACACCAATACCATTTAGAGATTTTATATAAAAGTATATATATTCAGACCCCCACACACACCTTGCCCTTACAGAAATGGCATTTCATTTTATTGAAACGTAGATAAATGTGCAGGGGGAGAGTATTCCATTTTTTGAGGCCCTTCCTTAATACTATTAAATAACAGTGTAATTAAAGGCTCCAGCAATTTGCCATTTCTTTTCACATAGAATTACTTCAGATGTCTGGCATACACACTCACCCTGTTGTTCAAAGCCATTACAGTCCATACAGTCAATAATCTGCAAATTAAAAATTCAATAAGTAGACGCATTAAAAATTGCATGGTTCCAATTCAGTCCATACTCCAAATTCAGTCTGCTCAGTACTGGAAAGAGGTTTCTGAGAAGCAGAAGATTGTGACACAGTTTCAGGATACCTCAAACCATCCTCAGTGCACGCCTAACCACATTATAGTAGCAGAACAAGGGCTCGCTTGCAGGCTGTATTGAATCTATAGCTATTCTATAAATAGATAATATAATAAATGGGCATAAATGGAGATTTCTGTCATAAAACCAAGCTATCCAAGTAGCTTGGCATGCTGGTAAGATTGGTGCTGAACCAATGTCTGTGCATAAACTTAAAGGGAAGTGCACATCTTATTGAATTATCAACAGCCCAACCTACATGTTCCTAAAATGGGCTTCCCTTCTAAGCGTGCTGCAGCTCAGCCCCTGTGATTTTGGTCAGGAAGCAGTGTGGCTAAAAGCCGTCTATTCTGAGAAGGACTGTATGGAAATTGCTGAAGGAGACTGAAGTTAAATTTAAATCTCCTTAGAATCATTTCTTCTTCTTCTTTTTTTAATTCCTGGCTAGGAACTAGATAATATTCCTTAGCTACACTTTTGGGGCTCCTTGTCGTGCCCAGTGTTTGGAAGACAGTTCTGTGGCCATGAGTTGCATGCCCCTTTTAAAAGGGAATTTAAAGCTGGCTAGAAGACCTCTCCCCAAAATAGAAGGCCTCATTTGCAAAAGGCCTTCTGCCTTTGCTCGGGTTCCTGTTTTACCCACCAGAAATGTTATTTTCCACAGCTTTATCCATCCCCACCTTTTTCCCTGGTGCGAAAGGAGCTCCTTCGTTGCAGCAATCGTGTCTCTCTTGAATCGCTGTCAGTCTCTGCCTTTTACGCAGGAGATGCCGTCAGACTGCACAGCATGCTTGGGAAGATGTAAAGCCCCAGATGGCTGTGCCCAGCACAGGCTTGACTTAACAGCAAAGTTAAAAAAAACACCAGAGAGACCAGCTGACATTAGTTTTAATCATGAATGATCAATGCAAAAATATTTTAGACCTTTACTCACACATGATATTAAGGGCAGTTTTATCTCTAATTCTGACTGATCAGTGCAGTGTTACACAAATGCTTTAAATGTCTCTTTCTTTCATCTCTGGTGAAACATTTATAGGGTGATTTTTTTTTCCCCTCTCCATTGTGGTAAAAGGCAGAAAGACAGTGAAACAGGAAACTCCTCCTAGGGCCAGGATTTAGGGGCAAGGCAGTCCCAGGGCCAGTGCCGTAGGGCCCGTGCACCCTGTGCCCGGAGGGGCAGGCACCTGTCTCCTACGTGTACTCTACTGAGGATACACACAAGAGTGGGCGAGGAATTTTTTGGAGGGTAGGGGAAAGGATAGGGATGATGAATTCTAGCTCTGGTAGGTTTGAACCTGAGCCAACTCGATCTTTTAGAGGCTAATAGGTGTCAGATGTGATATGGCTGCACGGCTGCATGGAGCACCGGTGGTACTGGGTTCCTCTCCCAAGTGCATTTAGCCAAGTTTAGCCTGTTTATTCTGATAATTAGAATCTAGTTTTCTATTTAATATTTACTAATAGTACCATGCACTTATAGGGCCTTCCTTCCAAGCACTTGACAAACGTTAATGGAATAAGCCTCATAGCACTCTGGGGAGGGAAGTGAATATCATTTTGTTTATCATGCTGAAATAGTAAGATGATGTAATTGTACCTCCCTGTGTTTATTTATTTCTCTTCTCCCATTATCTGTCTGATAAAAACTGCTAACTAGCAAAAAATCTATTGTTTTAGAAATCCTTCTGGTAGCTTAACTATTATATAAGATTAGTAACCAATTTAGACAGGAGCATAATTAGCATAAAAGCTTCCAGTAACTCCCTGTGATGAATGTGACTGCATTTGGATATTCACTTGTAGGACATGAACGTGAATAATAAAAAGTGTTACCCTATACAGAGTGCAGCAGTGTCTGTGAATGGAAAAAGGCTTAACCAGGACTTTCTGACCTTTCCTGAGACGAACAATTTTTGAGCAGAGGCAGAGCCACGTGGAGGGCTGGTTGAGTGGGGCCCCAAGTGAACATGGTGTTTTCCAGCTTTCCAAGCCAATGCTGCATGGCCCGGGACGAGGTGCCGCAGGAGATGGGAACAGCCCAGAGAGATCAGGTGTTGGGTAGAGGATGCGGAGGGCACCAAAATGTCACGCTGTGCTTCTCATGAAGAGGGTAAGGACAGAATAATGAGAAGGTTGTATGTGCAGTGGCAGTGGGGAGGAATCTGTCAGGCCCTACTAAAATGTAGTCAGCATTAGGAATAAGCCACAGAATTACTGGAAAAAAGCATCAAGAAGTGACTTGCATGGGTGATGCATGTTTTTGATGCGAGTTGGGGCAGATAAAGAAAAACTGCAAGCTTTTCCCCATTATAGATACATGCTGGGCTTTCGTTAGAGGTTGGAAGTACTTCTCATACCCATTAAGTCTGTCATCTGCCTGTAGGACTGACCACGCAATTTCTGGAATTCAAATTGGACCTTATGTAATAAAAAAAACATATTTGCTATTTTATGTCAGCCCAGTGACAGGACTTTATTAACCCTAATTTGAAAGTAATGCACTAATGGGACTATTTGGCAGATGCAGTTTTGCAATGTGAAAGCTAGTAGGAATTTTGGGGAAAAAAAAACAATCCAGGAAGATGCCTGGACTTGTTTTCCCGTTCCAGCCTGGAATGCATTCTGATATGGCACAACAGCTGAAATGTATAAGGGAAACACATTTTACTTATTCTGGCTTAGACAAGCAGTAGCAATTTGGCAAATGGGCACACCATTCAAATTCTGGTGCCTTTTATATGGCCAGGTGTCCACTCACTTGCCTGCCTCATTCTATGTCAAAAAAAGGAGCTTCTCCCTCATAGAGTTCATTCTGAATGACCATATGGTGTATAATACCTCCCCTTCAATCAAGGCAAGAACATTTGCATTTACTCTCTGATCAGACAGTGAAGGAAGACTTCTTCCCATTGAAAAGAATCCTGTTTTTCTTCCAGTAACTCGGCCAAACAGATACTGCCAATATTGTACCATGTGGTACAGCAATTTTGTGTTTTGGACAAATGTCTGCAACAGACTGGTTAGGTATATTCTCATTAGAATTGCTGAGGTTTCTGCACAACCCCCTGTGCATCGAGATAAAAATACCTTTAGGTTTGCATCTCAGCAGAAATACCAGCTATTTTTTAAGACATATTTTTAAATATCCATGTATGAATGAAAGTGTTGCAATAGAACATTAGAGAGAAAAGCATATTCTGTCTCTCCTTCTCTTTGTCTCTTTGTTATAAATTACTTTATTTGCTTCAGAGGGGAAAGCCCAGCATGCTGGACTATCTGTTAATTACAGGGATTGTGCTTAAACTGCTGCATTCAAGATTTAACTTTGAACCAGAAATATATGTATATTTTCACACGTTAGAAATATATCACCATTCTTAAAAATATCATTATGGAATTCAAACTAAATCACCTTGATATTTTGATCCATTTTTAACAGTGCATGTGCAATATTTGTTAAAACTCTTGAACTTCAGTAGGAACTGGCTAAGGCTTTACATGAAGCAACATAAAGGATTTCTGTTTTACCTGCACCCGTTTTTATATTATTATTAAAATAAAAACTGTTAACCTAGGACATGCTTTAAAATATCTCCCCTGAACATTAAAAAATGCTGAGTATAATTTAGTTTGATATTTTTATGCCATCGTAAGTAATTTTTTATTCATTGTAAAACATTTCTAGTTGTGTAAATCAGTTTTGTTTAGTATTCATTGCAGATAAGACATGTATCTCCAAAGGATTTCAAGTGTAAAAAAATTAGCAATTCTTAATAGAAACATAAATGTTATCTAGTATTTAGATACAATTAAAAAATATCAGTAGAAAATCCTACCTTGGCTTTGTTTCCCATTTCCGATAATATATGACAAGCACAGCCTAATAAATTTAACAGTTTGAAGTTGATTTATGCTGAACCTTTGTGGTATGAACATTCTTGCTTTATAATTACAATCAAAAGGAGCGTAACCTTTCCCTAATCTATGGAAAAGAGAGATGTGATGTTTCAGGAAAAATCATATGTCACCATTTTTACTTTTCCCCCCCTCTCCTGTTAGCCATGCTCCCATTTCTTCAGCTAACACTGATACACAGTGACACATAGTGAAAGTAGCAAGACTGCAGCAAAACTCTGTGCTTCTGGCTCCTTGTTGGGAATACGAGGTGTGTGCTTTTGGCGCATTACCTCAGTACTGAATTAGCAGAAGGATGCATGCAGACTTCTGGGGTCTTTCCTAGTACAAAAATAATAAAACTCTCCTAGCCCCTGCTTTAAAATACTGAAGCAGACAAATAAGGCTTGATCTTAAAATACCTTGCGCAGCACTGGCATCGTATCTTTTTTCCTTTTCCCAGACCATTTTCAACATGATAATTCTCACGATGAAAAATGAAGAATATTAACAAAAGGGGTTTTTACATTGCATTTTATTTGTGAAAACTACAAAATAAATCCTGTTGTTTTAAACTGGTTTTGATGTTAAATAAACATCAGCTCTAAAGGTTCTTTTCCCTAGATCTGTGGTTTGCAGTTCCTTTAAATTCACATTAATATAGTTAGAAAGGTTGACACTTAAATCTCTGAGCAACCTACCTACAGCTGTGCTATTTAAAGGGCAGATCCTTGCCTCTTCCCGCCTGGCTGTGAGCTGGGGAGACCTGCCCAAGTGGAGCTGCTGTATGGGATGAGGAAACAAAAGCTGGTCAGGAAATAGTTTGGGGTTGTTATTCTGTCTCCTGCTTATGCAAAAAAAAAGAAAAAAAAAGAAGAAAAAAAAAAGAAAAGTCTTCTTTTTAATACTCCCAAGTCCTGAAAATCAGAATGTGGGCAAGCTATTCCTCTCAACAGCTAATGGGCTTTTTGCCTTTCCGTGGCAATACACCTACTTCCTCTCCCAAAGTTACTGAAAAACATCAGGTACCAAACAATGAAGGGAGGGGCTTTTGGAGGATAATGGTTTTTTCAGGGAAAATGTGGAAATTAGAGCTAAAAAGAGAGCTTTCTCATCTGGTCAATAAGCCTATTTGTACAAAACAATCATTTTCCATCAGTGTGTATTTTTTGCCTGACTTTAATGAAAACCATTGGTTCTCTAAGAGATGCCCATCTCAGTATTGGAGAGCAGCTGCAGCTTCCAGTTGATGTTAAAAGAGATCTTTTCTTTATCTCACCTGGGTGCTAGATAAAGTCCTGGAAATGCATATTGATGCCTCACCCTCCTCTCCCACATCCCCTCTGCGGTTCAGGAGCCCCTGCGGCGATAGACTTTGCACCATACATAAGGGCTCAAATCCAGAAGAGCATTTAATTCAAGTGTGTGAATAATCCTATTGAAGTAATTTAAAGTAATCATATGCTTAAAGTTAAGTGTGTGCTTAAAAGCTTTGCTGCACTGGGGCATAGCCTACCCCTGCTCTGCCACAACAAAGTAAGATCTATGGCCAAGAGATCTCCTGCATCAAGGAAGGATTGCCTCCAATATCTTTTGAACTTGAATTTGATCAGCATAATTATATACAGTAGCTACTGGTATTTCCTACTGCATTAGTTACCCAAAATACTGAAAACAAGATTCTCAAGAGGCTAAAATGTATAAACTGGGAAAGGCATATTAACTGAAAATTTCAAATATGACACAGTTATTAAAAAAGTAGTTATAGAAATTATTAATGGCAAAAACAGATATATTTTGTGTTTATATAAGCATATGCCTGGGACTAGCCTATTAGCAAAACTGCAGTACACAGGAACAGTGAAAATGCCTGTGCATTACTAAACTGCCAGAGTGGAAAAATTAAACATGGTTTTTTCTCTGTCCACATACAGTATAGTTGTTTGTTATAAAGACTATCCTTTCTGTATTGTAGTGTCAGTATGTTCCTTGGTTTTGATCTTGATTTTTGAGAAAGCAAATGTCTTGGCTGCATTCTAATAGATGATATTATCAAATACGTAATGTATTTCACACTTACTTAGCTGATAAATTGGTATGGGTTTCCCTTGCTTTGCTACAGTGCTGACGATGCTTCAGAAATTGTAATATAAAGGGACTTTCTATCTTTTTATAGTTTTTGATATTTAAGACCATTATCAAAACCTGTTTTTAAATGAATGTATGAATGTTAGGAGCATACGTGATAATACACCTCTATCCATCCATCTATTTATCTCTCAGTGCATCTATCTTCCTTGTACTGCAAGAGAAATATACTGTCTTATACCACTATTTATGAACCATAGTTTATATTTTTGAAATACTATTATTTGACTGTTTAATTCAGTTTTAACTGTCCATTCAATTTCGAAGTATAAGTGAGTATTGGACATTCTGTCTACTGAATTTCTTACTAGGTGGATGTTGTGGTATATGCTGAGTATATTTATGGTTTAAAAGAATGATGATTCAGCAAACTTACTGCATAATAATCCTTACTTCATTGTTATACTGTAAGTGGTTAAAGCCAAGTGTACATGAAATATAATGTGTTCCTCCTGTTTTGTAGCTTAGTAATACATTATATTGGTGAGCTACCGAGACATTTATTCCAAAGGAAGTGCAGAGAGTGATTTAGAAATGCCAATAACAATAATGCAATTACAGCTGCAAAACATCTTAGTTGACCAAACAAATCTTTTCTAAATGCACCTGGAATATTTCTTTAACACATTTAATTAAGTATATATTCAGCATATTTAGTTTAGGACCCAGTTAAGCACCAAAAGCATAGAGGTATAAAATACAGTCCTTGCCTTCCAGGCACTCCTGCTTAAATTCAGCAACAGTTGTGTTCGGAACTGTAATAGTGTTACAAAGATTAGAAAGACAATACAGGCGCAAGAGGCCATACTGCAAGCTGGCACTGGTATCTACAGTAATTATAGCAATCATTCAGATGTTCTTGTAGTCGATACAGCTGAACTTTATACAGGTTGCAGCTCTTAATTTATTAATGCAATATTTTTTCTTTATGAATTTCTCAAGTCAATCTCTTACATGCATGCAATTGGTTGTGTTAGATTCTTTTCAGCTTTATAGGAACAGATCTTAGTACAGTATTTACAGCCATCTTTTAGTCTCTGGTTTGTATATCAAGGTGTCAAGATGTCTCAGAGCCAAGCAGCAGAACACATGCAGTGAAAGTGACAGTGACATGAAGTTACATTGCTCCAAACAGTAAATCTCGATGCTGAGAAAGCATAAGAAATTGTCAATAAGGTCTAAACAGAAGGGCATTTTGACCTACAGCATAATACTAGATTAATGACTGGCTGATGCTAACTGTCCCTGTTTCCAGCGGTTGATAAAAAGCTCCTGCTGCTGTTTGTCGAGATCCTGCCCTATGCTACGTGGCGCTCTGTAGGAGGGAGCAAGGAGTAAAGCTCAGATGTCTACGAGGCAGCGGTGCAGGCCTGCTGCTTCTCGTTGTGATGGGCCAAGGACACCATCCAGCTTCCCTTGTAGCTGGGAGCTGCGGGCCTGTGGTGATGTGGTTTGCCAGCTCCTAGGCAATGTTCATATGTTCCTACCAGTACTCTCCTGGGCATTTTCACGCATGCCAGGAAATCACTTGTCTCCTGCTGTAAAGTGAAGTAGCGCTGCGTGCTCCTCACTCAATGTCTCTCTGGCTGCTCCCACTCACGGGTCTGTGCTGCAGTAGAACAGCTCCATGAACATGGAGCTTTCCACAGCTTCGACATAGCTGTGGCTGTTAAACCTATTGGCTTTCTCCTGCGGCCCTTGATCTGGTGTAAAACTTTATGTCGGGGTTATAGAAACTACGTGCCTTTGTGGTAGCACCTTCTGAAGTACCTTCCAGTACTGGTGCTTGAGTTTGTGAGGGCACGCGAGGACTGCGCCTGGTGTAGCGAACAGCAATGCAGCTCTGCCAGTCAGTCCTAGAACCATATCCTGCAATGATGTCCTAGATAAGTATCATAATTTATGTGTATTTTCAGGATGGGCATATGGTACATTTCTCTGAGAGATTTTTTCATTGCTGACTGATGGTTCCTGTTACAGCAGCATGTCCTTAAACTCCAGTATAGGCTTGAGGTTTAGATTAGGCAAACAACAGGAAAAATGCTAAAAGGAGAAATCTCTGAATGTCTCGTAAAGGATTTCTTGCCCTTGAAAAAATTGATAGGCTGCCATTTAACCTTGTGGCACCTCTTCAAGCTGTCCATCATACCCTGAACATTTGAGACTTGTGAAGTATGATATGGAGTAACAAAATGGTATCTGCTTATTTAAAATGGTGAGTACTAGATTAATCTCTTGAAGTATGTTGATAACAGATGGAATAAAAGATCACATGGCACAGTTTAAATAGACTAAGGTTAACCCCAATGTCCTGGTCAGTGTCCCTTTGCTTGTTTAGTGCCATTGCTAATTAACTGGCACGAGCGTTTGTAGCCTTATGCGGGCTGTTACTGAGAGCCGGCTGGCTGTTGGCACACCTTGATGCAATCTCTACCTGTGCGGCAGCGCTGCACTCCGTTGCGTTTTGGTCTGTGCTGTGCACCCTCAGCAATGGGGGAGGCGGCGGAGACTGCTGCAGAAGCTGTCCTATTTCCTTCATTTCCTATGGGTTTCTGTGTCTGCTTGTAAATGGGAGGTTCCTCTGGCTCACCAGAAAGTTAGTGAGCTGCCTTGCTTTCGGGCTGCATGCCCACTTGTGTCTGCCAGCAGCAGAACTGGTCAGATCGAGCTGACTTTGGTACACTAACAGGTTACAGCCGCTGCCATGGAGGTGCTAGCTTTTCCCCAGTATGCCTGCACTCTTTATACTTCTTGCGGGTGTTTATCGTGGCTTGAAGGAAGAATCGTGGTACAGGACCCTTCCTTTGTTCTGAAAAGGAGGATGGTATTTCATGGGAAATGGTCTGGTGGTACTGAGAGTCTTAAAAATGTGTTACAGTAATGCAGCAGTGGTTTAATTTCAGTAAGTTACATAGGAAACCTTTTCCTCTGAAGTTACATTTAAGTTCAGGGTAAACAGATTTTTTTCCTTGAATCTTCTTAGTATAGGAAAAATATACTGTGCAATATGGTATTCTAGCTTCTGGTCTTCTTTTGGCTCTATGCTTGTATTTTTATATATTTATACCTTTATTTGATGCCAGTAAGTACCAAGTACATTTATGCTTCTATGCATCTAACAATAACAGCAACATCCTGTAATATGTTCTGTGTCTCTTCTGCTTATGCTATTCCCATGGCATGTTTGGTGGTGAGACCCCACCAAGAATACTATGTTCAATTCTGGTCATCCATATGCACCAGAGACAAATTCAGTTTGGAACAGGTGCAGAGTGGCTAGCAAGAAGATCAGAGGAATGGAGAGCCTGTCTTATGAGGGGAGACTTAAAGAGCTTGGCTTGGGTAGCCTAGCAAAACAAAGGCAGAGAGGGGATATGATTGCTGGCTATAAATACATCAGAGGGATAAACACCAGGGAGGGAAAGTACTATTTAAGCTACAAGACAGGGTTGACACAAGAACAAATAGGTATAAACTAGCCAGGAGTACATGTAGGCTGAAACTTAGAAGAAATTCTGGCCGTGAAAAGAGTGCGGTTCTGGAACAGCCTTCAACCGAGAGGAGCAGGAGAAAAAAGTCTTACGGAGGAGAGCGATCAGTTTATACAAGGGACGGCACCACATTGTCGCCTGTGACACCAGGGGCTGGGATTTGACGGCTGAGAAGATCATTTCCATTCCTGAGTCCCTGTAGTCTTATTTAGTGCAAGGTTTGTCTTGTATGATATGCTGGCAGGGCTCCTTTCCCCCTCTTCCATCTAAAAGGGGTAGATAGCAGGCTGAGACTTGCTTTTCTCTCTGAGCATCTGAGATTAGAATCAGGACTTAAAAGAAAATCCAGGAATAAATAACACTGTGATCTTTCAGAGGACATTTTATTTTCAGCTATATTTCCTTCCTCACATGTGCATGATGCAGTGAGATTTTGCTCCTTTGTACGCCAGTGTTAATTTTTCTGTCACCTTTTTGGCATGCAAAATTAGGAGAGAGATTGTCCTAGCATTAAACTAGAGACCCAGGGACTGGGAAATACTCCTGCTCTCTACGTGTAGCAGTACAAGGCTATTCTTCAACCTGAAGGGACTATCGAAGGCAACACATTATTTTGGCAATTGTTGCAGTGAACGCTGCATCGTCTGGCAAGAGGCTCAGCTTGATGTGGACAAAAAGTGAATTTCTCCTTTGTGCCTCCATCCTCGGCTCCCTCATGATGAAAATAGAACCTGCTTTAATCTTCCTGAGGCTGACGGAAAGATATCTTGCAGACTGCAAGTCAGCAGTTGCCCACACAATTGTTGGGCAAAATCTATTTTTAAAAGTCCATAAATTCCACAACTAGACAAACTGGGATCTAACAAAAAAATATAGTCACTAATGTACTGGGCTTTTAAAGAAAGACAATGCGTTCCCCTCTCCTCCTCCTCGCTTCGGGAAAACCTGCATATTTTAAAATGTAAATGCAAGGTGCCTCTGAAGAGAACGGAGTCACAGTGGGCCAGCTGGGGCCACTCGGCTCTTGCAGAGACCGTGCTGCGGTGCCGTGGGGGGCCGCGCCGCGCCGGCCCCCGGGACTGCCGGGCCGCGGGGAGCCCTGCAGCAACGCCGCCGCGCAGCACACGCAGCGAGCTGCTCGGCAGCTGCGTCAGCAGCGCTGCAAACACCAACTCCGAAATTGGGCTCAGCCGCTTTTCGGTTTTCTTCCCCCTGCGCCTACCCTTCCTTCCCCTGCTCGGTGGAGTGAGCGGTCTGCGAAGCCTTTGCTGACTGTGGAGTCAGCCCTGTAATTTTTTCCATTTATTAAAGCTATGGACTCAGAATGAGTTAAAATTGCCTGTCCCTACCACTGTTTAAAAAATCTTAAAGATGTAAGAACACATTGTACACATGAGTCACCTACACTAAGTACCCTTTAAAAATATAGCCCTGGGCTTTGATGCACAGGCTTGTATTATTTTTTCTATATTTTAAATCATTCATAAGTGGTTTTCAGGCTGACCTGCTGGTCTTTTATGCAGAAAATTGTACAGATTACCTGAAGTGAATCTGTAGTGCAGAAGTTTATTTAACTGTGTAGCTTTACATTTAAGCATTTCATATGTGAAAGGGTTATTTGTGCATGAATGAACATGCACTCCAAACATAAATTGTTTATGTAAATACTCCAATCTTTCTGTAAATCTTTAGTGAGGAAACCTCCTTTTTTGAATTAAACAACCTCCCAAAATTAAAACCAACAACCCCAAATGAGAAGTGATTATGACAGAATTATGGTTTTCAACTTGTATTATTATATGTGCCTACATTTAGATTCCCAAAGGGACCAATTTACTAATATTAAGTATTCTTGTGCTAAATGGGATGTGGTAAAGAGAGAACTGCACATCTTAAAAAAAAAAAAAAAAACCTTTAGAGTTGAATTTCAAATGACGAATAGTAGCACTGGAGTTCCAAACGAGCGGGACTTTCTCCTAAACCTCTTATAATTAGGAATTATCATAAGGCAAAATATCTGCATTAATTTGCCAAAGGCAGAATAAAAATTGGTGTATTGCAGTACTCACAAACTTATTCTGGTGGTGCTGCAATGCACAAAACTTCTAATAAATTGGGAATAACTGATGAATTTGACAACAGGCAATTAATGCTAATCTTTCCCTTTGCAGGGGCACATTTTGTGCTGGAGCTCTAACAGCGAAATTACTAGCTCCTACTTTGCCTTCAGTCATGCTGCATGCAGCATGCTGTAGTATATTGTAGAAATCTGTAAAATGCCTCCTCAGAAAAATGCTTGTGGCTCACAAATGGCAAGAAGCTCCATTTGGGGATAATCCTGTAGATACCAGAGTAAGGCTGCTTGGCTGCCTCTGCTGTTCCCATTGTAACTAGTTGTCTTCAGCAATGAGAAGATGCTTTTGGAGTAGATTGCATTGTATCCTTGAGCAACTCGTTCTTGTGAGCCTGAAATTTGGATGGATGTGATTCACTCACTAACGAAAAGAGCTAAACACTTACCAAAGCAAAAGGCAGTTTTTTATACAGCTATTTTTCCTGATTTTTCTTTAAATGTAATTAAAATCATGTTAAGCTGTACTAATAGAAAAAATATTTATAATTTCTTGTTGTTAAAATGGTGTCCAGTTAGCAGTCTCTCTACTGCACACCCAGTGCATTTAATATAACATGGGACACATTCAGAGTATTTGTAAAAGTCTCTAGGTGCAGAGCTGACACGTATCATGACCATAAATAGCTTAATGTGTGTATATGCATTGTGAGTGAGGATTTAATTTTTAAAAGTCCCTATTGTTCCTATTTTTAATTTCTGAGCTCTTTTATATTGGAATAGACCGAGGCACATGGAACACTATAACAATATCTAGGCATTGAGTACAGTATTTGTAACTCAGATTTAATTTCTATTGCCAGTTTGTTCAGTTGGCAGAAGAAAAGGTATCTGTACATAAGAATATCACTTTCTTTCTCTCCTCTCCTCTCCTCTGCTCTGCTCTGCTCTGCTCTCCTCTGCTCTCCTCTGCTCTCCTCTCCTCTCTTTTCTCTTCCTTCCTTCCTTTTTCCTTTTCTCTCCTTTTGTCTCCTTTTCTCCTTTCTTTCTTTCTCTCTATTCCAGCATTGTGAATGGAGTAGAATTGTTTGAGATATTGTCAAAGTATTTAGAAAATTAGTATTTAGAATATACTATTGTTGCAGTATTTAGAAAAAAAATCATTACCAGGTCACATTTTTCTTTGTATACATGTAGATATAACTGCATAAAGATGTACAGCTCCGTGTGTGTTAAGCCATATGTGCTGAATGACAAAGCATGGTTGCTTCCTCACCAGTGAGATGGAGGATTACCGTAAGAGAATGGCCTAATTGTTAGGAGAGGAGGTTAAGGAGCTGGTTTAGCATTACTTCCATGCTCTATCTTGAAACTAATTTTGAAACTAATCATAGTGCTTGCTTTTACTATTCCTTTCCTTACTCATTGATCTAGCTACATATACTTATATGTAGCTATAAATATACTTATATTATTTATAAGTATATATAAATTTTTACATCTATTTATTATTTTCCTATCATGGAACATCTCCACCAAAACGCCAAGCAACAGTAGTCCCCCTGCATTATATAGGAATGTCAGTATGGCCTGGTGAAAACTGTGTTTTGCTTTCATCTCATATTTGTTTCTGTAACTTTATGTGCCACTGTAAAGCACTTGCTTGTGTTGTTTTGTCTTGCCTGTCTGACGTGAATATGATTCAAATCTTGCTCTGCTGCTATCAGCCAGTGGGCACTGGCCTCCAAACCATCCTCCTGTGCTGGCCTAAACAGCTGAGCTGGGCCTGGAGGATCTTGGTACGCACAGTGGTAAGAGGAAATTGCCTGTAACAGGCTGGAAAGAAATAAAAAGTCTAGATGAGATTTCAAATGAAGTTGCTTGTTTTCTGGAATGCTTCCATGTTTATGAATATATAGGTACAAGTTCTCATGTGCCTACGTATGCACACATACCCTGTGGCATATATAGGTAATTTCCAGTGTGTTCAACACACAGTGGTATATCCACAGGTCTCAGCCCACGTCCTGTTGGATTCTGATGTGCAAAGTCCGGTGGTGAGCTCTGCACAGAGCCATACCAGTTTCTGTTGGGAAGCCAGAACTGGCACATAGGAAGGAACCTACTTTAACCCCAAGTAGTCCCTAGAGCACAAGCCTTTGGAGGAATATTCTAGGCAGGAGTTTTTCACTGAGGAAATACAAAGATTTTAAAGGTGTAAGAGGCAGACATAGTCCATTAGATCTCCCCAGATGAGTAGTTCACTCACTAAAGTGACTGAGGGAGAGAATGGAGATTTCTCTAGCAAATCAGAGTTTCTCTGCCAGCAACAAAGTCCCATATGGGAGCATCAGCTGCACTCCCAGGCAAGACTGGAATCCTGTGGCTGCTGGAGAGAGAGTGCTAGTTCCAGCCTTAAGATTGCTGAAACTCCCCACAGGGCTTTCCAACCAAGAATAAATCTGTTATTCCCTGACACAAACTGCTGAAGCTGGGTCTTCCCCATCTGCACAGTGCCCCTTTTTCCCCTGAACAGAAATAAGGCATCTCTTGCCTTTCAGAACTCTATGAACTATGGTTCAAAAAAGAATTTTCCATTGGGTTAGGTTCTGGGTGTTTTGTACATTCTTTTTACCATACTTTGTCCTACAGAATTGCTTAGGATTTCAGGGACATTTCTTCCATCTGGACTTTGTATACATATAGTAGGGTCCAGAATTGTTTGTTGAGTTTTCCCCCACAATGTTACTTCACAATTGTTAGCACGCTATCACTTGTACTGCATCTTAAAAATCACTGCAGTGCTCGCTGTGAAGGTGCCCCATAGAAGTTGATACTGCAATTTTTAAGGAGCAAAGATCATTACATTTTTAAATGTTCATTTAGGATTCTGATTTAAAGCCAGAAAAAAACAAGAGAATCCAAGTTAAAGCAGGAATAGTTCCATGCTAGAATAGCTGCAAACAGTAAATCATACATTTAGTTACGTTTGATTGAGAGCGTTTATTGCTCATGTGAGCAAAATGTCTAGCCCGAGCCACTGTACGGGTGGTTATTGCACAAGCATACCACCCGCAGCCATGCCAGGACACCCAAACCCCCTGATACCGCAGCACTCGCTGTCTTGAATAGGAATTGGAGGTCATGCCAGATTGTGTTGCAGTGCAGTGAAGTGGACTAGAAAGAGGCCACCCACCTCATTTGCACTTGTGACTTACAGTACTCAGTGTTTGAATGTCAGTCTGCGGTGATAAAAGGCTAATTTACTAACCCCCAATGCTGTGTGCACCCCCTTCCTGCACATGTAGTGGAGATCATAAAGTCTGTAAGATTACCCACTGCACCGAAGCCTCCAATGGCCTGCGCCTTAATGTTATTTTTACATCATTTTTTTATATTTAATCTTGTATGCTCCAGTTGAGCTACATTAATGGATTAGAATACAGTATGATCTTAAGAGAATTCCACTACAATAGATAGATAGTTGGATGGACAGACAGACAGATGCAAGTTTAAAGCACAAGAGGATTTGCATATTTAGTTCTGCTTTACAGCCTCCTTTAGAGAGTGGGATTAATGATCTGCTAAATTATCACAGTTGAGTCTTCAGCATTAGTGTGAATTCGTATCCTGCTAGAGCTAGTTTTACAACTTTTCCAGAGACATGTACAAATCTTACTGGGAGGAGGGGGGATCTGGTTGCTGATAAAGCAGCTGGTGACTAAAGGAGAAAGGAGAAAGATCAGAAAACAGTCTCTTTCCTGGCAGGTCTAAGAGCCTTTCCATCATCCAGTGCATGCATTTACAACGTGAGAAGGAAGAGTGTTCTCCAAGGACTGTTTGCTTTTTGAGTACCCAAGATGCTATGTTAAGCAATTACTGAGAGTTGGCTTAGAGAAATGTCTTCCGAAAACATTTATTTGGAAAGGGAAAACAAGCTCTTTTAAGCATGTGAACTCAAGATGCCTAACACTTTTGGTTCCTGTTTATAAAATAGTGTGCTTGAGCAAGGTATTCTGCAGTGGGCTCAGCTCTGAACCAGAGGATCTGGCACAAATGCCATTACTGACTGAGCCCACACCAGCCTCATAAACTTCCCTTTGATCTAGCCATTAAAGGAAAGAACATTACTTGGCGTATTTCTTGGTTACGCATATTGCATTCTTTGGTCCCATTAAATAATAATGAATAATAAATGGCATAGTTTTCAATGTAATTCTGCACAGCTCAGTAAGAGAAGAGGACTAACATACCTTCAGCCTCTCACAGAGCGAGATGTGAGTGGATCCCAGAGCCCTGTCTAAGGTCAGAAGTCTTACGAAACCAGGGAGTGGTTTCCAGCCATTCAAATATTATGTAATGCCCATGTTGAAACATGTCAGTGGAAGAGGAAAACCACTCAGACAGCAGTTAGGTAGGCAAAAAGGTGCTGCCTCCTAAGGTGACACTAAATAGTGTCCTCACAGTATCCAGATTATGCACCAGAGCTGATTCTTCATAAGAACAATGCAGGAACTGAGACTGCCCAATTTTGGGAACCAAATATATGTTCCTAGATTTATCCCACCTAATTCAAGGACTTAAATTAGGAGCACAGTTGCTTTAGGTTCCCTCTGCAGTCAAAAGAAAGGTACAGACACTTCAATAAAGACATTTATGTTTTAACTGAACCCAGAAGTGCCTATTTCTGTCCACTGACTCTAGGCAACACAGCTTCTTAAAGTAAGTCTTAGTGTGTGCACCTCGTTCCTGTTTTAATTTAGTATTAATACCCAAAACAGGTATTAATATAATATCCAAGAGACCTACAGGTGCCAGAGAAGGAATATCTTTCTGTTGTGCAATTTTTTTGTCTTTGCTGTGAGTGCCATGCTGAGTGATTGAGAGCCCAGTGATCATTCTTGGCAAGCCAGGGCCTGATCCAGCTGCTCCTGAACACAGAAGGCATCTCCATGGTCTTCAGTAGGAGCTGGACTAGGTCTGGATGAGCAGCCTGTGCAGCCTGCCCGACCTAACTGCTGGCAAACAAGTCCCAAACACTTTGCCCCTTTTTCCCCTTTATTTGCATACCCTAATTTTATTGAGCTTGATTGACACCATGCTTTTTGGCTTAACTGGGTGCTAATATGGAGGAACCATTAGGTGCAGAATGCCAGTTTAAAATTAGATGGATTAACATTAGCCAGACACTTCTTAGCAGTGAGATTCAAAATCCAAATCTCTTCCTCAGGGTGCAAAACTTCGTGTTTTAAGAGGTACAGATGGGGTGCACGGCAGTTTGTAAGGACAGAAGTAATTCAGGAGAAAGAACAAAATAAATTTTTTCATTATTTTTCCATTTTCTTTTAGCTTCTCTGTAATACCGTCTTTTTCTTTCAAATTGTTTGCCTTCATTCCATTCCTTTTCACTTGGTTTCTTTGAATTCCCTTCCTTCACAATATTCCCTTTCTACATTTCCTTTTCTTGCCCTCTGTCCAAGATAATACTCTGCATTAGCCTTGCACCTTGCACAGCTCTTCTTCTCATTTCTTATCCTGTCCAAATGTCCCCTTTCCTTCTCTGGAGAGATGCTCTGCACAGCGCTGCCAAGCTTGTGGCTGTCTGAAGTTGCCAGTATTGTCAAGTCGCACCTTGGTGGAGCCTGAATGAAGAGCCATAGGACACGAGCAACCTCAGACCCCTGGAACGCTGTCAAGACAACAAGATACCTGTCAAGAAGGATGTCTTCACAGTTATTGTAGCTCTGCAATAGATTTTCCTTCAACTCTTGTTTAAAAAGGGTATTTTTACCATTTCCCTGATTTGCTCAGCACCTTGTGCTTGGTGTTTTTAATTATTCGTATTTATTTAGCATCCTGGAACCCCAGGACGCCATCATGCTGGAAACTTTACACCCACAAACTGAAGAGACGGCTCCACCTCCTGAAAAATGGAGTGGGAGACAAGTCAGCTGCACAGGAGATCACATTCACTCCCCCTTGGCTGGCCGGGCCTACAAGCACCGCCTGTGAGCTGTGGTTGACCAGATACAAAGGCGGTTGCTCACTGACGGCTGGGACTGGCCGTGGGGCATCTTAGGGGTGGGTTCAGAGTAGCCTGTAGACGTATAATTGGAAGTCTTGGTTTTTCTTATATTTTTCATGTTTTTTGGTGTTTTTCAGTTGCTGTACAACCAGTTTCATCCCATTTTCAGATGGATTTCTTACACTAGTTTCTGTGTTGCTCTTCTACAATTTCCTTTTGTTTCTTGACCACTGCAGTTCCTCTTTCCAGACCCCTTTTTGCTCTTTCTACTTAAAAACTCCACTGTCTTGCAGCCCTTCTTTTTGGCATCTGTTTTCTCTTTCGTGCCCTGCTGCTCCCCTGTCCTACCCCTCACACCCCAGCCCCGGTTCACGGTGTCTCACTCATCCGTCCCGCTCCCAGCGCGGGGACAAGGCACCTTCTGGGGTCTTTGTGCCTCCCCCTCCGGCTCCTTCGCTCTTCTGTTTCGCACAGCGGAGATCACGTGCTCCCGCAGAGCTGGAGACATGGCAGAGCCGGGAAAGGAGAAGTCACCCCGGGTGCCCTCTGCCAGCCGAAGGGTTTCCCTGGCCGCGGACCGAGGCGGAGGGCGGCCTGCGCGCCGTCACGCCGGGGCCCCCGGTGGCATCGCGGCAGCCTACGGACGGGGCGGGCGGCGTCACGCGCCGACGGGGACGAGCAGCCGGTAGCACGGCACACCTTGTACCCGCGCAGAGCTATCTAAGCCAAAGTTCAGGTGAAGGGCAGCAGTATAGCCAGAAAGTCATGTGGCTCTCATGTTGGTTAGTATGTCACTTTGAACAGCTCTTATCTGATATTATTATGACTAACCCAGTGCTGACAGCATGGAACAGATTACAGGAGCCATGTGATGATTATTTAAGGCATCACTGAGTATAACACGCAGCTAATATTAACCCATTGTTTCCAGCCTACCTCTGAGCTACACCCACAGAAAGAGCCCTAGCGAGGTGACAGTCGGTAACTGAGCTTGTGTTTATCTCCATATTTTAGATGAGGATATTTTTTAATCATTCAGCTGCTTTAATGTGGCCTTACAATCTAAAGTGGATTTGCAGGCTACAATTGTTGCTTTTTGGCTTGATTTTTGTTTTCCTTTTTTTAAAAAATAAGGTAGCAGTTGTGACAGGTGCACATATTTTGTATTTCTTGTAGCAGCACGTGCCAATAAAATTCAGAAGCCTTTTTGTTTTGTTATGGTTGATCTTTAAAGTTATTGAGAATGGCACTGAAGTCATAGCTGGCAAAATAGACTCCAGTGTTCTGCATAAATGTCAGCAGCGAGAAGGCGATACTTTCCAAGGGGCAGCGATTTGCGCACTGAATGCGAATGCGAGGTGAACACACACATCGTACCCTTTAAACAGACTGACACCTGCACAGGGCATTTCAAAAACAATGCCAAAAACGCAGTGTTATATAAAGCGTGACAGCGGCAGGGCCTGCTAAACCGTTTTGACAGATGTGTTAAATGTGGTGCACAATGATATCGGAGAAAGTCTGAGCGCCCGATGAATTGCGATGTTAATCATAAATAAATGAGCTGTGCCAGATCCCGGTTTTGGACTTGCACGGATTTGGGGCAGGGGGTCTGGAGCCATTACTTCTCTCATCCATTTGGGAGCTTCGAAGGTGTGAAGGATTTAAATTGCTCTCCTGGAAAGACCCATCGCATGAGTGACATTGCTCATGTGAGGAGTCTTCCCTCGCCCTCCACTACCTGTGCTCCGCAGGGTGGTGTGACGTGGGCAACCGCCGGAGTTAAAGGTGAAATGCTTGTAGGAAAAGGGCCACGGCTTGGTTCCCTAAAGCGTGCGGGACTGTGCGGGGAGGAAGGGGGTGAGTGTCTGTATCTGGCAGGAACAGGCCCGGCGCAGAGAATAAGCCGTGGATCCCTTTAATCTTGCCCATGTTGTGAGGTGTGAGAGCTGCTGCAGAATCAGTGTGCGGCATTCCCTTCCCTCGGGCTGAGCATGCTGTCTGCAAAGCATTTTTATCTCCTGCCAGCACAGTGAATGGCTGAGTTTGAGGCTAAATGCTGGGTATTTTATGTGGGGATGGGAGGGAGGGAGGGAGAGCTTGTGAGGAGAAATAAGGGCCTGGAGAAAGTTTAGGCATCAGGATCAACTTTCCTTTATGCACCTGGGAAATACTAGGGTGCAAAATCAACATTATCAGGTGTATTAAGGCCTTTCCTTCGGCTGCTGAAGCCAGTGGAGGTTTTGCCACTGACCTTGTTGGGGAGCAAAAGAAATCCCAAAAGAAAGGTGTGATATGAAGGTGAGTTCGGTGCCTTTCCCTGACCCTGTAGGCACTACCCCATTTCTCTTCTTATATATGCAAACCCTCAACCTCATAAATGAATGAAGAAGAAAGGTTGAGAAAGGAAGTCTGGAGCAGGAAACGTGCAGTTAATACAAACCCTTCCCTCCATTTTGAACTTCTAGCCAAGCCCATATGAGATCGGAAGGATTAAGAACTACAAAATATGGTTGAGACTAATTACAAGTGAGACTCCAAGGGCTCTGAAGGTTTTGGAAAGGGGCTCAAAATTCCCTCAAAAGGGGCCCTGAGCCCTCTTTGTTTAAATTAAAAAAAAGAAAAAGGGAAACAAAAGAGAAACAAGCAAACCTTGACTCTAGAATACCAGCAACACATGCACAATCTTGGAAAAAAGCTTTCTTGCAAGATGTGTATCACCTCCTGTTTGGGGGCCAGACTGTGCGACCACAAGAAATCCTGTGTTGTTGCGGGATTTTACTTCCTCTTTCAGCAAAATTGCAAAAGGCAGAGCCGTAAGGATAGGAAACGAGATTTACTAGTGATAGTAATAATTGAGTGTGTGAGCTTTGGTCAGTACTTTAGCTCAGGTCCCGTGACTCGCTCAGTAACTCGACTCAATTCACTCTGCATTTATGTATCTTGGTGGCTCCATCTGTACGATACGAATGATAAATTGCTAACTCACAGATTTGTGATGAGCTCAGATCATTAATATTTTGCATTGCTTGGAGATCCTTGATTAGAAAGTGCACAGAAGGCTAAAACATTGCTTTCTTTTCTTCTTGAGCTGAATTACTCATGTTCTGAAAAAACTATTTTCTGCAGAGGCTTTATGAAATGTTTGTCCTAATGCTCATTTTTTGTGAGTGGCACCGATGGAATGTGTTCTCATGTGAAGCAGATGTATCTATTTAATAGTTTACTTTGATGGCTCCTTTAAGAGGTTTTATAATGTTTATATTTTTCCACTGGGTTTGGAATTTTATGCTCCTTTAACAGGTGCATTACCTTGATCAGATGTTTTCATTTTAAACTATTGACTTATGAGCACATGGCCTGCAGGGATTGATGTGCAGCAAATTGATTCTTTTTAAAAGATTTATTCTCATATTCTCTTTTTATTTAGTGTAGGAGCTCACTGGTAAACACAAATGATTGATAATGACAGTTCATTAGTAAAAAATGGAACTGTCCCGTGATTGGGGAAACTGTCCCTTTGCTTCCCCTAGCTTAAAAACATACCTGTAAGAAATCAGTAAGGATGGGAGAAGACTTAGAAAAATCCAATCTAAAATAAGACAGAGTTTAGTTTTCTGGGTTAACATTTAACAAAACGGCTTTTTAAACATTTCTTCTCTACTCACAGGCACTATTGTTTTTGTGCCCTTTTATCATTCAAAGAGTTCAAGCTATTTGAAAAGGATGTGTACAAAGATTACCTTAAAATGACTCATTGTAAAAGCTCCCTACCTGATGAATTTGTACTATCGGAACCAACATCCATTTGAACAGAATCTACTGAAAAAGCTCAATCTGTTCAGCATGTAAGATGGAATGCAGCAGCAGAGTCCTGAAATGAAAATAGCTTGTGTAATCAGTGGAATATAAATGGCAACAGCATCTTGTACTCCCTTTTATGATGGTGGAAAGAGAAGGAATTCAGTGGGCAGCCATATGACCAGGTCCTGCATGACTGAGAAGCTTACATTTTTGCGTTGTGCTGTAGCACAGAACTTTGTGTATCCAGGAGAAGGTAAATTGTTCCCATGCCTTGAGACCAAAATCTGTGTCTGAAGGAAGAAGCAGAATAAAGAACCATTATTTTAGCAAAGGCATTAAAAATCTGTGCAACTGCTGGAAGCATTAATTAACAAAATATTTTCTCATAACGGCTAGTGTCCTTCTGAAAATAGAGTAGGGAAGCTGCCTGAAATAAAAGCTGCAAATATGTCTGGGTAGCTCACAGTTTTAAAGCCCTGCCTATGCAGACAGAAGAGGCAAGGACATGGCATGCAGTTACTGAAGGTTTAATACAAGGGTAGATTTAAAGCCAGTTTCTTCCACATGTGAGCCTCCCACATGAATGCCTGATTCCTATGTTGTTGCCAATATGGGTGGCATTCTTTGGAGTCTGGTTGGTGTCCAGTCTGTCTTGCTGCATGAAATGAGTTTGGTGGGGTCAGGTCAATCCTCTCTGAATGATAATCCACATCATAAAGCTACTGTAAATGATTCAGCATGGCTTAGTATTATTTTCAGCCAGTGCCCAGGAGAGGCCAGGACTGAGCTAGCATTAAGAATGAATTGTACATGCTTCCTACTCTTATATAACCAAGGGTTGAGGTCATAGAAAAGTACCATAGGAAAATGAGTATACCCTCCTTCTGTGATGTAGAATACGTGTCTTCAATATGCAAAGGTTATGAACCAGGCTGGAGGGAATGGACAAATGTATTTGGTTTTGAGAAGGCATCATAGAGCTTCCTAAAGAGAGATTGAGTCCTCATTCTGCAAATTGCCAGGGCTTTTCAGACAGCTGCTGAATACCCTCTACTTCCACAGTAACTAGGGACATTTCCCGCATTTTAAGAAAGTAATTGGTATGTTGTGTTTTGTGCCTTTTGTTTCTAGCTGGATAGAATTTGTTAACTTAAAGCCAACAATTCAGTTGCCAACAGGTTATTGCTGCAATTGGTGTCCAGTGTAATTTTTGACAGGCTTGCTGCTTAGTTCTTCTTTGAACTGCTCTTAAGGCATCTTTGCAACATTACTTTTAATAGACTTAAATATTTGTTTGGAGTATGACCAAATTGCCATTTTTTTCTGTTGTCCTCCTCAAAAGGATCTGAATATGTTACTGACGTAGATACCCAGGTAATTGTTATGTGACCATAAAAGGCTACAATAAAGGAGACTGGGATGCAGGACCTCAGAAAGGGACAGACCAGAAGGAGCAAGAGAAAATGGAGAAAGAACAGAAACTGTAATTCCTGCCTATCCAAACTTCATTTTTTAGCAGCTACATTTGGGCTTGGCTGATGACTGTATGATTAAGGCATAAATGCATTTCCCCTTTATTGAGTAAGGAACCTGTGAATATTGTGGAGTTTTACTTAAATACGAAGAAAAATATAAAGCAGAGCCCTATGTGCTTAAGGGTTGGCTAGGGAGTCTGGCCGAGAATAGATAGAAACTCTGCCTAGAACTTTTTCATTGCAGATTTTTCTTTCCTTTTAAGAGGGGACAATCAGAGCATTACAGACAATATTGCTGCCTCTGTTCAGGGCACTTGTCTTCTCCCAGTATTGAGAACCCTCCTGCACATGTGAGCTGGGCTCCTGGCAAAGCGAGGCCAAATTCAACAGCCAGATTTGTGAGTGGGGCTCCCACACAAGGACTAAATGACTAGGAACTGTGATGAATCAAAATCTGCTGAATTTTGTTGGTGTATTTTTAGGAGTTTTGAAACTTATCTGTTCTTATGAATGAACAATTTTCGTCTATATCTCTTGATGGCAGTTAATTCCATGTGGAAGGTACTTTTAACTGTCTCACATGCTGCAGCTTATACTATCAGCTATAATGTCATAACAGTGCAGGTCCCACGCTTGGCTCTCTTTGCCTTGTAGAAATGTCAGTATCTTTTTTTTTCCCCCTAATTCTTCACCAGTTACATTATCCTTCCAAGTATGAATGTGCTCCTTTACTTATACACTTTTCTCTCCTTTAGGACTCTACAATCCTGTTATTTCAGAGTATCCTAAAAGAGTAGAAAAAGAAAGTGTTTTATTTCTGGTTTGGTCTCTGTTCATTATTATACATAAAGAAATGCCATGAAGCATCCATAGAGATGGAGCCACAGCTGTAGGATTGTGCTGTGTTTTCTACACAAGAGTTGAGAAGAAATTAATACCGGGTACAAACCCAAGTGTTAATACTGAAAACCAAAGCAAAAAAACTTACAAAAAGTTTTCTTCAGCATATTTTTAAATATTGATTGTCATTCTTCATAATTTGAAAGGCTTCTGCTCACACCTCACAGTCAGTGTCCTCTGATTTACCAAGGAATGCTTTTACACTAGCTTGCTTTCTCCAGGGGCAGTATCTTTCAAAGGGTTATTGCCAATGTCTGGCCTAATAGTTTCAAAGGAGGAAACTAGGAGCTACTAAGAAAGAAAATTGGGACCTTTTGGCGCTATAGCACAGTAACTACTATTAACTTACTGCGATTGTGCCAGTATGGGGTCAGGTAAAATACCATAAAGCAAATTGCCTTTTTAGTAGCTTGCTCCAAGAAAAGGAATTTTTCTTCAGCACTGTTATGTGTTATGAAATTGTGGATTTTGTACTATAAAAGACTAGTCACTTCTTTAGCACAACTTGGACCAATCTGGAGGGCTCCCTTTCTATTGTGGCTCCAGGAAAGGAAGCCAAATGCATTCGCATTATGACCCTCCGTAGCAGCAAGCTACAGAGAAAATGTCGCTGTCCTAGAGATGTGTTTTACAGGTGCAGTACAGAGACCGAATGACGGCAACATTTTTCAGTCTCCTAAGTACTAAAGCCAGACTCAGCCAGAGTCCAGACATTGGGTAAGGATGGTAATGAGTATAAGCAGGTAAGCTACTCTTATGGCTTGCTGAAAAAACTGTCAGGCTTTATTTCTCAGCAGAAGTGGTCATCCCAGCATTCTCCTGTTTTATTAGAGGATATCACAGCCTCTTCCGCTTTTCCCACAGCTCTTACAGAGTGCTGACCACTGGTGTGCATGAATCCCCAGTCTGTGCTATGGACACAGGTCCTAGCGATTTTCAAGAAATATTAAAAACTTTGAAAGAAGGACTGGCCATATGATGCTAGTAAAACTTCTAAGAACCATGATTGAGTTTAGGACAGGATTAAGAGGGATGAGGAGAAGGGAAGGGTTGTCATTTGTCATGTAGGGAGCTCTAGCCTGATCCGTGACCGTAGCACTTTCACCTCCATGCAGTTTTCACACTGATTTCAATGACTGGGTGGCAGGAGGAAGAGACACCCTACTATTATTATTCGTTACACATGAGCTCCTGTGGCCTGTCCGCTGGGCCTGGCTGGGTTGAGGGCAGGCTGCTTTGGGGAGAAGCCTTTGGTGGGTGCCTTGTAAGGAAGCAGTGCGCTCTGCTGTGCAACTCCATCCATTGGAGTATTTTTGTTAGGTTTCATATAACTACAGTTGATGTCTCTCAAAAAAATGTTTCATATTATGTTTTCTGTTCTGTTTTGACACCTTGTGATAGGGTTCCTTTCAGCAAATCACCATGTGCAAAATGTGGAAAAACTGCAGGTATAAAATTAATTTCATTTGTATTTAGCCAGGTGTGGGTATTAAAAGACAACCAAAATCTGGCATGATAAATCCTTTTCCAGGAAAAGCTTGTTAGTATCTGCAATCTGGGTTTCTCTTGTCTCCCAGACTCTTTTTTTTGTTGTTGTTTCACTGAACATGCTGGCTGCTGCCAGGTTCCTTATAGCGGTTCTCATTTTGTCTGCTGCTGGTTTGTGTGTGCTGACTCAGTGCCTACAGTAATGTACGCTCTTTCCTTCTTGCTTAACTTCTTTCCTGCCTTCCTCCCTTCTCTCTTTCCCTCCCTCCTTCTCCTTCTGCAAAATGGGGGCAGACAACCTGAAAAGCAGTTTTAGCAGCTTGTGAAAAGGTTGCACTTGCAACCCGTTCTGCGTCTAGTGATTTGCTGACAAATTAGTGCATCAAACCTCTTTTTTTCTACCTCTTTTTTTCTATGAGAGAACATCTCTTTTTATGTGTAATAGCAATGGAGATGCTTTCTTTACTTACAGGTTTTGGAGGTTATTTTCACCTGGAAGATCTGGTTTTAGGCTAGGTAACCAGGGCCGTTGTCCAGGGCTTCAGGCTCTGGTGTGGTCTGCTGGGTGAAGCTGGGCAGCAGTGTGAGACTTTCTAAGAGTAGGTATGAGGATGAAGAGGTGCTACTTTTGCACAGAGCCCTTGTGACTCTAATGACATCTCTACTTGGAAGAATCCCCTTTTTAAGGGTGAGAAATAGTTCCGTTTGTCTGCTTGGCCCTCTGCGATATGTCCCTACCTTGTACTAATGCCAGTCATATCAAATTGTTCTAATTATAAATGTGACAGCTCTGTGAATTTGGATTTTAAAGTCCTGCTTTTTTCAGGTGGTATGTTGCGACTCCAAAACAGAAAAGTTAATAGTAGACTTAAAGAGGTTATAGGGCAGTGCTTTATGCACAAAACCACCTAGTCCATACCTGGACTTGAGCCAGAGAGTACATCTGCTATATATCTCAATGAGAAAAACAAAAGTACCCTATGCTGTAAGATTGGTATCAGCAGGGTCCCCTGTTTCCAACCATGCACATTTGCTCTAAGACATGAAATTAATTAATGGAGAAAATTTCTTGTAAAATAGAGCAGCAGTTCTGATTTACATGACTTCTGTGCATTTGCAAGCATTTTTCCCCCTATGGCTAGAGCTGCATTAACAGGTTTTGTTCCAATAAATGAACTAATGTGCATGTATTAGGCAGACATCTCAGGGATCCAGTCTCTGCAGCAACTTTGGCATTCCCTCCTATTTATGTACTTCCATTGATCGAGATGCCCCCCTCTCTGTGCCGGCTCTCTCCCCCACAGCTTAGCTCCTAAGCAACCTCTTCCGTCGTTGCAGTGAATCAGCACTTCTGGCAGCTCTTCCCTCCCGCGTCGGGGCTCCGGGAACGGCACTGGCGCAGCACGGAGACCGCTCCGGAGCTCCTTCGCATCCAGAGAAGCAGGGCTCAGCCCTGCAGGCGGAAGCGTTCTCGCAGTTTTTTGAAATAGGAAAGAGTGGAGTGAAAAGTGGGGCTGACTTTTACCCATTTAGTAGGAGAAGCTTTTGCCTGACAGTAATCCAGGAGGTATTTGCAGCCTTGTGTTGGCATTCAGATGGTTTGTAAGAAGTGTAATAAACATACTAATAAATAAAAGAGATGTAACCTAGACATATTGCACTTAGAATGGATGGACCTTATGAGAGTCACAAGTCTTTGAAAAATTTGGAAAAATTTGAGAAACTCTTTGCTCTTTAGCTGCAAAAAATAAACAAAAATCCATAAAAGCATGAGCTCTCTCACCTCTTCAAGTTTGTTTGCAGGCATGTTACCCACAAAAGAAAGGAAAAAAAGACGTTCTTTTCTTTATTTCATTACAAGGGAGATTTTCAAAACCCAAAGTTCAGTTTGCAGTTAAAAACAAGAAGACATCCAGTTTCCCTGAGTGCCTTTGAAAATCTCCCCCAGATTATGCATATATTCTTTGCTGTGGCAGTACAGAAGGGCAAGAGGGTGTTTGTAGACCCTTTGCTTGGAATGAATGATACAGTACTTGAAAGCACAGCTAATCTCATTGAGCTATTTGGTGAAAAGGTGTTACTGAATTAAAGCCTCAGGTGATACTGAATTAAAGCATGGCCCACAGGATAGGAGAAATCCTGCTCCCACTGAAATCTGTGGTAAGACTGGACTTAATAGGGGCAGAGAAGGGCAGGGCCAGGTTCTGTGCTTCACTTTGAACATATTTTTATTACATAGTAAAGGAAATGAAAATAATTTACTTCCAAAAAAGTAAGTTTTGTAATAACCAGGACAGTAGTGATATGTAGCAGGATTCTGAGGTCCTGAACTACATTGTTGTTGTTTCGTTGTTGAATGTTTTTTCTCTTGTATTCAAATCTGAACTCAAATCTCTACTCAAATCCTTTGTTTGTGTTTTCATATATATATAACAATGCAGGGTACTTTAGGCATTGATTTCCTTAACTTTCTTTGACTTAAATAGTTAAATAACTGAAGCAAATGGAACCATCTAGTACTACCCCTCTTCATCAGATAATTGGTACTTTGCAGGCCTAATATGCAATATGTTGATTAGTGCTTTTGTTACATTAAGGAGTTTATTTTTACCATACGCCAAATCTATTGTAGATTAGTCTCCGGCATGCAGTTCATTAGATGCCTTGGCTGAGGTTTTCAAAGTGAACTCAACCTTGCCTCTACTTGAGAACTCAGTCCTGCAGAAAATCATGGTACAATATGTGCATGTGATGTCTGTCATCTGAAGTGAAATGCTGGGGACCTCCAGAGTCCAAAACATGAGCTCCTAGTGGTGGATCTGCAGAGCCAGAGCTCCCCAGGTGGCCCTGAGCAGACTCCCTCCTTCTGTAGGTCATGCACAGAGTGCCCTACAGCACGTGTTGATCAGTGGATCATTGCACATCGCAGGGGGCATTTGTATGTGTCCATTTTGTACCTTGTACTCCAAAGTGTTCTTGCATCTGCTGAGCGGTGAATTGTGTTAAGATGTGCATGCGAGTGTTGGCCCATGGAGAGATGTAGGAATATAAATGGAGTCTGTATTTTCAAAAGTGGTCCATTGTCTCAGGGATTAATGGGAAACTTGATCATCCAGTTATTGTCTGAAACTGTATACCCTGTGAACACACCAAATATTCCACGTCCAGTGGTACGGGTTTGTGTTTTTTGAGGTGGTGGTTGTGGAGGGGATTATTTTTTTTTTCTATTTACTTTATAAAGCCAATTAGAAATGTTCAAGACTAGGAAGTGTTTTTACAGGTCTTATGATCCCATTAGTTAAACAATGGAGGGATAAGTGAAGAAATGAAGCAGACTACAGAATAAGCTGTGTAAATAAAATACAATTGCTAACTTTCAGTCTGCTAGCGTCTTGCTGAGCAGTCTGATCGTTGACTGCCCAGCCGGTTCTGCTGATATGACCACCATAAATTCATCCTCACTACGTTTTTACTGATGCTAATGCCAAAGAACTGGAGGAGCTCTAGGAAAGGAGAGTTAGATTCAATTCTGGTTCATGAATCATATACTGATTTGTCAGGTAAGGAACAAATTCTGCCCCGATTGCCACTAAAACTATGATAGGTTATACTCATGTGTCTCAGGGCAGAATACGGTCTGAAATGAAATAGATGAGGTCAAAATCTGTTTTCATTGATCACAGAGAAGGCAGTGAAGCTGTAGAGGCAAATGTGACAGCAAAATATTGTCAGCAAGGCCATTCCTCTTGCCAGTGATGCATCATGGCAGAAAGAAGGCTGTTTGATTTTCAACTTGCATGATGTGTTAGTAGGGTGCTAAAAAAAAAAATCCTTCCATAAGTGAGCAAATTGAACTGAAAGTAAGACAAAATGATTGACACTGAATCCCAAGATGCTGTTTATATAGAGTCCTTTTCCATGGGGGGAAAAAAAATTTGAGGGACATTTTGCTTTTGTTAGGGAAAGGATTTTCTTTTTCTTTTACTTATATTTTCAAGATCTTGCAAAAGGAAGACAAGGAATGTGATTCCATGAATAATCTTCCTTTACTCCATTGTATATTCTGCAGCCCATTCCATAAGGATGACAATAATAAAAAGCAAGGGACTCAATATGAGAAACAACTTTCTGTTAGGGAGGATGGCTTTATAGAATAGATACTGAAGCAGCAAAGAACAGAAAGTGGTTTCTGAGAAGTGTTGACCTCCTTTCGTGCCACTTACTGTGAATTAAAGCTGTGAGTGAGAACTAGTTTGGGCATGTGGTACAGCACTTACAGCAACTGCTGCCAAGGAACAAGATTTGTGTTTCTAAGGAAATGCAACAAAAGAAAATGGTTTAAGAGGCAGTAGCTGTCACTGTGTAAAAAAGTATCTATGTACAGATAGGAAAGAAAGGCTGAACTGGGTTATTTTATATGCAGGTTAGCATATGTGTGAATTCTAGTAATGGGAGATTCAAAATCAGACAACTGTGGAGTGTGCAGGGTTTGGCACACCTTACGCTGGTAGAGTTTGCAAAGTCAAGCTGGCTGAAATCAGCTGTGACCTGCTCTGTGCATGTGATTGACTGTTGTTTGTCATTCCTATGGGCATTACTAGTAACAGTGACCTACTATAGCAGAGATACATTTAAAGCAGGGAAACTGGGATTTTTTGGCTTCTCAGAGCTCCTTTCTTAGCAAACTGAAAGGCAAAAATCTTCAGCGCTTCTAAACCAAAGCTGCCAAACAGTATCACTTACCACTACCTTTCGGGTTATAAATATCCAGGACGTGACATCTACTCACTGATTTGTAGCAGAGATGTTATGAGAATTGTTCATGCACTGAAGTTTCATTAAGGGATGAAAACCATAGCAAAACACTGAGGAAAAAATATTGCTATATTTATACAGTGTCTTAACTCCTTTTTTTCCCCTCCTCGGTTGGAAAGGGAACCACCTGTCTCCTCTGCTGATGTCAGACTGCTCCCCTGAGACGTGGTGCTATTGGAAAGCACATGATACTGTACATATTTACACCAAGCCCGTATCTGATTGAGATTGGGCTACGAGACCTGTGAGTTCACGAGTTTCTTCATCATACTCTCATGCATTAAACATGTGTTTGAACTCTGGCTTGAAAGCTGTGTGATCTTATGATAGACGTATTTATGTAATAGTTAAATGAATGATCATGTGCTCTCCAGCTCCTTTTCCATGCAAATGCAGAGGAAATTGAATATTATAATATTTCAGTGAGATGTCCTCAATAACAAATTACTGTTTAAAATAACCAATATTTGTATGTATATCAATTGCCTAGCAGTTATTTTTGTCTGCTATTTGCATGATATGGAAAAGACTTTTTCTAGCAAACGTTTTAAGCTACTTGGTGCTGCTTTCCTTTTGGAATGATCACAAGGGTGCACATTTAGGGACGTATTTTCCATCTGTTTTTTTGAAGCTGGCAAAGTGCATAATTTGGAATAGAAAAGAAGTCTTAAAGTACCCAAATTTGAACTAGTATGTGTTTGAGCCATTCTAGGAATTCTTATTATATCGCAGTTGGTAAAAATGAAGGACTATATTGTGCCCTTGGATGCAATATGCAGCCACGGCTCCAGGCAAATAGGAGCCATGTGTGAATGCCCAGGGGCATGATATGGGCCCTGGCAGTTTTCCTGTTCTGTTACCAAGCCAGGACCTGGAACGATCAGCAGGGTTTGGTGAACCCCAACCGTTCAGAGCAGCCCTGGGGTGTGGGGACTTAGTTGAGATGGGTCACCACCTCGGGTCCTTTGTCAGTCCTGGGTTTGTGTGCCTCTCTGTAAGGGCTTGAGTGAAGCCCCCGCCGGAGGGACCCGCTGAGTCTGCTGTGCCCTGCGGTGGTGGGCACAGGGCTGCCAGCACAGACGGGCTGCCTGAAAGGTCACACTGACTTTTGCTGCAGCACATGGAGCGCAGGAGCTTTGTAAGCCAAAGTCAAGCATTACTGCAGCCATGTGTCCCGCACCAGGGGACTAAGCTTTTGCCCAGAACAGTGCCAGCGTAAACTTGTGTCTTGCAGGAGTGCAGAATTTCACCCCGTGGGCTCTGGGTTCCCCCATGCTCCCTCCGCTTGGCCACAAGTATCTCCTTTACTCCTCAAGTCGTCTTGCTGTTTTGACGGGACTGCTCACTGCACGGGCTGAATCAGGGTGACAGAATCTGGCCCTATTGCTCTGTCTGTGGTGGGTCAATCTGAGAGTTGGCAGAATAGTTTCTTGTAGGTGGGGATTTGCAAAGCACCAAACTGCTTGGGGGCACTAGTGCTCCTGAGACTCAGTGAGACTGCAAGCAGCTGAAAAAAAAGGCTCTGAGAAATGTGAACTGCCCCTGAACCTTGCTGTGAAACCTCCCTAACCAAGGGCAGTGCAGCAGGTTTTGAGACTTGGGGATGGTAATATGCCTGAGGTCTCCAGTTGCCCTCATTAAGCCCTGAGAAAAGAACTATGGTTTTTATTTGTCGTGTTGTAGAATAGGATGGCCAAGCCATGGTTGTTGAGCTGTCTGAGTCTCCCGAGCAGTTCAAGCATAATTTCTGGCCTGTGGAGATGCCTTTTCACTAAAAACTGCAATTTTTTGGCTGGGGACTGATAAGCTCCAGTGCAAAAAAAAACAGCAGTGGGGGTTGTGGCAGGCAGCACTGCTAGGTCACCGTGAGATCTAGCTTATTGCCAGTGCAGGCCCATCTCATCTCCGTACTGACAGCCATTACTATTTCATGCTCCAAGATCTCCCTCCTCCCAGTTCTGTAGGGTATGTGATGTATTTCATGTAGTTCTTGGCCATATGTTACAGATTTTTGTTACGGAGATTGAAGGGTAAGGGAAAAACGGCCATCCCTAGCCTAGAAGCAAAGAAGTTACAGCTAGAAAGGAACTCTTGGGTCATCTCATGTGCTAGCACAAGATTTTCTTGTGTACTAAATCCCTCAGCTTTGTAATATATGATTGATATTAATTAGGTTTCTGCAAAGTACTGCACTCCTCAACTTGAACTGAACCAGAAATAAATATATTGCCATATATTAACATTTTATTAGTTGAGAAGAAGAATAGGATGAAGGCACCTATGTGAAATCCAAAGTATGAGCTTCAGATTGAATTAATGCCAGCAGTGCCTTGAGATTAATTTGGTTACTATGGGTACAGAATAAGAAATAGTATACCATAATGTAACTATGTTTACTGATTCATTTCTGGCATTAAAAACTAAAACCACATTATATATGCAACAACAGTCTTTTCTTCCTTGGAAGAAGAAGGTGGGTACATTTTAGTAATTAAAGTGAATGTTGCCCTCTGAAAAGTGCCAGTACTCTACTGGAAGGAAAGCTGTTATTTTTTTTACAGGGTCTGCCCCATCACATGCAGTTGAGCTGCAATATACCAAAAGAACTGAAAAAAAAAGAAAATACCACCACCCCAGGAAGCTACCAGTCTTTTACAGCTTCTTATTAAATATCTCTTGTAACATGATAACATTTGTTTCATATACCATTCAACTGTATTGGTCAAATGTCAGTTTTCTAACCTCATGCTACTTCGTATCTCATCAGTATGTAAGAGACAGGACAAGTTTTGCATCTTAAGATGTTGAAAGCTGGGTAATAATAAAATAATGCAATGGAAATACCATATATTCAGAAAGCAATTATTTTAAGGGGTTTCAGTTTTGACATGGCTAGATTAAGTATGAAGCTTTTTGTTTCTTATACTTGCTGTCAAGAATGTTGTTAAATACTGATACCACCTCCTAAGAGAACAACTTTTAAATACCAAAATGAAAAGGATAAGCATTAAATATTTTGGTAGATATATTGTGCCATAATGTCTACTGCCTTGTTCTTAATACAAAGCACAGTAGGGCTTAATTAAAAAGTGATTGTACGATCTATCACAAACCTGCATTAGGGATATGGATGCCAAGAAAATTAAGTTGAATAGGTGGTGATAATGAAATCGATATTTTATTGAATAGTTTTTATTCCTATGCCTTTGTTTGCTATTCTTGCTTCTCTGTCAGCAGGTAAGACATTTTCCATCCAAAATTCTGTGAAAGAACTCATTGCGTCTGATGCTTCTTTGTTTCATTGTTTGATCAGTGTAAGTTATTTTGTTCTTTTTTTGATAGAGTAAAATGTCTTGATCAACTTTTGACTCTGGTGTAGTACAGTATGACAGTAAACAAAGAAAAGCAAGTCCTTTTGAGCTTGTTCCTGCTAGTTTTTCCAAGGAGTAGCTAGCTAACAACTGGTATGAGGGTGATCTTTTATTTCATGTAAGCAAAAGTCACAGCTACTGAAAGTCTCCAGGGCAGTCCCACAGCCTGGTTTAGCACAGATTTCTCCTGTACCAGCTCATCGTGTGGCTTCAGAAGCTGATAAACAAGAGTGTTGAGCAGTAGCAAACATGAAAATATACTCACTGAAGCATAAGATCCAGTGAAGAATATATACAACAAAAGTAAGCATCTGTGAGGCCTGGGCCAAAATCACCCTTGTTATAACTTCATCAACTTAAATGCTATTGATTTTTCAAGTACCACTGACCTGAAGTTGCTGGGATTGTGCTTGGGTTGAATTTGACCTATACTGTTAAGGCCAGGCAGAACCACAATTTAGAAAATGCAATGCAAAGAAATAGTTACCGCCTATTCAACCCAATTGTAATTCTACACCAGTCAATGTGAGTTCAGTATACTGTTAGAAAGACTCATCTTTAAGTGAGTGGAAGTGTGTCAGCAAGCCCCGTAGCAAACAATAAGACAAAGGATCTTATTGTTCCCCTTCATATTTTAATAGAGTGGTATGTTGCAAAACAGAAAGCTTGCTTTTCTAAGCAAAACTCCTGGGTCAGTTGGCACAGCTTCATTTTCACGTCCTCAGTTATTAGGTTCAGTTTTGCCGGTGCTTTGTGGTAAACTCAAGCAGCACTGCAAAGAGGGAAGGCTGCTTGTTGTGCTCCGGCTGCATGTCCTGAACGAACACGTACCGCATATTGCGCGGCACACTGCAACTAGCAACTGCTGTTGTGCTGCCGCGCAATATGCAACATGGCATAATGTACTAGAGGAGAAGACAAGCACAGCACAAGGCTCTGAAAGCCATGAGAGGCACTGAAAGCTTGCGTTTCTGGTATGCAGCGGTATAGATATTTGAAAGGTTAGGTTCAGTCTATTTTTAGCTTGCCTTCACTTTGGGACTGATCTAAAAATGAAGGTGATACAGAAATTGCACGTGTCTCTCCTGAATTGTCAGAGATTTTTGACAAAATGTGTAAAAAGACTGTTCTCTGAATCAGAGAGA